>NC_086098.1:175535853-175861103 GCF_963921235.1 Mobula hypostoma
CCTGCTTCCATTCTGTATAGAAGATACTTGGGCCAATCACCAACAATTTCTATCACCCTGAGCCATCAAATCAGGAATGGGCCTTTTACATCCAATGGCACTCTACTGGGGGAACATGGGATCAACATCACAAATCCCATTAGCACTTAGTGGGTGTGATGTCATTGCAAGAAGCCTATTTTGGCCATCTTTATTCTTCTATGCTGCAGCATCGCTTTAGACAAACAGCTTTACCTCAGCAGCCCTCTGGAGTCAAGGACGACTTGCTTCCACTCCAGCTCTGCTGGTACTGAGGTGACTAACGAGTCCTCGATGGGACCCGCAGACAATGGCACATGTGTGATATGTGGCAAGTGCTTAGACCATTGTATGTTCCTTCTACAATTTTGTCCACTCGTGCTCCTCGAAACTTGCAAAGTACCACATCTTGGCCAAATGCTACTTCCCACTAGACCTAGAGGACGATACTTCAGAAACATCACTAAAGTGCATACTCCAAGCACAGACTCTGCAGATGCCGGAAATTTTGAGAAACACACAAAAATGCTGGAGGAACTCAGCATGTCAGGCAGCACTATGGAAGGGAATAAACAGTCTATGTTTCAGCCAAGACCCTGTCCTGATGTAGGATCTCAGCCCAAAACGTTGACTATTTATTCAATTTCATTGATGCTGCCCAACCTGTGCATGAAGCGTCTTCTCTGCCCCCCTGTAAATAAATTGCTATGACAGAGTTCGACACAGAATACCAGCTTAAGGATTCTGGTATCAGGCATGGAAAGGAAGTGTCCAAACCAGCTCGATGGATTTGACAGCCTCAGTGCATTGGCCTGGAAGAGGTTTATTCTGTCAGTGGACTGGTTGAGACCAAAGACTCTTGCAAATTTCTACAGATGTACAATGAAGAGCATTCTGACTGGTTACATCACCGTCTGGTACGGCGTCTCTAACGCATACGATCGAAAGAGGTTGCAGAAGGTGTAGGCTCAGCCAACTCCATCACAGTCACAAGCCTCCCAACCAATGAGAACATCTCCATGAGGAGGTGCGGCAAGGCAGCAGTCATCCTCAAGGATGGTCACCCCCTTCTCATTGCTACCATCAGCGGGGTGGTATGGGAAACTGACGGCACACGCTCAATCACTCAATATTTTAGGAACAGCTTCTTCCCCCCCCCCCCAACCACTGGATTTCTGAATTGTCCATGAACCCATAAACACTGCCTCAATGTTCCTCTGTCACACTATTTATTATTGTAACTTAAGAGTAGTTTTATTTTTGCCTCGCACTGTACTACTACCATGCAACAGTAAATATCATGACATATCACAACATATCATCATCATTATTTGCCAGTTGATGATCATGGTCTTTCCATGACCATAATTGTTCTTGGTAAATTTTTCTACAGAAGTGGTTTGCCATTGCCTTCTTCCAAGCAGTGTCTTTACAAGATGGGTGACCCCAACCATTATCAATACACTTCAGAGATTGTCTGTCTGGCGTCAGTGGTCACATAACTAGGATTTGTGATTTGCACCAGCTGCTCATATGACCATCCACCACCTCCTCCCATGGTTTCACGTGACCCTGATCGGGGTGGGCCGAGCACCTTACACCTCCCTTGGTAGAGATGTACCTCCACCTGGCCACCTTTTCACAACCGGTCACTGATAATAAATCTGATTGTGGTTGTACTTCCGCAGTGCTTTAAGGTGCCGACTGTAAGTTGTCCATGTCACTCAAATGTGGACTTGGAGACTTTGTAAATGTTGAGCGTGGGTGTGGATCAGAGCTTTTCAGTACACAGTGAGCTTGCGGCTGGGTTTGGTGGTGGTGGAGTTGGCGGGGGGGGGGGTTCTCCCTGAAGGTAGCAGTAGAACATTGGATACCCTGATGAACATCAGTGACTGCCTTTGCCGAGGTGGGTTCCAAGGTATGAGAAGTCATTGATGGGACTTCCTGGGACTACAGATATGCAGCTGAAGTGGGACTAATGACAATCTTTGGCTTCTACACATCCTTTTAGTCCAAGGCCCAAGCTTGTGTGCAGTTCAGTAGAGATACCAAAGACGGTTGGGAGCTCAACTTCCAAGTTAGCTTTGAGGAGTACCTGGATAACTCTTGTCTCTAGAATGGAGATAATAAAATCCTTGTAATAACTTTCTCTGTGGCAGTGAACAGGGAATCTACCTGAAGTGTCATTGTTCTTGTAGTTTAATTTTCTTCGTGCTCAAGATGCGTACAACGCTCTGTCAGTCAGCATCTTCTGGATAGATCAAAAAAAATATATTTCAATTCTTTTATGCATTTTGCATTTGTTTTTCATCTTGAATGAGATCCTGGAGCTGCTGGAGCCTGTGATTTGCAGTTTGGAGATCGTTTGGGTGTTTCAGTGCTCTGCAGTCTCCGAGAGGGTTCTGGGAGACAGAGGCAGAGTGTGGGAACTTCATGGCGAGAAGGCTATGAGCTGACGTTCAATTCCATTTCGCTGATTAAAGCTTCCATTATTCGGCAATTAAAGTGATGAGGAAGATTGAAATGCCAACTGCCTGCTTTTATTTATATATATTATGTTTATATATATTGCTGGAGAATTGCACTGCTATGGAGAGAGGAAACTGCCTTTTTATAACTGAGTGAGATCGCTCTGCTACAGAGAGGGAGAAGGTTACCCAGGTGCTCTGTGTTTTGGATATGGACTTTTTTCAGTGTTACGGCTTTTTTGTATTGTGTTTTTCGCCCATCCTTTCTCGTATTTTTGTGTGCAGGAGGGGCATTTGGGGGTTGATGTGCCTGTTCCGTTTTTGTTCTTTTTTTGTGTGGGGGCAGGGATTTGGGGCTTGATGGTCATGCTGCCATTCTTTTCTTCGTTTCATGGCTACTTGGAGAAGAAGAATTTCAGAGTTGTATACTTTGATAATAAATGAACCTTTGAATAAGTTTGTATAATCACCTGTTTGTCTGTAAACATTTAGTAGATTTTTCAGTAACTTATAATATAGCTGGTTCGTATTTTTTGTAGTATGCAAGCCAAAACAAAAATCGAACTATCTGGAAGGTTGTTCTTAACAATGGAATTTTCTTAACTGTCTAATATGAGCTAGTTTTAAGTGTTAATGACCAAAACTTCTTTATTTGTCCCCTTTTGTTTCTCTCTTTGGTTCGTGCTTACAATAGAGCAGAGGTTCCCGATCTTTTTTGTGCCATGGACCAATACCATTAAGGGGTGAGTGGACCCCAGGTGGGGAAGCACTGCAGTAGAGGAGTTGGTTACTGTTATTTCTTTGTTCTGAACATCAAATAAAACAGCTGTAACCACAAGATTTTTGCCTCATTCTCGACTTCTGAAGAACCTTCGGACAATATCAATTCCAGATCCAACATATCCAAAAAGGCTCAACTCCTTTCCTTAAAATTTACACATTTTCCGTGCTTTTTGGGTCTTCTGGTGAAAGTCCTCACCTTCCCAAGTGAAGGAGATAAAGTTCTGAACTTACTGAGGACATTTTCAAAAGGCGATGTCTCGAGGTGGCAGCGTCCATCTTTAAGGACCCTCACTACCTGGGACATGGCCTCTCCTCATTACTACCATCCGGCAGGAGGTACAGGAGTCTGAAGACACACCTCAACGTTTTATAAACATCTTCTTCTCCTCCGCCATCAGATTTCAGAACCCAGAAAACTATTTTTTATCATGAATTTTAGCAATTTTTTTTTACATTTTGCACTGCACAGCCACAAAACAACAAATTTCACATACATCAGTGACAATAAACCTGATTCCGATCAGCAGTTTCCCTGCAATGTTTTAGCACTTCCGTAAGGATTTGACCAACTCCTGGGCCCTGAATCCTGTCTGAATGAACAATCCGGTTCCTCACCAAGTGCTTCTTGGATTTATATAGAGTCTTTCAGAACCCTGAGGTACCATGTGGATATTAAGGGGCTGACAACAGGCTCTGCTCACACCTGTGCAAGATGTTATCCTTAGGGGTTTGGTGTGTCAGGATGTGGTTGCAGGTCTTGGTTATGCTGCTGCGTGAAACCAGGGTCAACTGAAGGGTGAAGAGCTAAGGGTGGGACCAGGTTGAATGTTGCTGGGCAACACATACAAAATGCTGGAAGAACTCAGGTCAGGCAGCACCTACGGAAATGAATAACAGTCAACATCCAGGCCCAAAATGTCGACTGTTTATTCATTTCCATAGGTGCCACCTGGCCTGCTGAGTTTCTCCAGCATTCTGTGTGTGTTGCTTTGGATTTCCAGCATCTGCAGACTTTCCTGTGTTATGAATGTTGCTGGGCCGAGGAGAGGCCAGTGGGTATTTTAGGGCCTAGAGGTTCTGGTTCAAATTAACTGGTGTGAAACTACTGGGGGTCTTGGAGCAAAGATAATTAATGCACAGAAAGGAAACCACCATTGGGCTTGAGAAAGTAATCTCACCTTCAGTAGTGTTGTGTTCGTTGGGTTTAGCCTAGAATTGCACTCGACCTAGAGCCAAAACGGACAATATTTGACAATGTTAGCAAGAAACACAGGTGTACTTCACGTATCATGAACATGCATCTCTGGACTTAATATATGCTGTCCATAGAGAAACAAGGTCACGTTACTTATTGGTAACTTGACTACTAGCTGCTCCTGTGTCTTGTTCCCTTGTTCTTGTAGATATACAACCCAGTCAATTTAAAGTCAAATTACAAGCAATTGCATATTCAGCAAATATATTTTTTAAAAAACATTGCACATTTAACATTTCAGTATTTGGGTAATATTGTAAATATACTGTTTAAGTATTCTTGTTCTTTAAATAATTAATTACAGGTTAAATGTATAAATATGTGAATTGCAAATGTCATCATGCTACCACAAGATATATGCACGTTGTGCTTAAAGTAAACACGAAGTTAGACCTGCATTTCAGACTCCCGTGTCTACCTTTGAATTAGTTAAATGTTTTGAAGTTACAAAGCAAAACAAAATACATTCTGCATTCCAAAATTGCAAAGGCTTTTTAGCCTTCTGACCCTTTATATATTGAAAAAACACTCCACTACTTTCCCTGTCTGCCCACCTCCCTTATTAGATTCCATCTCCACCTTCCTCTCCTATCAGATTCCATCATCTGCAGCCCTTTGTTGCCCCCACCCTTCACCTCCCAGTCTCTGTCACCACATCACCACAGATGCTGTCTCATCTGCTAAGTGCTTTTTGTGTTTTGGATTTTCAACATCAGTTTTCAACATCAGTTTGATTCAACAGACAAAAGCACGCACAAGAGAAAATCTGCAGATGCTGGAAACCCGAGCAACAGACACAAAATGCTGGAGGAACTCAGCAGGCCAGGTAGCATCTATGGATAAGAGCAAACAGTTGACATTTCAGGCTGAAACCCTTCAGCGCTTGTATATTCTGTTCAATTCACCAGGCTCCCAAATCACATTACGTCAAATATTGTCCAAAGACTTACTCCTCACACAAATCTCCACCTTATTCTATCCAGCACCATCACTGTCTGCAACTCAATTCATTTCAAATTCAGCATTCAGCTGCCTTCCCTTAGATTAATCCATACATTTCACAGCTCTAGTGATAAGGGATTAGTATTCCAACCTGTTACCGGTCTACAAGTTTGTCCTCAGTACCCCACGGGTTTATTAGATTGGCCTTTCTTATAAATAATACTCGTACCAAGTGTTGAGGCCCTCCGTTAAGCAGCATCCTCACTGCGCTCTTTCCCAGCGCGTCAGCTGCTCCATTCAGCGGAGGGCAGCCTGTATCCAGTCCATTCTGGGACTACACTTGTGAAATATTTTATGTCTATGAAACACACACACAAATACAAAAATACGAGGAGTACTCTCTTCAACCTGCCCTGTCATTTAATATGGCCATGGCTGATCTATGTCGGACTCAGCCTGTTCTCTATAACCCTCAATTCCTTAATCTTCTAAACACTTATCCATCTCTACCTTAAATACACCTAATGACCTGCGGGGCAGAGAATTCCTGAGATCCGTCACCTTCAGAAATTCCTTACACGCCTCAGTTTTGATGCAGGGTCTCACCCCGAAACCTCAACCATGCCATTTCCCCCTACAGATGCTGCCAAACCCGCAGAGATCCCCCCACTTGGTTACTGCTCCACGCTCCGGCACCAAGGTCAGGGATCCCCAACCTTCCTTATGCTATGGGTCAATACCAGTAAGCAAGGGTACCATGGGCCCCAGATCTAGAGCCTCTTGCACCTCCTCGAAGTGACGAGTTCTTTATTTTGCAGCTAGGACTCATGGTTCATAGTGAAAACATCCCAACATCTACCCTGACAGAACCTCCTTAGCATCATTTCGATTGATTCCCATATCAACTGGTGATTGGAAACCGGGATTGGAGGCTGGGGTGGAAAAATGATATCATGTTTCCCGAATGAACTTGGGACACTAGCTATGCTGAAAGTTGGCTTACCTCCACAGACACCACAAAGCTACATGCCAAACTTGAAATGCACATATTATTGAAAAGAGAGAATGAAGAAAAGTGGATTGAGAACCCCTCGGAGATAGTTCATTACGAATTCAGATCCACAGAATAAATGACAAGTAATTGAGCTGCTGAGTCACATACCACAGCCTCCACAGCAGGAGAGGTGTCACCGACAACCAGCAAGGCAGGGCACCTGAGAGAAGACAACAGGCTCAGTCTTGATCCCCAGAAAGCAAATTATTACCAAGGTGTTAAAGAAAATGTACAAGAATATAGAACATCGAAGAGTACACACAGCTCAGGCCCTTCACCACCCCCACCCCCCCACAAACACACACACAATGTTGTGTCAACCTTTTAACCTTGTCTAAGAATGTAAGATATCGAATTAGGCCATTCAGCTCATCGATTCTGCACCACCATTCTACCATAGCTGATTTATAATCCCTCTTCCATCTTCTCCCCATAACCTTTGACAGCCTTACTAATCAAAAACCTATCAACCTCCACTTTAGATACACCCAGTGACTTGACCTCCACAGCTGCCTGTGCCAATGATTTCCACAGATTCATGATCCTCTGGCTAAAGAAATTCTTTCTCATCTCTGTTCTACAGGGACATCTTTGTATTCTGAGGCTTCACCTCCGGTCGTAGAAACTCCCACTATAGGAAACATCCTCTTAACGTCCACCCTTTCCACCACTGACCCCCCCACCCCAAGGTGGATTGGTGTGTGTTCTCCCAACTTCCCCTTCCCTGAAGTCCACAATCAATTCCTTGGTCTTACTGACACTGCGCGCAAGATCTTTGAGCATTTACAGCCTTGACTTCCTAACCGGAAGACCACATTCTGTGCAGATTGGTGATAACATCTCCTCCTCGCTGACAATCAACACTGGTGCACCTCAGGGGTGTGTGCTTAGCTCACTGCTCTACTTTTTCTATACCCTTGACTGTGTGCCTAGGCACAGCTCAAATACCATCTATAAATTTGCTGATGATACAACCATTGTTGGTAGAATCTCAGATGATAATGAGAGGGCATACAGGAGCGAGATATGCCAACTAGTAGAGTGGTGTTGCAGCAACAACCTGGCACTCAACGTCAGTAAGACGAAAGAGCAGATTGTGGACTTCTGGAAGGGTAAGACGAAGGAACACATACCAATCCTCATAAAGGGATCAGAAGTGGAGAGAGTGAGCAGCTTCAAGTTCCTGGGTGTCAAGATATCTGAGGATCTAACCTGGTCCCAACAAAGCTGGGCCGAAGGGCCTTACCTCTGTACTGCAAGACTGTGACTCAATCAGGTCAGCAGGGCACAATACAAGAGAAAACAGATTCAATGTGATTGCAGAATAATCCCATTACAGGTGCCTCTTAAATGAATGGCCAGGATTTGGTGTGTGCGTTTAAGGGCAGATAAGCAGGCATATGCTCTACCCTTCACCGAACTCAGTCTGAGGCTGTGGGCCTACTCCGGGCTTCGTGCCTGTGAGCTCCGTGATGTTTTACTCCAATGTGTGATGAATTAATGCTGAGGTTGTGGGCCTGCTTCAGGCTTCACGTCTATGGACTCACTTTTGTTCTGAATGCTGTTGTTTTCATTTATTGTTTGCATGATTTGTGTTTTTTTTCCTCTGCACATTGGGTATTTGTTTTCTTTTTAATGGGGCCCTATTGGGTTTCTTGTTTTGTGACTGTCTGTAAGGAGACAAATCAAGGTTATATAATTTATACATACTTTGATAATAAATATACTTTGAACTTTCTTGACAATTTAAAGTTACTCACTGCAGAGTTTTAACTGTTGTTTCTTTCACGCCAACAACTGGTCGCTCAATCTCCAGGTCTCTACGACTGTAAAAAGAGATAAAAGATGCAGATAAAGTGATTGTAAATACAGTTTGTACAAGACATGCCTTTACTGTTCGCAATCTACTACCTCCTGCCATTAGAACAATTGAGTAAACACTCTAGCAACAGAAATTATTAAATCAACAGTTCTCTATCAGGTCATGTCACACTTTAGTTTGGCTGGGATTACAACTACAGGTCATGGGTTAAGGGTGAAAGGTGAGAAGTTTAAGGGGGAACATGAAGGAAAACAACTTCTTTCAGGGTCGTGAGAGCGTGGAATGTGCTGCCAGTGCAACTGGCGCACACAAGCTCGATTTCAGTGTTTCAGAGAACTTTGGATAGGTACATGGATGTATGGGGTATGGAGGGCTATGGTCCTGGTGCGGGTCAATGGAGTAGGCAGCTTAAATGGTTCAGCATAGGCAAGATGGGCTGAAGGGCCTGTTTCTGTGCTGTACTTTTCTATAACTATGACTAGCTGTTGGCTCTTGCTACCAGGTGAGCACATGGATCAAGTTTGAAAAGTCTCTTTCCCAATTTCGTCACACGTCCACCAAAGAAACAAAAAAAATCTGCAAAGCCACAGACGAAGGGGAAGTCTGGACAAAGGTCAAGAGTGTGAACTCTCAGAATTCAGTGTAAACTTCAGATCACTTGGATAGTCATCTTTATAATCGTTATCTCCCTAGTTTGCAGATCTTGCAAACAAGAGCACCCCAAAGTAAATTCTTCCCGAGTACACAATTAACCCAAAATGCAGTCAAAATCCCGATGATCCCACATCCCCGTTGTTTGAAAACCCCTGTGGGTGGGAGGGAGGAACGAGGCTTGCTTTATTGTTGCTGCTTTGTTGCTTGCTGTGTCGTTCCGCTCAGCATCGTGGGTACGCTACGTTGGCGCCGCAATGTGTGTCTGGGCTGCCCCCAGCGCATCCTCACGTTGCTTGTCAATACAAACAGCGCCCTTCACTGTATGTTTCAATGTACGTGATAAGTAAATGAATCTGAATGTGGAGCCGACTGGAGAGCAATTCCGAGGTGGTGACATCCTCACACATATGCTAGCCTTTTCCTCCTAATTGGTAGAGGTCGTGGTTTTGGAAAGTGCTGTCTAAGGAGAATCAGTAATTCAGAAAAGCATTGATATACAAAGCAACAGGCACAAAATGCTGGAGGAGCTCAGCAGCTCAGGCAGTGTCTATGGAGAGAACTAAACAGTCAACGTTTCAGGCTGAGACCCTTCATCAGGAAGGGGGAAGACACTAGAATAAAAAAAAGTGGGGGGGGCAAGAATGAGGAGAGCTAAAAGGTGATAGGTGCGCCAAGTGGGTGGGAAATGTAAAGGGATGGAGAGGAAGGAATGTGATAGGAGAGGAGAGTGGATCAGAGAGAAAGGGAAAGAGGAGGGGACTCGGGGGGAGGTGATTGGCAGGTGAGAAGAGGCAAAAGGTCCAAATGGGGAATAGAGGAGGAGGGGGGAATTTGTTTACAAGGAGAAGAAATAGATATTCATGTCATCAGGTTGGAGGGTACCCAGGCGGTATACAAGGTGTTGCTCTCCACCCTGGGGCTCATCGTGGAACAACAGGAGGCCATGGACTGACATGTCAGAAAGGAAATGAGATTCTGAATTAAGATTTTTGGCCACCGGAAAATCCCACTTTTGGCAGATGAAGTGGAGGTGCTCGACAAAGCAGCCCTCCAACTTGCAACAGGTTTCACCGATACAGTAGAGGCCGCACCGGGAGCTTCGGACACAACAGACAATCCAGCAGATTCGCAGGTGAAGTGTTGCCTCAACTGGAAGGACTGTTTGGGGCCCTAAATGGAGGCGAGGGAGGAGGTGAATGGGCAGGCCTAGCACTTTGGCCGCTTGCAGGGACAAGTGCCAGGAGGGAGATTAGTAGGGAGGGACGAGTGGACAAGCGACTCATGGAGGGAGCAATCCCTGCAGGAAGCAGAGGGAGTGAGGAGGTAAAGATACGCTTGGCGGTCAGATGCCTTTGGAGATGGCGGAAGTTGCAGAAGATGATGTGTTGGATGCAGAAGCTCATGGAGTGGTAGGTAAGGACAAGAGGAACTCTATCACTGTTATGGCGGTGAGAGACTGGGGTGAGTGCAAGTGTTCGGGATATGGGGAAAGGTGAGGATGAGGACAGCATCAATGGTGGAGGAAGGGAAACATCATTCACTGAAGAAGGAGGACATTTCTGATATCCCGGAACAGAAAGCCATGTCCGGGGAACAGATGTGGCAGAGGTGAAGAAACCAAGAAAAGGGAAAATCATTTTTACAGGAGACAAGGTTGGAAGAAGCATAATCAAGATAACCATGGGAATAGGGAGATTTATAAAAAATGCTGGTTGACGCTTGGTCTCCATAGATGAAAGCAGATCGAGGAAGGGGAGAGAGGTGTCAGAAATGGACCAAGCGGATTTACGGGCAGTGTGTAAGTTGGAGGCAAAGCTGATGAAATCAATGAGCTCAGCATGGGTGCATGATGCAGCACCAAATCGGTCGTCAATGTACTGGAGGAAGAGTTGGGGAGCACTACCAGGGAAAGCTTGGAACATGGACTATTCTACGTAGCCAGTAAAAAGGCAGACATAGCTGGGGCCCACGCTCTCAAGCCTGTAGAAAGTGGAAGAAGCCAAAGGAAAAGTCATTGAGAGTTAGGAACAGTTCTGCCAGACACAGGAGGGTAGTGTTGGAGGGGAACTGGTTAGTTCCTTTACTGAGAAAGAAGTGGAGATTTTTAAGGCCTTTTGATGGGTTGATACCGCCATGTTTTATCATAATGTCCATTATCCCAGGTTTACATGGATACCAGATGCAATTGTCTCTATAAATCTATCCATACCTGTTATATGAGTTGACAAAAAGATACATATTTTCCTGGTTAATATCCTGCGATATGTGGAGTCGATAGGTCTGGATCAGTTCTAAATTGTTCTCCAGCTCATCCTGTATTGGGCAGTGGTTTAGGAAAGAAAATAGATAAAGGCAACCATTAAAATAGATCTAAAGCTTCACTCTCTTCACAGTACTTCAATCAATGGCAACAACAGTAGGCCACATGCCTGCAGAAATTATTTGTCGTCAATTGACTTTTCTTTAAATAGGGTCTTACTATGCATAGATAGACACTGTAGATTGTTGCAAAATAAGAAACAGCAGCCAAGGACTACATTCAAAGATTCAAAGTATATTTATTATCATAGTATGTATACAGAATACAGTGCTGAAATTTGTCCTCCCACAGGCAGCAAAGAAACAAAGAAACACCATGGAACCCATTCAAGAAAAGATCCAACTCCCAACATGTGAAAAAAGAACAAATTGCACAAATGGAAGAAAAGTGAGCAAACAATGTAGAATATAAAAGACCAAACCAGGAGAGCAGTGGTATTCAGTTTAGTTTAGTTCAGTGCCGCGCCGTCAGCCCCCAGCAGGCCACAGGGGTATTCTTCGCCGAAGCACCCTGGTCCACAGCGATGGCCCAAACAAACTGCTCAAAAACAGCAAAAGAGTAACCAGAATCTTGGAGTGCGTGTAATATGAACCTCAAAGTCCCTCAAAACAAGTCAACAGCCTTGCCAATCAATCCTTGCAACAGGAATCCCAACACTCCTGCATTTTCTTCCAACAGCAGCTAGTGAAAGGGAGAGGAAGAGCAGACAAGCGCAGGCAGACAGCACCGAACAACTACGCATCCTCTGCTCTCGTCTCGTCAACTTCAACAACTACCCATCCTCTGCTCTCGTCTCATCAACTTCAACAACTGCCCATCCTCTGCTCTCGTCTCGTCAACTTCAACAACTGCCCATCCTCTGCTCTCGTCTCATCAACTTCAACAACTGCCCATCCTCTGCTCTTGTCCTTGTCAACTTCAACAACTGCCCATCCTCTGCTCTCGTCTCGTCAACTTCAACAACTACCCATCCTCTGCTCTCGTCTCATCAACTTCAACAACTGCCCATCCTCTGCTCTTGTCCTTGTCAACTTCAACAACTACCCATCCTCTGCTCTCATCTCGTCAACTTCAACAACTGCCCATCCTCTGCTCTCGTCTTGTCAACTTCAACAACTACCCATCTTCTGCTCTTGTCCTCGTCAACTTCAACAACTGCCCATCCTCTGCTCTCGTCTCGTCAACTTCAACAACTACCCATCCTCTGCTCTCGTCTCGTCAACTTCAACAACTGCCCATCCTCTGCTCTCGTCTCGTCAACTTCAACAACTGCCCATCCTCTGCTCTTGTCCTTGTCAACTTCAACAACTGCCCATCCTCTGCTCTCGTCTCGTCAACTTCAACAACTACCCATCCTCTGCTCTCGTCTCGTCAACTTCAACAACTGCCCATCCTCTGCTCTCGTCTCATCAACTTCAACAACTGCCCATCCTCTGCTCTTGTCCTTGTCAACTTCAACAACTGCCCATCCTCTGCTCTCGTCTCGTCAACTTCAACAACTGCCCATCCTCTGCTCTCGTCAACTTCAACAACTACCCATCCTCTACTCTCGTCTCGTCAACTTCAACAACTACCCATCCTCTGCTCTCGTCTCGTCAACTTCAACAACTACCCATCCTCTGCTCTCGTCTCGTCAACTTCAACAACTACCCATCCTCTGCTCTTGTCTCGTCAACTTCAACAACTGCCCATCCTCTGCTCTCGTCTCGTCAACTTCAACAACTACCCATCCTCTGCTCTCGTCTCGTCAACTTCAACAACTGCCCATCCTCTGCTCTCGTCTTGTCAACTTCAACAACTGCCCATCCTCTGCTCTCGTCTCGTCAACTTCAACAACTGCCCATCCTCTGCTCTCGTCTCATCAACTTCAACAACTGCCCATCCTCTGCTCTTGTCCTTGTCAACTTCAACAACTGCCCATCCTCTGCTCTCGTCTCGTCAACTTCAACAACTACCCATCCTCTGCTCTCGTCTCATCAACTTCAACAACTGCCCATCCTCTGCTCTCGTCTCGTCAACTTCAACAACTGCCCATCCTCTGCTCTCGTCTCGTCAACTTCAACAACTGCCCATCCTCTGCTCTTGTCCTTGTCAACTTCAACAACTGCCCATCCTCTGCTCTCGTCTCGTCAACTTCAACAACTGCCCATCCTCTGCTCTCGTCAACTTCAACAACTACCCATCCTCTACTCTCGTCTCGTCAACTTCAACAACTACCCATCCTCTGCTCTCGTCTCGTCAACTTCAACAACTACCCATCCTCTGCTCTCGTCTCGTCAACTTCAACAACTACCCATCCTCTGCTCTTGTCTCGTCAACTTCAACAACTGCCCATCCTCTGCTCTCGTCTCGTCAACTTCAACAACTACCCATCCTCTGCTCTCGTCTCGTCAACTTCAACAACTACCCACCCTCTGCTCTCGTCTCGTCAACTTCAACAACTACCCATCCTCTGCTCCCGTCTCATCAACTTCAACAACTACCCATCCTCTGCTCTCGTCTCCTCAACTTCAACCTTGCCTGATGCCTCAAACGGAGCAAAGCAATAGAATCGATCATGGGCTCTCTCCCTCGGTGACTCAATCAGAGAGAAGCAATAGAATCGATCATGGGCTCTCCCCCTCGGTGACTCAATCAGAGAGAAGCAATAGAATCGATCATGGGCTCTCCCCCTTGGTGACTCAATCAGAGAGAAGCAATAGAATCGATCATGGGCTCTCTCCCTCGGTGACTCAATCAGAGAGAAGCAATAGAATCGATCATGGGCTCTCTCCCTTGGTGACTCAATCAGAGAGAAGCAATAGAATCGATCATGGGCTCTCTCCCTCGGTGACAATCAGAGAGAAGCAATAGAATCGATCATGGGCTCTCTCCCTCGGTGACTCAATCAGAGAGAAGCAATAGAATCGATCATGGGCTCTCTCCCTCGGTGACTCAATCAGAGAGAAGCAATAGAATCGATCATGGGCTCTCTCCCTCGGTGACTCAATCAGAGAGAAGCAATAGAATCAATCATGGGCTCTCTCCCTTGGTGACTCAATCAGAGAGAAGCAATAGAATCGATCATGGGCTCTCTCCCTCGGTGACAATCAGAGAGAAGCAATAGAATCGATCATGGGCTCTCTCCCTCGGTGACTCAATCAGAGAGAAGCAATAGAATCGATCATGGGCTCTCTCCCTCGGTGACTCAATCAGAGAGAAGCAATAGAATCGATCATGGGCTCTCTCCCTCGGTGACTCAATCAGAGAGAAGCAATAGAATCGATCATGGGCTCTCTCCCTCGGTGACTCAATCAGAGAGAAGCAATAGAATCGATCATGGGCTCTCTCCCTCGGTGACTCAATCAGAGAGAAGCAATAGAATCGATCATGGGCTCTCTCCCTCGGTGACAATCAGAGAGAAGCAATAGAATCAATCATGGGCTCTCTCCCTCGGTGACTCAATCAGAGAGAAGCAATAGAATCGATCATGGGCTCGCTCCCTCGGTGACTCAATCAGAGAGAAGCAAAGGAGTTGACTATAGGCTCTCTCCCTCGGTGACTCAATCAGAGAGAAGCAAAGGAGTTGGTCAGGAGCTTGTGCCTCGTCTCCAGGCTTCCAGGCCACACACTCTCCTCCCAACCTCATAGAACTCCCTCAGAGTCAGCAAAGTGCCAGATTGCTCAATCGGCCCAAAAACACACCATCAAATTGGAAATCACAGGTTCCAATTGCACGCAGCTTAGTAGCAGAATCATATTTGAAAGAAGTAGTTTCATGAACAGACTGCAGGACATTGCCATCAAGCAGAAACAGAACAGGCAGCAGAAAATTAATAAAAACCTGAATTAAAAACAAGACAGCATTTTCAGATTTTCCACCAGGGAGTATCTATGAAAGAGAAATGATTATCATTTCATGTCAACGAAGAGAATTCACCCTGAAACAGTAAGCATTCCATGAATGCAGATCGAGCTAGTAAATACTGCCTTGAAGGGGGTGAATATTTATGCAATCAATTATTTTGTGTTTATATTTGTAATTAATTTAGATCACTTTTAAGAGATCTGTTTTCACTTTGATATAAAAGTCTTTTTCTGTTTATCAGTTCAGTGTCAAAAAAAAATCAAATTAAATCCACTGTGATTCAATGTTGTGAGACAATAAAACATTTAAACTTCCAAGGGAGGTGGAGAGGAATAAAGAGTCCTGATGAAGTGTCTTAACCCTTCAGCTCTTTATTCCTCTCCTTGGATGCCGGCTAACCTGCTGAGTTCCTCCAGCATTTTGTGTGTGTTATAAATTTCATTCTATGCTTAAGGAATGGCATCCAAGCACTGCAATAACACACCGCGGCAGGAATGGAGACAAACACTAACGTCATGCCTCTGATGTCACTACAATCAGACATCTCCATTTAACAACAAGGAATAAGTAGCTAGCTCCTTAACAACATCCACATGTCCGCATTACGTCACTAACTACTCTAGGCATCTGGACTGCATAGTGACCATGATTACTAGTATTGGAAGGGTTTTAACTCACGCTGCTGAAGTGATGAGCCAGAACAATGTCATCCAGGTTGGTGGTCCATCCAGAAAGCTGAAGGAGAAAAAAGCAGGTCATTCCAACGAGAAACAAGAGAAACACTGCAGGAGCATCTTCATCAGGAACCCAACTATCACAAGTTGCCAAAAGATCTCAACAACAACACACAAAATGCTGCAGGAACTCAGCAGGTCAGGCAGCGTCCATGGAAATGAGTGAAGAGTCAATGTTTCAGGCTGAGACTCTCCTTCAGGATGGGAAAGGGAGGGGGAATTTGCCAGAATAAAAAAGTGGGGGAGGGAAAGGAGGATAGCTAGAAGGTGATAGGTGAAGCTAGATGGGTTGGGAAGGTAAAGGGCTGGAGAAGAAGGAATCTGATAGGAGAAGAGAGTGGACCATCGGAGAAAGGAAAGGAGGAGGGGACCCAGGGGGAAGTGGTAGGCAGGTGAGAAGAGTTAAGGGGCCAGAGTGAGGAATGGAAGAAGAGGGGAAACTTTTTTTGTAAAAATTGGAAGGAGAAATTGATACTCATGCCATCAGGTTGGAGGCTACCCAGACGGAATACAATGTGTTGCCCTTCAGCCAAGGGTGTCCACATCGTGGCACGAGAGTGCCATGGACCAACATGTTGGCACGAGAATGGGAATCAGAATTAAAATGTTTGGCCACCAGGAAGTTCCGCTTTTGGCCGATGGAGTGGAGGTCCCACAATTTATGACGAGGCTCAGCAACGTAGAGGAGGCCACATCAGGAGCACTGGATACAATAGATTTGCAGGTGAAGTGTTGCCTCACCTGGAAGGACTACCTGGGGCCCTGAATGGAGGTGAGGGAGGAGGTGGATGGGCAGGTGTAGCACTTACGCTGCTTGCAGGGGGTGATTAGTGGGAAGGGATGATTGGACAAGGGAATTATAGAGGGAGCAGTCCCTGTGGAAAGCAACAGCACAATATAGGCCATGACGTCGTGCCGACCTTTTAGCTTACCCTAAGGTCAATCTAACCCTTTGCTCCATTCTTCTGTCATCCATGTGCCTATCTAAGAGTCCCTTATTTGTTCCCGATATTTCTGCCTCTATCACCAGCCCTGCAGGTAATTCCACAAACCCATCACCCACTGTGTGAAAAACGTACCTCTGACGTCCCTCCTCCCCCCTATAATTTCCTCCAATCACCTTAAAATGTTGTCCTCTTTATGTGCAGTTTCTCCCCTGGCTATCCATTTAATTGATGCCTCTTTTTATCTAGTCCCCCTCTATCAAGTCACCTCTCAGGGGCGCTAGATTGCAAAATTAGTCAAAAGCCGGAGAAATCAGGAAATCATTTGACAGAATTATCCCAACCAACCTTCGATGCAGCCCAATCCATCCATCCTTTAGCGCACGGGTCAATGTTGATGAGGACAAGTCCTTCAACGAGGTTTTGGTGGCTCAGCTTGCACAAACCAGGCAGAAAAGAAAAGATTAACAGCAGTTCAAGATACACTCTGGTATACTGCGCAGTACCGACCGTTATCCTTCCTCCCGAGTCAGAAGGCTCTGGGCTCTAATCCCACATCAGAGCCCGCAGGAAGTCCAGGCTAACACGCTGGTGCAGCACTGAACCAAGCGTCACATTGAGGAGGGTTTGCTCATGTGGGCAATCAGGCCGTCTCAGAGGGCAGTTACCAGCCCACCGCAGTTACACGCCAGTCAACCCAGGTAAAGATGGCAAGTCATCTTCCCCAAAAGTACAATGTTGCTCGGCTCACCTACCTGGTAGTTTCACGGACACCAGCACTGATAGATAATCGTTAATTTAGATTTACTCAATCCTCAGTTACTGGAATATGACTCAGTGCAGACCTCTGAGCTACTAATCCTCTAACTACAAGTCCATAGGAGCTGAATTAGGCCATTTGGCCCATCAAGTCTGCTTGCCATTCAATCATAGCTGATACTCTTCCTTCCCTCGCACCCCCAACCCTATTCTCCCAGTAACCCTTAACACCCTTACTGGTGACACCAACTTGCCACTAAAACACAATGAAGTCCAGAGAAGAATGTGTACTGAATAATTAATTGTCCATCTTAGATACTTACTGCAAATCTAGTTAGGATGTAGGCTCCGGCCCCGACTCCAATCCCAATCACGTTCTGAACACTGCAAGACAAACAGATTCGTTAAATTCTCAGTATACCTGGCACTCAGTGAAATGAAACAGAAGACCAGTCATATTTTGGAAAGTGGTCGCTAGGGGAGGTGGTGAATGGGGAAAAGGACTGGAAAGGCCCACCCATCATCCCCACCATTGAGGACATCTTCAAAAGGATCTCCATCCTTTAGGGTGGAGCTTAGGAGGGCAATGGCGCCTAATGGCAACTCGGTTGCTTGCATCTTCTGAAACAGCTCTATTTCTATCTTTAATATCTCCATTTTTCCCTTACAGGGTTCTTTTGAAGACCCTGACCTGGAGTTACACCTTGAGATCAGTTCTTTGCAGGAATGGGACCCTGCTCTCGGGGTCTCACGACTGACCGCTATTCGATATACCAAGGACGTGGCCTAGAATACCAGCACACCTTCAGCGTTCCGGGATTTTGTGGCTCTGGAGATGGACGGACTCAAAGTCGGTGACTCCGCAGGAAACTGGTGTGTCGTGGGAGTACACTGAAGATCGAAAGCAGCTAGCTGGCTGCTGGCTGTGTGTCCAGAGATCCGAGATTTTTGGGCACAGATCTCAGAAAAAGCAACGCAAGACTTTTAACATCGTAAATCAGTGAGCTGTTTGTTATGTCTCCCCTCTCGCTGTGAAACGGGGACACCTCTTTTTCCCTTATTAGGCAACAGCAAGTCTGTGTCATTATTGATGCTTTGCTGCACGCTTGAGTGCTTGGCGAGGGAGTGCCAATGGGTTTATTTCCGGTGGGGGGGGGGGCATTGCTTTGCTGCTGCTTGTGCGTGGGTGGGAGGAGCTGGGGGGTGATTTGGGGTTTTAACATTTAACTGTCATTTATTTTTTGGGGCCCTCCTCTGTTTTCCTGGATGTTTGCGAAGGAAAAAATTTCAGGATGTATATTGTATACATTTCTCTGATATTAAATGTACCTATTGAAACCTTTAAAAGACAATGCCTCAAAAAGGTGACATCCAACCCCCAAACCCCCACCAGATAGGTCCTCTTCTCACTGAGATGGTGGTGCAGGAGCTGGAAGTCACACACCCAACATTTTAAGAACAGCTTCTTTTCTTCTACCATCAAATTTCTGAAGACAATGAACCCATGAATATTTTTGATCTACTTGTTAATTTAATTTTTTAATATATTTCTTAATATAATTTATTACTTTTATGTATTTCCCTGTATGGCTGCCGCAAGATATTTCATGACGTATGTCAGACATTAACCCTGATTCATTAATTCAATATTTTTGCTCTCTTTTTGCACTATTTATATATACACACACACAAATAATTACAATTTACAGTATATTTTATGTATTGTGTTGTACTGTTGGAACAAAACAACAAATTTCACGTGATAATAAACCCGATTTAAGCAAACATTGGCACTAAACTCACTTTAAGTGGGTTAGAACTGCAGGCAGCATCTCAGCCAGCTCATCCATGGTGGGATACTGGTACCTGCAAAGGCAATAACAGAAAGAAATGCAAGTTATGGAAATTGCATTGCGCTGCACGGTGCTAACAATCGGCTGCAGTTGTATGGCCCACAAACAAGAGGGGAATCTACCGCACTCAGAACGTTGCAAATGTATGAACAGCAGAAGTGGTGGATGCAGGTTCAATTGCAACACTTTAGAGCAGTCTGGACAGGTACATGGATGGGAGGGGTATGGTCCAGGTGTGGATAGATGGGACTAGTTAGAACAACAGGTCAGCTCAGACTGGATTGGCCAAGGGGCCTCTTTCTGTGCTCTTTGACACCAAGTTCCATTCTATACAACTATGGAAAAAGTTGCTAACCTGTCAGCTTCAGGTCGATGTTTATTTACATGGGCCATTCAAGTAGGTGACACAATGGAAAAACTACAACACCAACAACAGTGCCCACTGTTCCCCCTAAGCTCTGTGGCCACATAGTAACTGAAATGCTCCCACGCACATAGCCTTTGTTGCCATGCAGCCGGAATAAAGAGGGACAAGAAGTAGTTGACAAAATGTAAAAGATTTTTTTTTGTTGAACTGTATTTCATTATACACAAAAGTATGTGATTTTTCAATTTTCATTCTAAATATTCATAGCATGATATTACAAAAAAAAAGCATTTAAAGTGCTGTGCAGTTTTCAGGCCGTGTAAAAATTTCCTGCTCAGAGCAATGGCTGATCCACGCAACTATAAAAAAAATCAGAGGGAACATTGACAGTGCTCTTCCCAGTGATAGTAAACACTCTCCTGTAACTAATTATCCATGTCACTCATTTTCCATGTATAAAAAAGCAGAGATGGTCCCACCTTCACTCATTTGCCATGTATTTAAAACACAGGTCATCCCAGATTCTGAATGCTTGCTTTAGGTACAGCTGATAGATACAAATGTGTTTGAGAAATTGGTGGGATGGCTTTGCTGGCTGCAGGCATCTTCTGGCATGTACTGGGTCACGACAGTTCACATAGTCATAGAACACAACAGCAGAGAAAGAGGCCTTTTGGCCCATCTAGTCCATGCTGAACCATTAATCTTCCTAGTTCCATTGGCCTGCATTTGGACCATATACCTATATGCCCCTCCCATCCGTGTACCCATCCAAATGTCTCTTCAATGTTGAAGTCAACCCCACAACCACTGCTTGCACTGGCAGCATGTTCCACACTCTGGCCACCCTCTGAGAGAAGAAGTTTCTCCTCATGATCCCCTTAAAGATTTCACCTTTCACCCTTAACCCATGACCTCTCGTTCACATCAACAGAATCCTGTCGTAACCTGGGGGAGAAGCTTGGAGTCAGCATCACTGCAGGTTCATACCGCATTGAAATAGAACCTTTAGACCAACCCATCCATTCCAATGAAGATGCCCATCTAAACTAGTCCCAGCTACCTACATTTGGCCAATATTCCTCTAAATCAGGGGCTCATGAACATCCTGCTTATTGGAATTGGTACATGGCATAAAAAAGGTTGGGAATCCCTGGTCTAAACCTTTGCTACCCATAGGACCTGTATCTGATCTAAATTGCACGTGGTACACTGCAGTGAGAGACCCCCCCCCCCCCGAATCCTTTCCATCGTCTTGATGGATAGAAACAAAATAGAATGCATTTCCAAAACCCTGCACTCCCACAATGAAATCGTCAAAGCTGCAGTTACTATTGCCAGTTTCATAGATCTTCACGGGAAAGGAATGATTCCCACACATCCTTAGTTTTCTATTGATAGCTTATATTCTGCATACACTCAGTGCCCTCGTTATTCAGTAGACCCCGTACCTCATAAAATGGCCACTGAGTGCATGTTCATGATCATCTGCTGCTGTAGCCCATCAACTTCCAGGTTCGACTCTTCTGCACACCAGTTTTTGAACATGTGGTTATTTGAGTTACTGTTGTCTTCCTGTCAGCTTGAACCAGTCTGGCCATTCCCTCTGACCTCTCTCATTAACAAGGTGCTTCACCCACAGATTTGCCTCTTACTGCATGTTTTTTTTTGTTTTTCACAAACTCTAGAGATTATTGTGTGCGAAAATCCCAGGAGATCAGCAGTTTCTGAGATACTCAAACCAACTTGCCTGGCACCAACAATCATTCCCCAAAGTCTCTTAGATCACATTTCTTCTCCATTCTGATGTTTGGTCTGAATAACTGAACCTGTTGACCATATCTGCATGCTTTTATGCACTGACTGGATATTGCATTAACAAGTAGATGCCCAGATGTACCTAACAAAGTGGCCATTGAGTACAGCTTGATACAATTGTCTTTGAAAAAATCAAGGTCACAGTTTTAGTTGCCTGCTTCATCTGTCTCTGCTTTGGGTTATTGGCCTGTGTTACATTACACTCTTTATCTTAGCTGTTCTCTCAGTTACATATTCCTTATCACATGCCAAGTCATCAGAACTTTATTTCCGAGTCTCTTTTAATCACGCAAACTTAGCATAATCTCTATCTCCAATTGTGTGGAGCTTGCAGTTGTGCCCACCTGCTACAGACTCCTCCCCAAGACAAGTGACCTATATTCTGGTGCTGTTAACTGTACATAAAGCAGCTCCACACCAGGAAGGGCAAAGCACAACAGATCCACAGCAGATGACATTTCAAAGTAAATTTATCATCAAAGAGCATATATGTCACCATATACAACCCTGAGATTCATATTCTTACACGCATGCTCAATAAATTCATAATAGAATAATAACCATAATAGAATCAATGAAAGACCGCACCAACCTGGGCATTCAAACAGTGTGCAAAAGACAAACTGTGTAAATACAAAAATAAATAAACAATAAATATCATAAACATGAGATGAAGAGTCCTTGAAAGTGAGCCCGTTGGTTGTGGAACATTTCAATGATGGTGCAAGTGGGCATTAAGTGAAGCTATCCCCTTTGGTTCAAGGCTTGATGGTTGAGGGGTGGTAACTGTTCCTGAACCTGGTGGTGTGAGCCTAAGGCAGCAGTGAGAAGAGTGCAAGACCTGGGTAGTGGGGGTCCCTGATGATGGATGCTGCTTTCCTGCAACAACACTCCATATAGATGTGCTCAATAGTGGGGAGGGCTTTACCCATGATGGACTGGGCCATAGCCACTACCTTTTGTAGGAGTTTCCATTTTATTGGCTCTTCACTCAAGCCTGGAATCTGGACAGCAAAGATGCATGAATCAGGATGATTCTTATTGACTACAGCTCAGCATTCAGTACCATCATCCCCTCAAAACCAAACAATAAGCTTCAAGACCTTGGCTTCATTACCTCCTTGTATAATTGGATCCTCGATTTTCTTGGTTACAGAGCCCAGTCAGTTTGGGTTGGCAACAATATCTTCTCCACAATCTCCATCACTGGTGCACCATGATGGTGCGTGCTTAGCCCCCACTCTACTCGCTTTACATGTACGACAGTGTGGCTGAGCACATCTCCAATGCCATATTTAGGTTTGCTGATGACACCACTGTCGTTGGCCGAATCAAAGACGGTGATGAATCAGCAGTTAGGAGGGAGACTGAGAATCTGGCTGAGTGGTGCCACAACAACAGCCTGTTCAGTGTCAGCAAGACCATGGAGTTGATCATTGACTTCATCTGAAGAAAACCGGAGATCCGTAAGCCAGTCCTCATCGGGGGATCAGAGGTGGAGAGGGTTAACAACTTTAATGATATTTCAGAGGCCTGGTCCTGGAGCCAGCACGCAAGTGTAATTACGAAGAAAGCATGGCAATGCCTCTACTTCCTCCAGAGTTTGCGAAGATTTGGCATGACATCTAAAACTTTGACAAGTAGAGGATGTGGCCCAGTCATCGCAGGTAAAGCCTCCCCACCACTGAGCACATCTTCATGGAGTGTTGTCACAGGAAAGCAGCATCCATCACCAGGGAACCCCCATCACCCAGGTCATGTTCTCTTCTCACTGCTGCCATCAGGAAGGTGGTCCAGCAGCCTCAGGACTCACACTACCAGTTTCAGGAACAGTTATTACCCCTCAATCATCAGACTCTTGAACCAGAGGGGATAACTTCATTCGCCCCATCACTGAACTGTTCCCACAATCTAGGGAATCACTTTCAAGGACTCTTCACCTCATGTTCTCAATATTTATTGTCTTTTTTTCTTTTTTTTTTACTTGCACAGTTTTTGTTGGCTTTTGCAGACAGGTTGTACACCCAGTCATTGATTCTAATATGGTTATTGGATTTATTGAGTATGCCTGCAAGAAAATGAATCGCAGGGTTGTATATGGTGGCATATATGTATTTATTAATAAACTTACTTTAAACTTTGATAGAAATGGGGCAAGGTGACTGAGTGTCATGCTGTGCCTTTTGACTAGAATGACAAGAAAGGGATGGGGGTAAAGAGAAGAAACTTGAAAGGGAAAATTGAACCCATTTAATAAGACCACGTGATATAGGAGCAGAATTAGGCCATTTGGCCCATCAAATCTGCTCCACCATTCGATCATGGCTGATTTATTATCCATTTCCTGCCTTCTCTCTGTAACCTTTGACGCCCTTACTAATCAAGAATCTATCAACCTCCACTTTAAATATACCCAGTGACTTGGTCTCCACAGCCATTTGTGGCAAAGAATTCCAGATTCACCACCCTCTGGCTAAAGAAATTCCTGAAGGAGCATCCTTGAATACAGAAGCTGTGCCCCTGGTCCTAGACTGTTGGAAACATATCCAGCAGGAAGGGGCACTGGTGACAAAAAGGCTTCTGTCGGCAAGGGTAAAGAAAGATTTGTCACATGTACATCGAAACATGGCGAAACACGTTGTTTGCATCAACGAGCATCACGGTCCGAGGATGCGCTAGGGTCATCAGCAAGTGACGCCACGCATCCGGCACAGACATAGCATGCCCGCCATGCTCGCCAGAACACCACGGAACACAACAGCAAAAACAGCCTTGTTCCTCCCTCACTCCACACACACACACACACACACACACACACACACACACACAGTCCTTTAACCCACAACTTATTAACCCTAAGCTGTCCAACTTGGAATGTGGGTAGAAAACGGAGGAAACCCACATGGCCACAGGTAGAACAAGCGGTGGGAGTTGAACACTGATCACTGGTGCTGTAACACGATATGCTAAATGCGCCACACAGGGTAGGAAAGGGTTTTGGAACAGCTGTGATCTCAGTGAAGGGGCTGAACGATCTACCACGGCTCCAATGTTAAAGGATAACAACACAGCAAGTGCAAAAGCCCTTACCCTGTAGGGAAAGGCGGAGCTCCTTCCTGGTGCCCAGGGGCATCGACATGACACACGGCGAAGTGGTGTGTGATCTCCTGCATGTCCTCGTAGTTAAACAATGTGTTGAAGCAAGATTTGTCTGTGGGGAAAACAGGTAAAACAGAGTTGGAGGGGGGGGATGAACAAAGCGAACAAAACACCAGCAAATCCAACATAACATTTTTCCATGTTCAGCGTTGACCTCAGAAACGTGACATTCAGCTCAATTGCTCTGCGGGAGTCTCATCAGAATGCAAACCAGGCCATGCTCTTGTCCAATCTCCAGAGTTTACCGGACACATCCACTCTTCTCTGGCCTGGGTTTTAATGGATGCACATTCACAATTTCATTGGTTTGGTCTTGCCACTTATTCCCAGCAGCACAGAAAAGGTTTCAGGAAGCAAACTGAGCCCAGGTAGATATCAGCCAGGATCTCAATAATTGGCAGCAGGTCTGAGAGCTGACTGCCTATTCTTGATGCTACGTACCCAATTATAGAACGTATAGAACATTGGCCAAGCCCATAGGTTCGTTCACCAAGGACTCACCCATCCCAACATACAAGCCAATAATAGAGCCTTATAGCTCCTCACCAATCATTTCCCACATGTCCCAATTTCTCCTTTACACTGCCTCTCTCTTTGAGAGGTCAACTGCCTACTCATGATGTTATGTACTCATTTATAGAACGTATAATCTATTGGTTAAGTCCACAGGTTTTGACCAAGGTCAAACTCATCCCAACTGGTCCTTCTGTCAACGAAAGCCACCAGAGACATGCAGCTGGAAGTATAAAAGACTTTATTCAAGATACACAGCTGACAGCATTTAGAGTCACTCTGAAGAGAGGCTCCCTGACCCAACATTACACCACATTTTTATATGCAAAAGATCAAAGGTAACATCAGGACAATTTCTATAGTTCCAATGCATTCATAATGCATCCTTTGAGTTGCATGTAATTTTCAATCACCAACACTCTAGACACCCAAAATCAATGTTAGTCACTGTTGACTCTGAGCTGCACTCATGCATACGCAGACATATCAGGTCAAAGGGATGTTTTCTGGTTTGCAGTCAAGCCCAGTCTACAGCTCCAGATAAGACCACTGTTCTGAGCTGCATTTTAAACTCAGTCTACAATCCACATTCAGAACTGAAGACTGATTGCTGTTGAAATTAATATTTGCCATATTCCATAACTCCAGAATTCACCCTAACACCAACACAAGGGCCAATAATAGAACCTTATAACCCCTCATCAATCATTTCCCACTCATCCCAATTTCCATCTTACATTGTATCCATGACATTCCTACATTTCCTGATACTGCTACTTATTAAGGTGTCAGTGCATTGCCAGTTTTGGCTCTGTGGATAGTATTTCTGTCTGAATAAGTTCTGGGTTCAAGTTTGGCTGCAGGGCATTCTAGTGCATTCCTGAACATGTTGCATTGTTAGAGATGCTGTTTATCATCTGAATTAAACCAAAGCCCTAACAGGTGGATTTAATGATTCTACGCTATCAAAAAGATAGTACAGCAACAGCACTCTCCAGTAATTACAGTGGATTCCAGTTAATTGGGACACATCAGGACCAATGTATATTTTGACCCAATTAAGCAGCTGCCCCAAGTTTCATGGAAATAGTTAAGAAGGTATAAAAAGACAAATTACCGTTTAACTGAGTATCAAATTATGCATTTAAATGAAATACAGAACAAATTAGAACACTATCAGTATTACTGGGGGTATCTCACGACGACAGGAAACCTGTGCATTAGAGTTTCAAAGTGGAAAAGCCATTGAACTGGGGCAGTTCCATTCTCTCGACCTCAGAAGTCTGGGCCCAGTGGTATAAGATGAGTCACAGCTGGGGTCTTCTTCAGTTGCAGTAGATGACCATGACTTCTGTGCCTCGGCATGTCCATCACTCTTCACAAAGCATTGCAGAACTGCCTTCCTGGCCGTTGGACCTCACCGTAGATGGCATCCGCCCAGTCCGCCACAGCTGACTTCACATATGAGGACAGGTATATCCCCATCTCACAGGCGTACGAGACCTGTCGGCTAGCCCGCCTGTCAAAGCAGAGTACCAGGGTGTCGTATGCAAACAGCTACTTGGAGACACCGGTGAGCGCTGGTTGTCCACTGGGGAACAAAGGTAACATGGAAGATGACTGTTGATAGCTTTAAATTCTTCGCAGTTCCTAACTTGAAGTAGTGAAATAGTTTCATTTTCACTCCCGGTCATTTCTGGCTTCTCCAAGCCTGAATGCTTGAAACCGTAGTGAACAAATCAATACTAGATTGTCTTGGTGCTGATTTCTCATTGACTATCAGTAACAAAAATCACTGCTTTTTGAACACAAACACGCAACTGACGCTATTTAAAAACTGTTTGCTCTAAGCATGGTGTAGTGTCTAACAGCCAAACAAGTTCACGCGATTGGATCTAATTAGAAGCTGTTCGGCATCAGTCTCCTGTCCCAATTAAGCAGCATAGTGTCCCAAATAAATTAAAGGCAATCCCAGCTATTTTCTTAATTAGTGTTTGTTCTTTAAGAGCTGTTCCAAATAAGCAGATGCCCTAATTAACCGATAGTCCAATTAACCAGAATCCATTGTATCCCCAAATCAGATCATCTGTCTATTATACTGTAGCTCTTGACAAAAACCTACTGTATGCAAAATAGATGCCATGATCCCTAACCTGCACAATGACATTCAGATATTTAGCCACAGGATGGCAAATCAGTTTACCTCCAAGGTCCCCCAAAGAAGGAGGGAAATTAAAAGGACTTACGATTGAGACCGATGTCATGGTAGGTTAAGATGACAGGCCTGTTCCCCTTAGGGGTCCCACTCATGGTCACGTGCAGCACCCCATGTGCAGTTTCGATGTCATGTTCCTGGAGGTGGAAGAGGCAACGTTACATTATCCCAAATCAAGACTGAAAAGAACAGGAAACCCTGTCCAGTGAAAGAAGACCATCATCTCAGAAGCCACATCAGCTAGCTCACAAGTTACACTGCTCGTTCAACCATGGCCCTCATTCTCCCTCTCTTCCAAGTTATTTGTCCCTCTTTGAAAGCTGCTACCAAATCATTTCCTGCTGGCACAAACTCAAAGTTCAAAGTGAATTTATTACCAAAGTACGTATATGTCACTCGATACTATCCTGAGATTCGTTTTCTTGTAGGCATTCGCAGTAGAACAAAGAAATACAATAAAGTCAACAAAAACCACACACAAAGACTGACAAGCAACCAATGTGCAAAAGGCAAACTGTGCAAAAACAAAAAAAACCTAAGAATAATAATTAGACAATACTGAGAACATGAGTTGTACAGTCCTTGAAAGTGAGTCTGTAGGATCCAAGCTTCCTCTAGAATTTTGTATCCGTTACTCAGAAACCGCCATTTCTCTTAAGTGTTGAGCTGAGTGAAGTTATCAGGAGCTTCCTGGTTGAACTAATTCCACAACCATGACTCACTTTCCAGGATTCTGCAACTCATGTTCTCAGTACCTGCTGGGTTCCTCCAGTATCTTGTGTGCATCACTCTGGATTTCCAGCATCTGCAGGATCTCATGTTTATAACTGCTCCTGCACCTGGTGGTGTGGGGCCTTGGGCTCCTGTACCTCTTCCCCAATGGCAGCAGCAGCCACATTGCTCTAAATCACAAAAGGTCCCACATCCTCCTGGACATGGAGTGCAAACCCAACACTCTAAGAACATCTGCATTTCTATACACAGATCTGGTAAGACATCTACATTTCTGTAGATGTACCTTGGGGCATTCAGACTGGTTGCATCACTGTCTAGTATGGAGGCAGCAATGCTGACCACTAACCCCACTTTCCATAAGATACAGGAACAGAATGATGCCACCTGGCTCACTGAGTCTGCTCTGCATGATGGCTGATGTATTTCCTGCCATCTCCCTGGAACCCTTCATGCCCCGACTAATCAATAATCTATCAACGCCTGCCTTAAATGTACCCAATGAATTGGCTTCCACAGCCGCTTGTGACAACAAATTCCAGATTCACCACTGTCTGGTTAAAGAAATTCCTCCTCATCTCCATTCTCAGTGGATGCCCCTCTATTCTGAGGCTGTATCCTCTGCTCTTGGACCCTCCCACCTTTGGAAACAATCTCTCCACACCCACTCTATCAAGGCCTTTCAATATTCAATATATTTCAATGAGTGAATGCAGGCCCAGAGACATCAAACGCTTCTACATGATAAGCCTTTCAATCCCAGAATCATTTTTGTGAACCTTCTTTGAACCCTCTCCAATGTCAGTACACCATTTCTTAGACAAAGGGCCCAAAACTGCTCACAATACTCCAAGTGAGGCCTCATCAATGTCTTATAAAGTCTTTCTTTTGCTCATCCCCCTGTATTATTTAAGCTGACCAACTCTTCACCTCAGAGAGCCTTCATCAGAACAAAGAAAGCAAGCTGGTCTAAGTAGAAAAAAAGTGGGAGAGGACATTGAGAGGAACAAAGATCACATCTGTAATAGGATTAAATGATGTGACCATTAAATGGATAGTTCACTGGCGAAACCGATGGTGGGGGAGCTTAGAGGCCTTAGTTGACTTGGGGTCTCCTGCTGTGGCCACCAAGGAAAGAGACGCCAGTGCTGGCTGTGGGCCAGTGGATTGCGCACTGGCTTAAAGGCTGGCCCTTCCCATCAGTGTTCCCCTCCAGTGTTTGCTTGGTGGAAGGCAAGCTGGATAGCCTTCACTTGCAGGAGAACTGTAGGATATGAGGAACTGGTGTGGGCTGTTCTTGCAGAAATATTCACTGGTTCATTGGCCAAACTGACAGCAGTGAAGCAGCGTGGCCTCTGTTGTGGCGCAGACCAGGCCCTCATTCATGCCTTGGGGTCGCCTGTTGTCCAAGACAACATCAATGCATCATTATTCTACAAGCCATAACACTCAAGGACTTGGGCTATATTATTACTTTTAAGCTGTTGGAGGAAGTCAGAGGGTTGAGCAGCATCTATGGAAAGCAAAGGTTTTCACATTCCCATTTCAACATGTCAATCCATGCCCTCCTCTAGTCCCACACTCAGGATGGAGAAGCAACACCTCATATCCCATCTGGGTAGCTTGTAACCTCATGGCATGAATATCGATTTCTCTAACTTGTTCTACCCCCCACCCCTCCACTTCTCTCTTTGTCCATCCCCCATTCTGGTTTTCACTTCCCTTCCTGGAGGAAGGCCCAAAGGTCAAAGCCCCTGGGTCAGCTTGTCTGGCGCAGAGGCCTAATGTCTGTAAGTCTGAGCCAGGGACGGGGGGGGGGCATGGGGGTTAAGGCTCAATATTTGCCATTCTGAGAGCCAAGGACTGGCGGTCCAGAGGCAGCCTGTCTGTCTGTGTGTGAGTGGGTGGGTGGGTAATTAAAGAAGCTTGTTTAGTTCTGTTTTGTTGCTGCTGCTTGTGTTGTCCTGCTGACCACTGTGGACTTACTATGTTGGCGCCAGAATATGTGGTGACACTTGCAGGCAGCCGCCAGCACTTATTTAGGTTGGTAACAGAAACGATGTATTTCTCTGTATGTTTTGATGTACATGTGATAAGTAGATTTAGAGATACAGCATGGTAACAGGCCCTTCTGGCCTGACAAGCCCATACTACCCAATTACCCCTATGTGACCGATCGGCCTACTCACCCGTACATCGTTGGATTGTGGGAGGAAACCAGAGCACCCAGAGGATACGTGCAAACTCCCTACAGGCAGCGGGGGAATCGAACCCTGGTCACTGACACTACACTACCATACTTTGATGTATGTTACTACCATACCTCCCCAACTTTACTGTCTCTTTACTGCCCAAAAGCACGTTGCCTCTTCTTATTCACACTGACTTTGCATTCTTCAGCACTGAGTTCCATCAGCCTGACCATTCTTCCTTGGAGTTCAAAGTTCAAATCCCTCTGATCACTACACTTTCTAGTTTTGTGTCATATTTTGGTGATTTATGCTACATCGTATTTTTTTGGTTGTAATTACAGCATCAACATTGTCCTAAACCACCCAAGTGCAACTTCACATGATTAGGGTAACAGTATGTGGACATCACGTGCTGTTCTGATTAAGAAGGAACATCCATCGCCAAAGACCCATATCATTCACGGCCTCTTCACGTTGCTATCATCAGGGAGGAGGTACAGAGGTTCCCAATCTGGGTCCATGGACCCCTCAGTTAATGGTAGGGGTGCATGGTATAAAAAAGAAGTTGGGAGCCCTTGAGGTACTGCAGCCTAAAGACACACACTCAACATTTTAGGATCCTCTTTCCCTCTGCCATTGGATTTCCAAACAGACAATGAACCCATGAACATGTCCTCATTATTTTTGCTCTCTCTTTGCACTACTTATAGCAGTTTATATATACTTTCTCACATTGTAATTTGCAGTTTTTTTAATGTATTGCACTACACAGCTGCTGCAAAACAACAAACATCACGACATACGTATGACAGTGATAAAAAACCCGATTCTGAGTTGCTGTTAAACACCCACCCAGTCTCAGATGAGAAGCAGGAAAGAGCCACCATCTGGGTTGCAATGACGTACAATAGTTGGGAGAGGCACCAAAAGGAAAGACACCGACCAGTGCCACGCATCAAATGTGGACCAGAGACAAGCAGGAAAAAGACTCTAACCACCCCAGATACTCCTCTCGTTGACCAGAGCAAAAACATACCAAATGCCCTGTGGTAGCAGCTCAAATGTTCTCTCTGGTCTAGGATCAGGCAGAGACATCATAATATCACCTTCCATTGCAACTACCAAACAATTTGATAAGTCCTTCCAATAAGAGAGTGAGTGTGAGTGTGTGTGTGTGTGTGTGTGTGTGTGTGTGTATACACTATATAGTATACATAATGATATAAATACTATATATATACACACACACACACACACATGCATGCATACAGTATACACTGTATGCATGTGTGTGTATATTATTCACACATTGATTTTTCATATACAAATGCTGCTGGTTTGTGCCCTGTTCAGATCATTTTCCTGGAACAACACTTAATGCCAGCTGCTCACTGTTAGGGCAGCAGTTCTGGGATTACCAGCAGAGCTGCAGAATAACACGATGGCAGAACGCAGACGTCAGCATGTAGGCCAGTCCTGTCAGAACGCATTAAGCCTCCGACACTGGGATTAGTGGTCGCCCGTGCTGCTTGACCAGATCACAAACACTATGAGCAGCTGGCTCTGGCAAGCTCTGTTTACTCACATTTACACAAACTGACTTCATATTATTGCTGCAGTTGTATGGTTTTTCAACCAATTCTGTGTGTCCCAGAGTGCGTTACAACTCAACGTGGAAACAGCAAAGCATTTCTACCACCCATTTACGCTAATTGTATTCTCCCCACGTTCTCAGTAAATCCCACAAATAGAGTCATCCAGCACTACAGTACAGAAGGTGACCCTTTGGAACATCTAGACCGTGCCAAACTATTATTCTGCCCAGTCCCATCGACCTACACCTGGACCATAGCTCTCCATAATCCCTCACATCAATGTACTTATCTCAATCTTCTCTTAAATGTTGAAATCGAGATTAAATGATACTACCACTCATCTACACACTAGGCCCTATTTATGCGTCCAATTAACTTACCATCCCACGTGGCTTTAGAATGTGGGAGGAAATTTAAGATTGTTTAATGTCATTTCCTGTACACCAGTGTAAAAGAAAACAAAATAATCGTTACTCTGGATCCGATGCAGCACAAAAAAAACCCACAATAAATATAAATACACAAGATAGCTGATAAGCTGATACACATAGATTGATTGTATGTCCATAAGGTGACACTGGGTTGGTCATTGCCAGGAAATAATAAGGTGGTGATAGAGTTGGTGGCTGGAGGTGTTGATCAGCCTTACTGCTTGGAGAAAGTAACTGTTTTGAGCCTGGTGGTCCTGGCATCGTTGTTGGTGACCACTTGTCAGGTCATCAGAGAACTTGACAATGTGATTACTGAGATACGAAAAAGTCCGCAGGAGTCCTGAAGAAAGGTCTCGTCCCAGAACGCTGCCAGTTTACTCTTTTGCACAGATGCTGACTGATCTGCTGAGTCCCTCCAGCATCTTGTGAGATTATTCAGCTGTTTCACCGTGCAGTCATGTGTGAGCAACAACGGGCTCAAACACACAGCCCTGGGGAGCACCGTGTTGAGGATGATGGGCAGGGAGGATCATTTGTGCATCCTGACTATCTGAGGTCTGTTGGTTAGGAAGTCCAACACCCAGCTACACAGTGATGCACTTAGACCGAGGAGTAGGTGTACGTTCACCGAGGTCTGTGTGACAACAGTGTTGAATGACGAACTGAAAACCAGAAACAGCATTCTGACACGTGTCCCTGGTTCTTTTTAGGTGTGTCAGGGCTGGGAGCGCCCAGAGGAATCCCACAGAATCCCACAGGGAACATGCAAACTCCACACTGACAGAGACCATAAGATATAGGAACAAATTAGGCCATTTGGCCTGTGGTGTCTACTCTGTCATTTCATCTCTGCTCCATTCTCCTGCCTTCTCCCCATATCCTTTCATGTCCTGACGAATCAAAAATCTATCAACTTCTGCCTTAAATATACCCAATGACTTGGCCTCCTCAGTTGCCTGTGGTTTCAATCCAGGTCTCTGGTGCTGAGGCACTGTTTCTACTAGCTACATCACTGTGTTGCCTAATTGCCCAGTACCCAATAGACACCCCATAGGTGTTGCAAAGCATTGCCAATTTGTGAACAGCAAGCCTCCACAAACATTATTAATTTAATGGTTCAGATATCTGACTGAATTAGGTGCCAGGGTGGAGTTACGTCTCTACCAAAGGAGGTGGAAGACACTCCTTCCACCTGCAATCCTGCAGGTCACCTTTGGGCAAGCTGTAGCCCCTGCTGGTGCAGATCACAAGTCCTGGTTATGTGACCACTGATGCCAGGCAGACAACCTCTGATAATTGCCGGGTCACCCGTCTTGTAAAGATGCTGCCCAGAAGAAGGCAATGGCAAACCACATCTGTAGAAAAATTAGCCAAGAACTTTCATGATCATGGATAAGACCAGGGTCACCCACGTCAATACAATATAGCACACAATGGTGATGATGATGATCTGACTGAAATTGATTCAAGGATAAATATTGATCAGAACTTTGGAGAGAATTGAAAGGCTTTCTGTCAAATTGTCTCTGTGGGATCTTTCAGATCTGCCCAGAAGGTCAGAGAAGTTTAATGACTCATCTAAAGGAAAGCAGCATAGCATAAAAGTGGATCCAGAAGAGGTCAGTTAGACCCTTACACGAGGAAATCTGCAGATGCTAGAAATCCAAAGCAACACACCAAAAAATGCTGGAGGAACTCAGCTGGTCAGGCAGCATCCACGGAAAAGAGTAAACAGTTGACGTTTCAGGCTGAGACCCTTCATCAGGACTGTCAGACCCTAACACCAGGTCAACCATTTAAGACCTTGGCTGTTCGGTCTAGTGGTTGATGTTGGCATAGCAACTGAGCATCACCCCAAAATCTGTCCTCAAGTCTCTGAAGTGGTAGTAGTCCATGATTTTTAAAAGGGCTGGTGGAAGTCACAGATTGGGAGGGATAAGGCCTTAATGGGACCCGAACAACAACAGCATCTCACTCAACATCAGCAGTACTAAAGAGCTGATTACCAACTACTGGAGTCCCTGACAAAGAACAATCCAACCAAGACCTCAGCGGTGGAACAGGCGGACAAAGTTACTTCGAGCTCAACGGCTGTGAAGGCAGATGAAGGCTGCAACAAATCCATCAGCTCCAATCGTCGTGGTTTCCATGCCATTGGAATCAGTTGGTTGATTTGTGAAGTATCGTGTGCTTCTTGGAGTGCAACATCAAGTACACGTTAAACAAATACACGCACAGGTGTCTTCTCTCCGTGGGCCACTTCTTCAGAACGGAGACCATCATCCTCGACCTCGAGGGATAGCCATGACGACAACAGGAGGAAGAAGCCAAGAAGCCGAAGGTCCATGAAGGAGTCTTCATTCGGGAAAGAGGTGGATGGAGTCGGAGCTTTAAATTCCTTGGTGTTGACACATCAGAGGGTCTGTCCTGGGACCTGTGCACAAGCATCATCATAAAAGCAACATGGAAGCACCTCTTTCTTGTAAGTTTGTGTCAATTTGGCATGTCAGCAGAAACTTGCACAAGCATCTATAGTGCACAGAAGACAGTATCCAAACTGGTTGCATCATCATCTGAGACGTGGAAACACCAATGCCAGGAATGGACAAGCCTACAGAAAGTGGTGGATACACAGGCAAAGCCCTCCCCACCACCGAGTACATTTATATGGAGTGTTAACACAACAAAGCAGCATCCATCAAAGACTCGCATCATCCAGGCCATGCTCTCTTCTCGCCACCACTATCAGGCAAGAGGTACAGGAGCCTTCAGTCCCACACCACCAGGTTCAGGAACAGTTATTATTCCAGAACCATCAGGCTCCTGAACCAATGTGGATAACTTCACTCACCTCAACACTGAACTGATTCTACAACGTACAGACTCAAGTTCAAGGGCTCTTTACAACTCATTTTGCAGTGTTATCTTTACTTGCATAGTTTGTCTTCTCTTGCACAATGGCAATTTGTCAGTCTTTGGCTGTTTGCGTAGTTTATCATAAAATATTTTTGTTTCTTTTTTTTCTCTGTAAGTGCCTGCAAGGAAACGAATTTCAGAGTATAATGGTAACTCTAATAACAAACTTACTTTGAACACTACTGAGGAAGTTTTTAAACTGAACGCTAGCTGGGAGGTACTGAGCAATAGGGAGCATGATTAGAGCTGGATATCTACACATCACAGTGGACGAGTGCCTAGAGTGTGTTGGGATAGCAGGATGGCAGAGGCATGGATGAGGGTTGAGCAGCAGATGGGTTGGCACAATGCCAGTAGGGGAATATTAGAGGAAAGCTCAGACAGAGGGTATGAGGTCAGATGGCAGCTCAGGATTAGATAGGATGAGGAGCTCGGGAACACAGTGGATACATGGGCAATGTATTTAATTTCTTTCTAACAATGAACTTCTATTTGCACGTCTCACGGCCTCTGTAAAGCAGCCAGCATAATCCAAGACCCACTTCCCCCGGAAATTCTCTCCTCTCCGCACAATCCACACCAGGGGAGCTTAAAAAGAGTTACTTTTTAAAAATCAGGGCAGCAATAGAGATTTTAAAGGCAGAACTTCGCAGCAGTTTCTCTGAGTTGAGGAGCGACCAATCAGCAAGATTGCGTTAAAAAAAGGCAGTGCGTAAAAAAAAAGCAACCTTTCAGTCAGGTCTGTGTTCAAGATTTAAAAAGTAGAGCTTTGTGCTAGTTTTCTTGGAGTTGGACAATCCACACCCGGGATGCTCTTTTTACGCTCTGTCTCTTACTTTTTAAATCGCGATTTCAAAGGCAGAGCTTCATGGCAGTTTCTCTGAGTTGAGGAATGACCAATCAGCAAGAGGGATTCATTAGAAAGGATCAGTAAGAATAATTCAAGGTGCCATTCTTGAATTGGACATTGGTTTGGAATGTGCCAGTCTTTAGAGTGTCTTTGGCTTATCCGGTTTAGGCGAGATCAGGCTTGGGTGAGGTAATTGTCTTCCAAGTTACTCTCCCTCTGTTCTTATTTGTTTGTTCCTCATCTATTAGGGCAGAGTATAGTGAAAATGTTTCCAGGGGCAGTGTTTTGTCCTGAATGAGGGATGTGGGAAGTCTGGGAGACCAACAGTCTCCTAGATAAACCCACCTTCACCAGGTGCACAAAATTGCAGCTCCTGAGAGAATGAATTAAGGAACTGGAGCAGCAACTCGATGACCTGCGACTCACAGGGAGAATAAGGAGGTGATAGACAGGAGTTACAGGGAGGTAGTCACCTCTAGCTTACAGGAGAGAGGTAACTGGGTGACTGTCAGGAGAAGGAGGGGAAATGCACAGCCAGTGCAGAGAGCACCCGTGGCCATTCCCCTCAATAATAAGTATATAAGCATAGATGCTATTTGGGGGACGACCTACCGGGGGGAGCCACAATGGCCAGTCTCTGGCACTGAGTCTGGTGCTGTGGCTCAAAAGAACAGCGAGACGAAGAGGACTGCAGTGTTGATAGGATATTCCTTAGTCACAAGAACAACGACGAGGTTCTATGAGAGCAAAAGAGACACTCGGATGGTATGTTGCCTCCCTGGTGCCAGGATCAGTGAAGTCTTAGATCATGCCCATGGCATTCTCAAGGGCGATGGTGAGAAGCCAGAAGCCTTGGTGCAGATTGGCACCAATGACATGAGTAGACAAGGTGAGGAGGTCCTGAAGAGAGATTTTAGGGAGCTAGATAGAAAGCTGAGAAACAGGACCTCAAGGGTAGTAACCTCTGGAGCGCTGCCTGTTCCATGTAAGGGCAAGAACAGGATGATTTGGCAGATGAATGCGTGGCTGGGGAACTGGTACAGGGTGCAGGGGTTCAGATTTATGGATCATTGGGATTTTTTCCAGAGAAAGTGTAATAAAACCATAAGATATAGCAGAATTAGCCCATTTGACCATGGCTGATCCAATTTTCTTCTCGGCCCTAATCTCCTTCCGTCTCCCATTTCCCTACGTACCCCAACCAATCAAGAATCTATCAACTCCGCCTTAAATATACATAATGATTTGGCCTCCACAGCTGACTGTGACAAAGAATTCAAAAATTCATCACTCTCTGGCAAAGGAAGTTCCTCACCTCCATTCTAAAGGGACACTCCTCTATTCTAAAGCAGTGTCCTCTGGTCTTAGACTGTCCAACCATAAGAAATATCCTCTCCATGTCCACTCTATCAAGGCCTTTCACCAGTTGGCAGATTTAAATGAGGTCATCCCTCATTCTTCTGAATTGCAGTGACTAGAGGCCCAGGGTCATCAAACGCTCTTCATATGACAAGCCATTCATTCCTGGAATCACTTTCATGAACCTCCTTTGAACCCTCTCCAGTGTCAGCACATCCTTTCTAAGATGAGGGGCCCAAAACTGCTCACAATACCTCACCAGTGCTTTATAAAGTTTCAACATTACATCCTTGCTTTTATACTCTCATCCTCTTAAAATGAATGCTTACATTGTATTTGCCTTCCTCATCACAGACTCAACTTGCAAATTAACCTTCAGGGAATCCTGCACGATGACTCCCAAATCCTGTTCTGCCTCAGATTTTTGAAATTTCTCTCCATTTAGAAAATAGTCGACCCTTTCATTTCTTTTACCAAAGTGCATGACCAGAAACTTCCTGGCACTGTAGTCCATCTGCCATTTCTTTGCCCGTTCTCCCAGAACTGTCTAAGTGCTTCTGTAGCCTATTTCCTCAGAACTGTATGACCTGTACAAAAGGGATGAGTTACTCCTGGACCAGAGGGAAACCAATACCCTTGTGGGCGGGTTGCCTGGAGTTGTTTGGGTGGGTTTAAGCTAATTAGCAGGGGGTCAGGAACTGGAGCGATAGTGCTCAAGATGAGGTAGTTGGTTTACAAAGAGAGGCAATGTGTAGTGAGACTCCTAGCAAGGAGAGGCTGTTGATGGGGCAAAATTGCAGGCAACAGAATGAACGGCAATATAAAAGGTGGACAAAAATCGAAAAGGGTGAAACTGAAAGGTCTGAAGGTAGAGAAGTCACATGGACCAGATGGTTTACACCCCATTGCTATTACAAAGGAAACGTGAATGGTCTTCAGTTGGATAAGTCACCTGGACCACTTGGACGGCAGACCAGAGTCCTGAGAGAGGTTGCTGAAGAGATAACCGATGCATTGGTCATGATCTTTCAAGAATCACTTGATTCAGGCATGGCCCCAGAGGACTGGAAGGTTGCAAATGTCACTATGGCTGACAGGCAGGAGGCAGTGAGTGGGAATAAAGGGGTCCTTTTCTAGTTGGCTGCCAGTGACTAGTGGTGTTCCTTAGGGGTCAATATTGGGACCGCTACTTTTCACATTGTTTGTCAGTAATTTGGATAATGGACTTGACGGCTTTGTGGCAAAGTTTGCAGGTGATATGAATATACGTGGAGGGGTAGGTAGTGCTGAGGGAGCAATTTGATTGCAGGAGGACTTTAACAAATTGGAAGAATGGGCAAAGAAGTGGCAGATAGAATACAGTGTTAAGAAATGTATGATCATGCATTTTGGTAAAAGGAACAATAATGTGGACTATTATCTAAATGGGGAGAAGGTTCAAACATCAAAGGTGCAGAGGGACTTAGGAATCCTTGTGCAAGACTCCAGGAAGGTTAATTTACAGATCGAGTCTGTGGTAAAGGAGACAAATTCAATGTTGGCATTTATTTCAAGGGGTATAGAAGATAAATGCAGGGTGATAATGCTGAGCCTCTATAAGACACTAGTCAGACTGTACTTGGAGTACAGTCAACAGTTTTTGGCCCCATATCTCAGAAAGGATGTGTTGTCATTGGAGAGATTCCAGAAGAGGTTCACGAGGATGATTCCAGGAATGAAGGGGTTAACATATGAGGAGCGTTTGGCAGCTTTGGGCCTGTACTCACTGGAATTTAGAAGAATGTGAGGAAATCTCATTGAAACCTACTGAAAGTTGAAAGGACTAGATAGAGTGGATGTGGAGAGGATGTTTCCTATGGTGGGGGTATCCAGAGCTAGAGGGCACATTGAACAGAGGTTAGGAGGAATATTTTTAGCCAGAGAGTAGTGAACCTGTGGAATACTCCGCCACAGACTGCTGTGGAGGCCAAATCCATGGGAACATTTAAAGCGGAAGTTGATAGTTTACTGGTTGGTCAGGGCATCAAAGGATATGAGGAGAAGGCAGGTGTATGGGGTTGAGTGGGATCCGGGATCAGTCATAATGGAATAGTGGAGCAGACTCGATGGGCTGAATGGCCTAATTTTGCTCCTATGCCGTATGGTCTAACTTCATTTGCCATTTCTTTGTCCCACATTACTACCTCACCAGTGTCATTTACCAGTGGCCCAATATTAACTCTCACATCCCTTTTACACTTCATATAACTGAAAAAAAACTTCTGGTTTCCTGCTTTATATTATTGGTTAATTTGTCCCCATATTTCATCCTTTTTAGTTGCCTTTTGTTGAATTTTAACAGCGTCCTAATCATTCAACTTCCCACTCACTTTTGCTACCTTATATGCCCTTTCCTCGGCTTTTATGCAGTCCTCAACTTCCCTTGTCAACCACCGTTGCCTATTCCCTCCATTCAAGAACTTCGTTTTCTCTGGGACATAACTATCCTGTGCCTTGTGAACTATTCCCAGAAACATCAACTACCTCTGCTCTGCCAGTGTCTTCCTCCAATATTGAAGTCTCCCATTACCATTGTATCATTACCCTTATTACATGCCTTTTCCAGCTCCTTTTGCAATCTCAACCTCACATCTTCAATACTATTTAGAGGCCTATATATGAATCCCAAAATGGTCTTCATTTCCTTCTTGAAGAGTGGAGTGACTTTTTCAATTTTCCTGTCTTCCAGAACCATTCCAGAATCTAGTAATTCTTGAAAAATCATTACTAATGCCTCCCTAATCTCTTCAGCCACCTCTTTCAGAACCCTGGGATGTATACTCGATAGGCTGAATGGCCTAATTCTGCTCCAGTGTGTTATGGTCTAAGGGAGAGTGGCAGAAGAAAGGAAATAATAGGCCAGTTAGACTGACCTCAGTGGTTGGCAAGATGTTGGAATCAATTGTTAGGATGTGGTTTCGGGGTGCTTTGAGGCACATGATAAAATAGGTCGAAGTCAGCATGGTTTCCTCAAGGGAAAATCTTGCCCAACAAATCTGCTGGAATTCTTTAACGAAATAACAAGCAGGATAGACAAAGGAGAACTGATTGATGTTGTGTACTTGGATTTTCAGACGTTCTTTGACAAGGTGCCACACGAGGCTGCGAGCCCATGGTATGAGATATTCTAGCATGGATAAGGCAGTGGCTGATTAGCAGGAGACAAAGAGTTGGAATAAAGGGAGCCTTTTCTGGTTGGCTGCCAGTGAATGGTGGCGTTCCACAGGGATCTGTGTTGGGACCGGTTCTTTTTATGTTATATGTCAATGTTTTGGATGATGGAATTGATGGCCTTGTTGCAAAGTTTGCAGGCGATATGAAAACAGGTGGAGGGGCAGGTGGCTTTGAGGAAACAGAGAGGGTACAGAAGGACTTAGACAGATTGGGAGAATGAGTAAAGAAGTGTCAGCTGGAATACAGTGTCAGGAAATGTATGGTCATGCACTTCGGTAGAAGAAATGAAAGGGTTGACTATTTTCTAAACGGAGAGAAAACACAAAAGTTTGAGGTGCAAAGGGACTTGGGAGTCCTTGTGCAGAACACCCTAAAGGTTCATTTGCAGGTTGAGTCTGTGGTGAGGAAGGCAAATGCAATGTTAGCATTCATTTCAACAGAACTGGAACATAAAAGCAAGAATGTAATGTTGAGACTTTATAAAGCACTAGGCCTCACTGGGAGTATAGTGAGCAGCTTTGGGCCCCTTATCTTAGAAAAGATGTACTGAAACTGGAGAGGCTTCAAAGGAGGTTCACAAAAATGATTCCAGGTTTGAATAGCTTGTCATATGAAAAGCATTTGATGGCTCTGGGCCTGTACTCACTGGAATTCAGAAGAATGAGGGGTAACCTAATTGAAACCTATCAAACAGTGAAGGGCCTCAATAGTGTGGATGCGGGAGGATGTTTCCTATGGTGGGAGAGTCTAAGACCAGAGGACACAGCCTCCGAATAGAGGGATGTCCTTTTAGAACGGAGATGAGGAGGTATTTCTTTAGCCAGAGAGTGATGAATCTGTGGAATTAGTTGCAACAGGCAGCTGTGGTGGCCAAGTCTTTATATATATTTAAGGCAGAGGGTGATAGATTCTCGTTTGGTCAGAGCATGAATGGCTGATGGGGGGGTGGGGGTTGTGGACTGAAAGGAAAATTGAATGATGGAGGGGTGCGGGCTGAAAGGAAAATTGGATCAGCCATGATGAAATGGCAGAGCAGTCTCAATGGACTAAATGGCCTGATTCTGCTCCTGGATCCTATCGCCTTATGGTCCTCTCCACCCTCCCATCGGGCAGAAGGTACAAAAGCCTAAAAGCACGTACCACCAGACTCAAAGACAGCTTCTATCCCACTGTTACCAGAATTTTGCATGGCTCCATGGTACGAGAAGGTGGACTGTTGATGTCACAATCTACCTCGTTATGGCCGTGCACTTTGTAAGTCTGCCTGCACATAATCTGCATTCTGGTGTTGTTTTTCCTTTGTACAACCTCGATGTGCTGTCGTAATGAAATGATCTGTATGAATGGCACGCTAAACATTTTCCACTGGGTAGCTTGGTACGTGAGAATAATAAACCAACCTACCACGGACTGAACATCGTGACTCACCCAAGGCTGAATGGAGGAGGTGGACGCCTGACAACAAAGAGGGGAGTGGACAGAGGTGTGTGGAGGTGAGGCTCGGGGTCAGCGTCACCAGCCAATATCTGTGGGCAATGTCAAGTACACACTGAACAAGGGCATCAGCTGCAAGTTGAAGCATCTTTATTAGATAACACCAGGGTGAGGAATGCAAGTATTACTCACACTGAGAGCTGAGCTGACAGACAGAAATCACGTCTGCTAGTTAGCAGCCAAGCTTTCAGGAGAGATTAGGAAACAGTAAGTGTACAGAATGTACAAAGTACAAAGCACGCATTCTGTATGCCATCAAATATTCCCTCAAGATTCAATTTCTTGCAGGCATTCACAGTGAACAGAGAAACACAATAGAATCAATGAAAAACTACACACCAAGACTGACAAGCAACCAATGCGCCAAAAAAAAGGACAAATTGTGCACATAAAATGAATAAATAATGCCAAAGAATCCTTGAAAGTGAGTTCATAGGCTGCGGAATGAGTTTGGAGTTGAGGTGAGAGAAGTTATCCACGCTGGTTCAGGAGCCTGATAGTTGAGGGGTAATAACTGTCCCTGAGCCTGGTGGTGTGGGACCCAAGGCTCCTGTACCTCTACTCAATGGCAGCTGCGAAAAGAGAATGTGGCCAGGATGGTGACGTGCAAAGCTCTCTCAGAAACTGCATGTGAAGAAAAGTCAAACTTTAATCTTAAATCTGAGTCTCAGACATTTTCTCCCTTCAGCCTCTAGTTCAAGACTGACATGTTTGGGTCACTGTTCGAGATCTCGCTAAACGATGGAACAGTGAACAATTTTGCTTTATTATTGTCACATGTAGCATGATACAGTGAAAAGCTTGTCCACATAGATCAAACCATCACACAGAGCCCCAAGGTAGCACAAGGTAACAAGAACAAAGCTGAATGAAATGTAGAGCTACAGAGAGTGAAATACAGGCAGGCAATAAGCTGCAAGATCATAATGAGGTAAACACAAGGTCAAGATCATGCCTCATCATGCTACAGAACTACTCCGTCGTCTTATAAAGCTGGGTAGAAGCTGTCCTTGAGCCTGGTGGGATGTCTTTCAGAAGAATTATTTAGATTTATTTATTTATTGAGATACAGCACAGAATAGGCCCTTCCAGTCCTTCTAGCTGCACTGCCCAGCAACCCCCAATTTAACCCAAGCCTAACGACGGGACAATTTACAATGACCATCTAACCTACTGACCGACAGGGCTTTCGACTGTGGGAGGAAACCGGAGCACCCTGAGGAAACCCATGAGGTCACGGGGAGAACGTACAAACTCCTTACAGGCAGTGGTAGGAACTGAACCCATACTGTAAAGCGTTGTGCTAACCACTACACTACTGTGCTGCCCTTTTATGTTGACTGCTTTATGGAGGCAGCAAGTAGTACAAACACTGGGAAGAAACGCATTTGGATGAGAGTTCACTGTGTTTTTTTTGTTTCAGAACAATCTTCTTTTTCTCCCTCCAAGACTCATCTACGGCAGTTTAAACAGAACTGGTTGTTTTCTCCCTTCCAATCATCAAGAAGAAAAAAAAGAGTTGGATATACAACTTAAAGTGACGTTTTCAAGGACAAAGGGTAAAAAAAAGAAATGAGGAATGGGAAACACTAGGGATTCTGCAGATGCTGGAAATCCAGAGTGTCACACACACACACACACAAAGTGTTGCAGGAACTCAACAGGTAAGGGGAGGAATAAGCAGTCAACAATCTGAGCTCAGACTCATCAGCACTCAGGAATGGGACTAGCTCTTCCACAGCAGACTAAATGGCCCATGGCCCTGCTTTATGCGTGGAACAGTTGGATTGATCAGGGGATCAGGAGTTGCAGCTTTTCCTGGAGATCTTCAAGACAACCTGCTCTAGATAGAAGTGTCAAGTATGGCCAATTCCCACCTTGCAGAAGATATAGACATTGGTGAGCGTCAAGAGGACAAGAAACCTCAATACACTGTTTTTCTATAAAATGTGACAGAAATAAATTCCTAAGTAAGAGATTCAAAAATGACTTAAATCTTCTTTGCCCTTCTTTACCTCAGTTTTGCCAGCACCACAAATTCACAAGCCAAGGCCCCTCCCCCACACATGCCTTGTTGCCACTATTCAAACTATACTGGAAATAGTCAGTAGGTCAGGCAGTAACCAAGAGGGAAATGACTCCTACCACTTGGGTTTGCGAGAATTGGACAGGGACATAGAAAGACAGCATAGAAACAGGCTCTTCGGGCAAAAGTGTCAATGACCCATTTACACTAATTCCACTACCCCTCCTAAATACTCCCCACATTCCCATCAACTTGCCCCAGGTCCTGTCACTCACCTACACACAGGGGTTCCCAACCTGAGGGCTCCACGGACCCCTTGCTTAATGGTATTGGTCCACGGCGTTAAAAAAAAGGTAGGGACCGCCCCCCCCCACCCCCCGGCTCTACAGGGAGATCACTTTGTGGCAAATTGATCTACCAACCCTCGGGTCTTTGGGCTGCAGGAGGACACTGGAGTGGCTGGAGACAACTCACAGTCACAGCGAGTACGTCTGAACTCCACAGAGAGGCCAGGAATGCGACCGGGTCTCTGGTACTCAGAGACATTAGTTCTACTAGCTGCTTCACTGCACTGACCTTTGTTTCCATGGACTTCAAAGTGCATTTATTATCATTGTATACATTATACATTAATGAATACGTTATTCAACTTTGAGATTCGTCTCCTTACAGGCAGCCACAAAGAAACCCCAGAAGAACCCATTTTTAAAAAAAAGTTAAATTCCTAGTCCGCAGAGAGGGAAAAATTTGTGCAAACAATAAGAATAACAAGTATCTTCAGAACTGAAGTTTTACAAAAGACATGAAGCCAGGCATCACTGCAGCAGGGAGCAGGCCACCACTTCAGTTCATCCCAGAACTGAGTAAACATCACGGGACCACGGACGCAAAGTCAGACATCACTGCAGCCAGAGCAGTGACCATTGTTGGATCTGGAGATGATATCGTCCAGGATTGAGGTTCAAGTCTTGAGCTTACAGCCATTTTATTTGATGTTCACAAAACAAAAAGGAATAACTGTACAGCAGTGTGAACAAGTAGCACACTGCAGCTATCTAACTGTTAATCATAACCAACTCACTCTCACAAAAACATAGAAACATAGTGCAGGAGTAGGCCATTTGGCCCTTTGAGCCTGCACCACCATTCAGTATGATCATGGCTGATCATCCAACTCAGAACCCTGAACCTGCCTTCTCTCCATACCCCCTGATCCCTTTTGCCACAAGGGCCATATCTAACTCCCTCTTAAATATAGCCAATGAACTGGCCTCAACTGTTTCCTGTGGCAGAGAATTCCACAGATTCACCACTCTCTGTGTGAAGAAGTTTTTCCTAATCTCGGACCTAAAAGGCTTCCCCTTTATCCTCAAACTGTGACTCCTCATTCTGGACTTCCCCCACATCGGGAACAATCTTCCTGCATCTAGCCTGTCCAATCCCTTCAGAATTTTATATGTTTCAATAAGATCCCCCCTCAATCTTCTAAATTCCAATGAGTATAAGCCTAGTCGATCCAGTCTTTCATCATATGAAAGTCCTGCCATCCCAGGAATCAATCTGGTGAACCTTCTTTGTACTCTCTCTAAGGCAAGAATGTCCTTCCTCAGATTAGGGGACCAAAACTGCACACAATACACCAGGTGTGGTCTCACCAAGGCCTTGTACAACTGCAGTAGTACCTCCCTGCTCCTGTACTTGAATCCTCGTGCTATGAATGCCAGCATACCATTCGCCTTTTTCACCACTTGCTGTACCTGCATGCCCACTTTCAATGACTGGTGTACAGTGACACCCAGGTCTCATTGCACCTCCCCTTTTCCTAATTGACCAATATTCAGGTAATCATCTGTTTTCCTGTTCTTGCCACGAAAGTGGATAACTTCACATTTATCCACATTAAATTGCATCTGCCATGAATTTGCCCACTCACCTAACCTATCCAAGTCACCCTGCATCCTTTTAGCATCCTCCTCACAGCTAACACTGTCACCCAGCTTCGTGTCATCTGCAAACTTGGAGATGCTGCATTTAATTCCCTCGTCTAAGTCATTTATATATATTGTAAACAACTGGAGTCCCAGCACTGAGCCTTGCGGTGCCCCACTAGTCACTGCCTGCCATCCTGAAAAGGTCCCATTTATTCCCACTCTTTGCTTCCTGTCTGCCAACCAATTCTATCCACATCAATACCATACCCCCAATACCGTGTTTTAAGTTTGCACACTTATCTCCTGTGTGGGACCTTGTCAAAAGCCTTTTGAAAATCCAAATATCCCACATCCACTTGTTCTCCCCTATTCACTCTACTAGTTACATCCTCAAAAAATTCTATGAGATTCGTCAGACATGATTTTCCTTTCACAAATCCATGCTGACTTTGTCCGATCATTTCACCGCTTTCCAAGTGTGCTGTTACACATCTTTGATAACTGACTCTAGCATTTTCCCCACCACCGACGTCAGGTTTACCGGTCTATAATTCCCCGGTTTCTCTCTCCTTCCTTTTTTAAAAAGCGGGGTTACATTAGCCATCCTCCAATCCTCAGGAACTAATCCAGAATCTAAAGAGTTTTGGAAAATTATCACTAATGCATCCATTATTTCTTGGGCTACTTCCTTAAGCACTCTGGGATGCAGACCATCTGGCCCTGGGGATTTATCTGCCTTTAATCCCTTCAATTTACCTAACACCACTTCCCTACTAACGTGTATTTCCCTCAGTTCCTCCATCTCACTGGACCCTCGGTCCCCTACTATTTCCAGAAGATTATTTATGTCCTCCTTAGTGAAGACAGAACCAAAGTAGTTATTCAATTGGTCTGCCATATCCTTGTTCCCCATGATCAATTCACCTGTTTCTTAATGCAAGGGACCTACATTTGTCTTAACCAATCTTTTTCTTTTCACATATCTATAAAAGCTTTTACAGTCAGTTTTTATGTTCCCTGCCAGCTTTCTCTCATACTCTTTTTTCCCTTTCCTAATTAAGCCTTTTGTCCTCCTCTGCTGGACTCTGAATTTCTCCCAGTCCTCAGGTGTGCCGCTTTCTCTGGCTAACTTGTATGTTTCTTCTTTGGAATTGATACGATCCCTAATTTCCCTTGTCAGCCACGGGTGCACTACGTTCCCTGGTTTATTCTTTTGCCAAACTGGGATGAACAATTGTTCTAGTTCATCCATGCAATCTTTAAATGCTTGCCATTGCATATCCACCGCCAACCCTTTAAGTGTCATTTGCCAGTCTATCTTAGCTAATTCACGTCTCATACCTTCAAAGTTACCCTTCTTTAAGTTCAGAACCTTTGTTTCTGGATTAACTATGTCACTCTCCATCTTAATGAAGAATTCCACCATATTATGGTCACTCTTACCCAAGGGGCCTCGCACGACAAGATTGCTAACTAACCTTTCCTCATTGCTCAATACCCAGTCTAGAATGGCCTGCTCTCTAGTTGGTTCCTCGACATGTTGGTTCAGAAAACCACCCCGCATACATTCCAAGAAATCCTCTTCCTCAGCACCCTTACCAATTTGGTTCACCCAATCTATATGTAGATTGAAGTCACCCATTATAACTGCTGTTCCTTTATTGCATGCATTTCTAATTTCCTGTTTAATGCCATCCCCAACCTCACTACTACTGATAGGTGGCCTATACACAACTCCCACCAGTGTTTTCTGCCCCTTAGTGTTATGCAGCTCTACCCATATTGATTCCACATCCTCCTGGCTAATGTCCTTCCTTTCTGTTGCGTTAATCTCCTCTCTAACCAGCAATGGCACCCCACCTCCTTTTCTTTCATGTCTATCCCTCCTGAATATTGAACATCCCTGAATGTTGAGCTCCCATCCTTGGTCACCCTGGAGCCATGTCTCTGTGATCCCAACTATATCATATTCATTAATAACAATCTGCACCTTTAATTCATCCACCTTGTTACGAATGCTCCTTGCATTGACACACAAAGCCTTCAGGCTCACTTTTACAACACTCTTAGCCCTTATACAATTATGTTGAAAAGTGGTCCTTTTTGATTTTTGCCCTGGATTTGCCAGCCTGCCACTCCCATCCCCCTGCCACATTAGTTTAAATTCTCCTGAACAACAGTAGCAAACGCTCCTCCCTCGGACATTGGTTCCAGTCCAGCCCAGGTGTAGAACGTCCTGTTTGTACCGGTCCCACCTCCTCCAGAACTGGTTCAAAACCTGACTCATAGTCAGGCTCTATACTGAAAACTGGCTCAAGCCGGATAGATAAGGGAATTCTCCAATAAGAACCATCAGTGAGACAACAAGGGCAGGTTTGATTTATGCTGCCGTGATCCAGGCTTACAGACAAAGAACCTAGCAAAGACCAAAACCAGATTTACTACAAACTACTGAAAAATCCACTCAACATTTGCAGACAAACAGAGCATTCTAACTGGCTGCATCACTGTCTGGTACGGGGACGGGCAGGGGGCCACTGCACACGTTCGAAGTAAGCTGCAGAAAATTGTAAACTCAGTCAGCTCCATCATGGGTACTAGCCCCGCCAGCATCCAGGATATCTTCAAGGAGCAAGGCCTCAAAAAGGCAGCATCCATCATTAAGGACCCCCATCACCCAGGACATGCCCTCTTCTCATTGCTACCATCAGGAAGGAGGTACAGGAGCCTGAAGGCACCTACTCAATGATTCAGGAACAGCTTCTTCCCCTCTGCCATCCGATTCCTAAATGCCTTGCATTGTACTGTTGCCACTAAGACAACTGCGCTGCTCCAAACAGCGCTTTATGAGGTCATTCTTACCGTCAGCCATTAGGCTCTATAATGAGTCAACCTATAGCTGGGGAAGTGATGACCCCCTCCTGTTCGATTGTTTGAAGTAGCTTATTTTTTATTCTTTCTTACTTCTAGTATTTGTCTATCTGTACACTTGCAATCCTACTGCGTCACTGCAGTTTCCTTTGGGATCAATAAATTATCTATCTATCATAACAAATTTCACGACATATGCTGATGATATTAAACCTGACTCTGATTGTACAAACATAAAAACATAAAGAAAGTTAAACAACAAAAAAAAATTAACAATTTATTCAATAATCCAAGACCATCCCTGCACAGGTGATGTACCAGAAATTTGAACATTTCTACCATTTTGTTTTTGCCTGTTGCCCTGGCTGTGATCAGCTATCAAAGCTCAGACCTCAAGACAGCAAGCCTAAAATGATCCTGTAAATGCTGTAAAAGGCAAGCATTTCACAAAACAAGAAGTGATAAGTCAGCTACAATGTCCAGAATTTTGCTTACACTGCCCTCCGTTCCCACAATTGCCAGGACGGAACTCAAATCCTTTTAAATGTCAAACGAAGGATTAAGATGACAAAACGCCAGACCACTTGCCCAGAACATACAGAAATGACTTACCTGGCAGTCAAAATCCTGGAAGTTCCTTGCAGAGTTCTGTGGAGAAAGGAAAGAAGGGAGCCATTAATATCCAATTAAATGCGAACCTGCTGATGTTTCAGATAATGTCCAAGGTCAATGGAACATCAGAGATGTGACAACTTGCCAGTCAATCTTCTCAATGAACCAGCACAACCACAAACATGCTTCCATGCTGAATTAAATATTATGACTTTTGCATGTGGAGAATCTCATGAAAATTACAAGTGCTTCAAGTAGGAGGCAGCTAATTAAGGCAGTGACAATTAGTTTCCAATTAAGGGAAGCATCCATCTGAGATCCCTCCATGGCACAGGAACAAGAGGCACAAAAACATCTCTGCAAGTTAATTCAGGCTGTTTGTTTCCGAGGAATATGGGAGCTGATGTTTTGGACAACTTTCGACCTTAAGCAACCCCTGCTCCATACACATGAGTGCTTGGTACGGAGGGACTGGAACGTCAGTAAGCAAGTGATCCACAGTCGCATTGGAGACACTGCCCCTGTGGATCACGGGCATGGAGTGATGGAACTGACCTTGGACAGACTGGAGAGGTATCTACTGGAGTCAAAAAGTCAAAGTTATACAAGACCCTACTGGATGTTGTTAATGTGGACTGCTGCAAATCTGATTCACTGACATATTGGCGGACAGCAGGGGAGCTGCATGGCCTTAGGTGCAGTGAGGACTAGGCCTCAAGCTGAGGTGTTGCCTGTTTACAGCCCCCAGGAGAGCAGGGTCAGAGTCGGTGCACTCCACCAGGGACAGTGTGGCACGGCCTCCAAGCTGGAGTCAGTGCTGCACCCCCCCCCGCCCCCAGTGTTCACTCGGCAGAAGACAAGCCGTATTGCGTTTCACTGCAGAGTCCTACAGCATTCATGGACTCCTGGTCTTTACCTGTGTGACTGTATTTTACTGATACCTTGTATGCACTTGGAATCTTATAGAGTATGTGCCTTGTGCTATGTGTGACTGTTCGTACAGTGTTTGGCACCTTGGCCCCGAATTAACACGGTCTTGTTTGCCTGTAGTCATGAATATCCATGTATGGTTGAATGACAATTAAACTTGGACTTGAACAGAAACAGACTCTTTGGCCCATAGCATCTGTGCCATTAGGACTCTTGATAACCCTTATTAAGACTGAATCTGTCCATGTCTGGTCTATTCCAGTGTCTTTCTAACTGCCACTAAAGATGGTGGAATCAGACATAACCACCATGGCAATATGTTTCAAATATCAACCACTATACAAAGAGCTTGTCAGTCAGATCCTCCTGAAAGATCTTTCCTTCTCACCCCAAATCTATGCCCTGTTATTTTTGATACCCCTACTGTGGCACAGGATGGCGGGGTGGAGATGCGTCTCTACCAAAGGAGGTCTGAGGTGCTCCTTCCCTCTGCTAGGCTGCAGATCACCCTTGGGTGAGGTGTAGCACCTGCTTAGCACACCCCCCCACCCCCGATCAGGGTCACATGAACCCATGGGAGCAGGTGGTGGATGGTCGTATGAGCAGCTGGTGCAGATCACAAGTTCTGGTTATGGACCTATCGACGCCAGGCAGACAATCTCTGAAGAGTATTGGTAATAGCTGCAGTCACCCGTCTTGTAAAGACACTGCCCAGAATAAGGCCATGGCAAACCACTTCTGTAGTAAAATTTGCCATGAACAATTATGGTCATGGAAAGACCATGATCGCCTATGTTATATGACACGGAACATAATGAACGAACAAACTGTGGTATCAAAACCAAAGAGTTTAATTTTATTATCAAAGCACACATACGTCACCATTTAGTACCCTGAGATTCATTTTCTTGCTGTCATACTTAATAAATCCATAGTAGAATAATAACCATAATAAAATCAATGAAAGACCGCAACAACTTGGGCACTCAACCAGTGTGCAAAAGATGATAAACTGTGCAAACACAAAAAGAAAGAAATAATAATAAGTAAGCAATAAATATTGGGAACATGAGATGAAGAGTTCTTGAAAGTCCATGGATTGTGGGAACATTTCAGTGATGGGGCAAATGAAGTTGAGTGAACTTACCCCCTGAACAGTGTGGATAACAAAGATTACAAGTTCAATTGTCATTCAACCGTACATGATTACCCATGAATACAATCAAACAAAACAGCGTTCAAAAACACAGTGTCAACAGTCATAAGGCAAACAAGGCACAAATAGCACATACAGTAGCATGCAAAAGTTTGGGCACCCCGGTCAAAATTTCTGTTATTGTGAATAGCTAAGCGAGTAAAAGATGACCTGATTTCCAAAAGGCATAAAGTTAAAGATTACACATTTCTTTCATATTTTAAGCAAGATTACTTTTTTATTTCCATCTTTTACAGTTTCAAAATAACAAGAAAGGGAAAGGGCCCGAGGCAAAAGTTTGGGCACCCTGCATGGTCAGTACTTAGTAACACCCCCTTTGACAAGTATCACAGCTTGTAAACGCTTTCTGTAGCCAGCGAAGAGTCTTTCAATTCTTGTTTGGGGGATTTTTGACCATTCTTCCTTGCAAAAGGCTTCTAGTTCTGTGAGATTCTTGGGCCGTCTTGCATGCACTGCTCTTTTGAGGTCTATCCACAGATTTTCGATGATGTTCAGGTCGGGGGATTGTGAGGGCCATGGCAAAACCTTCAGCTTGCACCTCTTGAGGTAGTCCATTTTGGATTTTGAGGTGTGTTTAGGTTCATTATCCTGTTGTAGAAGCCATCCTCTTTTCATCTTCGGCTTTTTTTTTTAAACAGACGGTGTGATGTTTGCTTCCAGAATTTGCTGGTATTTCATTGAATTAATTCTTCCCTCTACCAGAGGCATGTTCCTCGTGCCACTGGTTGCAACACAAGCCCAAAGCATGATCGATCCACCCTCGTGCTTAACAGTTGGAGAGGTGTTCTTTTCATGAAATTCTGCACCTTTTTTTCTCCAAACATACCTTTGCTCATGGCGGCCAAAATGTTCTATTTTAACTTCATCATTCCACAGGACTTGTTTGCAAAATGCATCAGGCTTGTTTAGATGTTCCTTTGCAAACTTCTGACCTGGATTTTGTGGTGTGGACACAGGAAAGGTTTTCTTCTGATGACTCCTCAATGAAGGTCATATTTGTGCAGGTGTCGCTGCACAGTAGAACAGTGCACCACCACTCCAGAGTCTGCTAAATCTGCCTGAAGATCTTTTACAGTCAAACAGGGGTTTTGATTTGCCTTTCTAGCAATCCTACGAGCAGTTCTCTCGGAAAGTTTTCTTGGTCTTCCAGACCTCAACTTGACCTCCAACGTTTCTGTTAACTGCCATTTCTTAATGACATTACAAACTGAGGAAATGGCTACCTGAAAACGCTTTGCTATCTTCTTATAGCCTTCTCCTGCTTTGTGGGCAGCATTTATTCTAATTTTCAGAGTGCTAGGCAGCTGCTGGAGTCAGGATATTTATAAAGCTTTGAAATTTGCATCACCTGGCCTTTCCTAACGATGACTGTGAACAAGCCATAGCCCTAACAAGCTAATTAAGGTCTGAGACCTTGGTAAAAGTTATCAGAGAGCTCAAATCTCTTAGGGAGCTCAAATCTCTTAGGGTGCCCAAACTTTTGCATGGTGCTCCTTTCCTCTTTTTCACTCTAAAATTGTACAAAACAAAAATAATACACTAATCTTGCTTAAAATGTTGAAAAGGATGTTTCATCTTTAACTTTGACTTTTGGAGATCAGTTCAACTTCTACTCACGTAACTATTCACAGTAACAGAAATTTTGACCGGGGTGTCCAAACTTTTGCACACCACTGTATATGATTGCAATAAACAGTTACACACAAAAAATAATAATATATCCAAGTCCCTGAGTATCATGTCCTGGAATGGGCATTGGATGTTGTCAGCAAGAACAAACCCTTTCTTGCCAACAAGAGCATAAGACCACAAGATATATATTTCACCATGGCTGATCCAGTTTCACTTTCAGCCCCAATCTCCTGCCTTCCACTCCCCCAACCCCCAGTATCCTTTCATGCCCTGACCAATCAAGAATCTAACAACCTCTGCCTTAAATATAAAGACTTGGCCTTCACAACTGCCTGTGGCAATGAATTCCACAGATTCACCACTCTCTGGCTAAAGAAAATCCTCCTCATCTCCGTTCGAAAAGGACACCCCTCTCTACTGAGGCTGTGTCCTCTGGTCTTAGACTCTCCCACCATAGGAAACATTCACTCCACATCCACTCTATCTAGCCCTTCCACCATTCGATAGGTTTTAATGAGGTCACCCTTCATTCTTCTGAATTCCAGTGAGTACAGGCCCAGAGCCATCAAACAATCTTCATATGACATCCACTTATTACAGAATGAATGAAAAGCTACGCAGACTGACAACCAATGTGCAAAATAAGACACACTGTGCAAAATGAAATAAATAATACTCAGAACATAAGCTGTAGAGTATTTGAAAGTGAGTGTATAGATTGTGGAATCAGTTCAGTTATAATTTGTCCATGCTGGTTCAGGACCCGGATGGCTACACACTCTGTGTGTTTAGCTTTTTGGTTCAAGGAGTTGGGTTTAAAATAGTTGAGGTGGGGGGGGGGTCACGTGGGGTCTTGGTATGGAGTAGATGTGTGCACAGGGAGCTACGCCTACCTTCACCTTTTGCCTCACCCAAATAGCAGTTAATTCTTATTTTTTAAGTGACTGAAGTGAGCTGTAATGGGCTGAACGAAATGATGAAGCCAGGTGAAGGGAAGAAACAAGAAAAGGGCGCAGAAGAAGATTCTGGCGAGGGCTCGCAAAGCTAGCGGGCCCAGGGGAAGCTAAAGCCAATGCTGCTAGCGCCCCGGGCCCAACTACCATTGAAGAAGTCTCTGTGGCGGTAAACAAGCTGTACAGTTTGGTACATGGGAGACATGCAGAGCATAATAAGTCAATCATGAACCCAACACTGGCTCTAACCGAAGTCAGTAAGCGTGTTTCTCAAATGGAGGATACCACTGAATCGTATGAGGAACAAATCGAAGAGTTGGAGAGGCGGCCTGATAGCCTAATATCCCAAAACACGCAGCTACAGGCTAAGGTGGATGACCTTGAAGCTCGGTCTCACCGTCAAAACATTCGCATTATCGGGGTTCAGGAGAAAGCCGAAGACAATAAGCCGATGGAATTTTTAGCCACGTTGCTTCCGAAGTTGCTGGGGGAAGAACATTTCCACCAGCCGATTGAAGTGGGCCGTGCCCACCGGAGCCTAGCACCTGCTAAAAATGGTAGGCCAAGAGCTATCATTGCGAGGCTACACCACTACCAGGTTAAAGAGCTGGTGCTACGGTTGTCCAGGGCGAGAGCTCTGTGGCTATATGACGGGCGTCCGGTGTTCATTTACCTGGATTTAACTGCGACTACCATGAGGAAACGTCAGCATTTTAAGAACATTAAGGAGAAATACAAAGCCAGGGAAATTAGGCGTGGATTCCGGTACCTGATGAGGTTTGTGGTTACAGTTAACAATACCACCAGTACATTCAGCACTGCAGCCGTAGCAGAGGAGTTCCTGAGCCGAGAAGTTAAAGATTGGCATTCGGACACCGTATCAACCTAAAAACGGATTAACGCTGGGTTACTGGATTCGTCATTGATCGATGGTGGCTTCATATGGAGACTGTTTGTTAGTTCAGCGCATGAGGAACTGAAAAATAAGCTCATTCTAAGATGTGGGTGAGGACTGATTGTTATTGTTTATTTTTAATTTCATAGTGTATTTGTGAAGAGGTGTTTCTCCCATGTTTAGTGATTAATGGGTAGTTATCTCGCTATTCCAGGCCATGTGTTGGCTCTTGGATATAGCTTTGACTCTAGGTTAGGGGTATGGAAGTACTACTCCTGGTGTGTTTTTATTTTTGGGAGCGTTCTTTGTGTTTCTCAAGGGGTTGCTACAGCACATCTCTTTGTTCGAGTTACAGTTTGTGTTATGCCACGACCATACAGCATATTTTTTCTGTTAAGCAGCAGATATGACATCTAATTTGCACATGCACAGCATTGGCGAGATTAAACTTGTCAGCTGGAATGTACAGGGGAATGAATAGTCCACTGAAGAGAGGGAAGGTGTATGCACATCTTCGTACACTCAAAGCTGATATTTGTTTTCTCCAAGAAATACACATTAAGAAAACAGCAGCGAAATTGCTTTGTCCCTCCTGGGCATCTCAAGTCTGCCAGTCGAATTTTAGTACTAAAACTAGAGGTGTTGCAATCTTAATGAAAAAAACCATACCGTTTATTCACACACAAACTGTCGCTGACCTGAGGGGCAGATATGTAGTAGTAAGTGGAATATTAAATTCTATACCATTGACACTAGTGAATGTCTACGGGCCCAACTTTGATGATCCAATTTTTTTCAGAACCTCTTTAAGGCTGTGCCTAATCTGTCTGACTCTAACATAATTGTAGGTGGAGACTTTAATTGGATCTTAAACTCCCTCCTAGATAGACAACATCCCCAAGTTTGTTCACTTAAAAATAGTGTAACACTTAATAATCTCATGCAATCATATAACATAATAGATATTTGGAGGCTTCTTAATCCCACGAAGAAGGATTTTTCATATTTCTCCTCAGTACATAAATCCTACTCTAGGATTGATTATTTTCTGTTAGATTCGAAATTGGTCTTGTCAGTAGTCGGTTGTACTTACCATAATATACTTATATCGGATCATACTCCTGTCTCCCTTATACTCAAATTGAACCACAAAAGAGGTGAACATAGTTGGCATTTAAATAATGCTTTGCTAAAGGATAAGGATTTTTGCTCTTATCTTTCAGATAAGATAGATCTATACTTAAGCACCAATGATGTGGGCTGTGTTGATGATTCCACTCTTTGGGAGGCCATGAAGGCGGTTATAATAGCATATGAGACAGCGGAAAAAAAGAAGATTCAAGGAAAGGTTAACTGAAATAGATGATCAGCTAGCAAATCTGGAAGCTTATTACAAAATAAACCAGGAAGCAGATTTACTTAATAACATTACTGCCTTACGGTATGAGTATAATTCTATGATGTCCAAGAGTATTTCAAAACTACTGACACAAGTCAGACAGAGGTATTTTGAGCTTGGCGAAAAGCCCCACAAGTTATTAGCCCGTCAGTTGAGACAGATGCAGGGCCATACATTGTATAAAGGCGAAAGATGGATTTTTACTGACGGACCCAGAAAAAATTAATAAGTGTTTTGTGGAGTTCTATGCTGATGTTTACCAATCACAAGGCCGTCCGGACGTTGAAGCTATGGAAGCATTTTTTGATCATCTGAATCTGCCCACGCTGTCAACAGATTCAGTAAATACACTTGATGCTGATACAAGTCTAGATGAGATCAAGAAGGTCATCTCTTCCCTCCCCAATAATAAGGCAGCGGGTCCAGATGGTTTTAGCATGGAATTCTTCAAAGTATTTGGTCCAAAACTGTCACCTCTGCTCTTACGAATGTTCAATCACTCCAGGATAGCTTCCAGATTGCCACCCACTTTATGTAAAGCTAATATTTCTCTGATTCCAAAACCAGGCCTGATCCTGAGGTGGTTTCATCATATCAATGCTGCCCATTGAAACCAAAATTCTTGGGAGCATCCTGGCCAATAGGTTAAAAGAATGCATTTGTTCTATTATTCATCCAGGTCAAACTGGCTTTATGCCAGGTAAGCATACGTATTTTAATTTGCGTCATCTTTTCAATATCTTATATACAAAACATGCAGAAGAGGCTGTAGTCATTTCATTAGATGCGCAATGTGCGTTTGACCAAGTGGAGTGGCCATATATGATGTTTGCACTTAAGGAATTTGGATTTGGACCATCTTTCATTAAATGGATTGAGATAATTTATTCATACCCATCTGCTTCTATTATCACTAATCAGAATATTTCCTCCCCTTTTGCAATTCATCATGGGACTCATCAAGGCTGCTCCCTTTCTCCGTTTTTGTTTGCAGTTATCATTGAGCCACTGGCTGTTATCATCAGACAGGACCCTTTGACATCACCCATTGATATGCATGGACATAAACATCACCTTTCGTTATACGCCGACGATGTCCTTTTATATATCTCCAGCCCACAAGCATCAATACCCGCCCTTCTGACTCTAATTAATAATTTTGGTAGTTTCTCTGTTAATTGGGATAAGAGTGAACTAATACCAGTCACTGCAGTGGTTAATACAGCATATTTACAGTCCATTCCCTTTAAAATAACTTATAATAATTTCTCCTATCTTGGTGTGACTATTACAAAAAACCCAGATGACCTTTTGCAAGTGAATTGGCGAAACAAAGTTGAGCAGGTTAAACGCAATATTGACTTTTGGAAAACCCTTCCAATTTCTTTGGTGGGGAGGATTAACGCAATCAAGATGATTGTACTGCCACGATTTCTTCATCTTTTCCAGTCAATTCCATGTTTTATTCCTCTGTCATATTTTAAGCAATTGGATTCAATTATTATACCCTTCATTTGGAATTATAAAGCCATTAGAATTACTAAAAGACACTTGTCAAAGCCCAAGGAAGCAGGTGGTTTTGCCATACCTAACGTTAAAATGTATTACTGGGCTGCCCACCTATCCATTCTTGCCTGGTGGAAAAAAGACCCACCCTCTACCTAAGACTCATGCCCAGCATGGTTACTCATACAGCGAGTGCTTTGAAAGAAGACTTCCTTACCAGCTCTCCTTAATAGCCCACTACAGTTAATAAGTCACATTTTAGTAACAGCTTCATAGTTGGCAGCACTATAAGAATTTGGAAGCAGATTCAACTACACATTAAGGCCCCAAAAACTTATATTGACACTCTGATTTGTGACAATCATTCCTTATTGCCTGGCCTGAATGATACTGTTTTTTTCCACCTGGAAACAGAGAGGCATCTGTAGTATAGGTGACCTATATATTAATGTAAACTTTGCCGCATTTGCATAGTTACAAGCAGTTTACAATATCCCTGCATCTAGTTTTTTTAAGATATTTACGAACGTGATTACGTTCGGAAATATATACCTAACTTCAAAGTTTTAGACTAACATGAGTCCCTGGAGGCAATAAATAAATTTGATCCTGTTACTCATAGTGTGGTATCCTTTTTTTATATATCAGATCCTACATAATGGAGCTCGGGTGAACACTGCAGGTTTTAAACAGGCATGGGTGGATGAATTAGGTATAGAACTGACACAGGAGGTCTGGGATGAGTGTTTAAAGAGTATACATGATTGTTCGGTCAATGTCAGACACAGACTTATACAGTTTAAAACAATACATAGACTCCATTATTTCAAAGAAAAGTTGCACAGTTTCTACCCTGATGTTTCACCAGTTTGTAATAGATGTAAATCTGTGAACAGTAACTTGTCACATTCATTCTGGTCATGTTGTAAGCTTTATGCATACTGGAAAAGTATTTTTCACTGTTTCTCTGAGGCTTTTGGGAAGTGGTGGGAACCAGACCCACTCATAGCCATCCTTGGAGCCACAAGCTCCCTATCTTCAGCCAATGTGTATGAAAAAATGGCTGTATTGTTTGGAATGGTGATTGCCAAGAAGTTAATCCCGCAAATGTGGAAAATGGACTCTGTGCCTACATATGATCTGTGGGTGAGAGAACTGGCAAATATTTTACATTTGGAGAGACTGAGACTGTGTAATGAGGACAGAAGGGACATCTTTGAAAGGATATGGGGCCCTGTACTGGACTTTCTCACGGGGTGAAGACCGAGGTTTTTTGGTGCGGTGCACCTCTGCTATGTATGTTTACTTTTGCCTTTATATTTTTCTCCCTTTTGCTGCTCAATATTTAATTTGATTCTGTTATGGTTGTGGTTTTTGAGGATGTGCTGTATTTTTTGTGTGTTTTTTTGTTTGTTTGTAATAAATAAAAATAGAAGTATTTTTAAAAATGGTTGAGGTAAGGTGATCAGCAGGTCTGTTAAAGAGTGTGACAATGGTGCAGGAGATAGTGCTGCTGTCTCAATTTGAAGGATCTGCGTTCCCCTGACCTTGGCTGCTGTCTGTGCAGAGTTTGCACATTTCCCCCACTTCAAAGTAAATTTTATCAACATGCATCTCTAAGAGATATACTGCTCTGAAATTCATTTTCTTGCACCACTTACAGGAGAAAAAGAATTATAGTAGAATTCCTTCAGAAAAACTATACATAAACAAAGATCAACAAAAAAAACAATGTGCAGAAGCTGACAAGCCACAAATAAATAATACTGAGAACATGAGTTGGAAAGAGTCCTTGAAAGTGAGTCTATAGGTCGCAGAATCGGTTCAGAGTCATGGTAAATGAAGTTAACCATGCCAGTTCAGCAGACTGATGGACGTACCTGAACCTGGTGGTGTGAGACCCAAGGCTCCTGTACCTCCTCCCTGGTGGTAGAAGGCTAATAACTGTTCCTGAACCTGTGTGTATTTCCTCACATGATAAAGGTGAGCTTGTAGGGCAATTACCCCAAGTGTGGGTGATGGCAGGAGAACAGTGGTGGTTGGGGGGGGGGGTGGGTCATGTACAATTCGAGCACAGCCTCTCCATTCCTACATTCTATGCATTAGTTATCCTGAAACCACTTTAATAACCCGTCCTGCTATACTTGAGCCCCTGACTCACATGCTAGAGTACTGCTCTAAGCCAACTAGAATCACGGCAGATCAAAAGAGAGTGGGAATTAATTCAAAATAGAAAGCGCATTAGAGAAATGAAGGTAGATAATTTCAGGGAACAAATGCACAGTGGATTAGAAGTACATTCAGTGAGCTTATAGAAGCATCCACTCTGATGCCGTACCTCAATCTCTTCTGCAAAACAATACTAAGGACAGCATTCTAACTGGATGCATCACCATCCTGTATGGGGGTGGTGGGGGGCTACTGCACAGGGTCGAAGGAAGCTACAGAGAATTCTAAAATTAGTCAGCTCCATCGTGGCTACTAGCCTCCACAGTATCCAGGTCATCTTCAAGGAGTGATGCCTCAAAAATGCAGATCCATCATCAAGGACCCCCATCTCCCAGAAGATGCCCTCTTCTCATTGCTACCAGAGGGGAGGTACAGAAGCCTGAAGGCACACGCTCAACGATTCAGGAACTGCTTCTTCCCCTCTGCCACCTGATTTCCGAATGGACATTGAACCCTTACATGAACATCACCTTACAACATTTAAAAATTTTTATTTTTGCACTACCTATTTAACTATTTAATATACACTTAGGGGTGTATGAGGTGTCTAGGGAGGGATAGCACCTTTGGTGGGGGGGGCCTGCCGTCCCCTTTTCAGGGCAGCTTGTCCACCTTTGGTCCCCACCTGGCGCTCAGCTCTCACCCGTGGCTCCAAGTAGCTGTAACACACGCAACGGCCACACCCCGGTAAACCATCTCGGCAGACGGGCCAAACCAGGTGAGGGTAGCCGACGGGTCTTCGACCCTCGGTGAGGTAGGGGATCTGTCTGTCCCAGCGTGTGAAGTCTGGTCCTGGCAGATTGAGTGGAGGAGACCGATTAATGGCCCAACGGTCAAGAAGGCAGGCGTGGCAGGCATTTGTGGAGCGCTAAGAGCACAACAAGGCACTTAGACGTCCTGGTCATCCATCCACTGCAGCAGGAGAGGTCTCCAGCCGTAACGGCCGTCCGTGTCACTGGATCAAGGTCTCTTCTGCCGAGAGAGTGGGATTGCCCCTGTGCAACGGCTGTTCCACTTAAAACTCCATCACGCACAGATTTCTGTGTCTTCTTCAAATCCGAAGGACTACCAATCAATACACTTAGACACCATTTATCACTGAGGATGTCTTCCTCGGGAGGTGGAGTGCTATATAAATCAGCGCTATGCAGGGTCATTACAACATTACATAAATAGACATGTGTGCCTGATAAATAAAAATCAAACACGATACATCAGGGGTCCCCAACCTTTTTAGCACCCCGTGGACCGGTTTAATATTGATAATATTCTTGCTGACTGGCCGACCGGGTGAGGGGTATTCAAGTAGGGTTAAACTCACCTCAACATGTCTTTTACAGTTAGGGTTGCCAACTTTCTCTATCGCAAATAAGGGACAAAAGTAGCAGTCAAATACGGGACACTTGTGTTTATCCGGAGAAAGACTACCATGACCATGAAGCCTTGTGCGGGCACCTGTGTGCACATGTGTGACGTGCGCATATGTGATGTGCACATGCATGTACGTGCCGATTTTTTTCCCACAAATCAGTTTCGGCTTAATCTTTCCGACTATACTGTACATAGTTATTTCTACTTTATATAGGCTGTGTATTTATCATATCATTCCTGTTTTTACTATATGTTAGTGTTATTTTAGGTTTTGTGTGTTATTTGGTATGATTTGGTGGGTTATTTTTTGGGTCTGGGAACGCTCAAAAATTTTCCCATATAAATGAATGGTAATTACTTCTTCGCTTTACGCCATTTCGGCACGAAAGATTTCATAGGAACGCTCTACCTTAGTGGGGGAAATACGGGACAAGGGCGGTCCCGTACGGGGCAAACAAATTTAGCCCAATATACGGGATGTCCTGGCAAATACGGGACAGTTGTCAACCCTATGTTGAAGTTCAACAGTGCGTGACAGGGAATGAGGAAAGGTGCAGCTGACTCATATCGTTTCAGCCCGGTGGTTGGGGACCACTGCGATACATATATTATTTTATGTATACATGGTAATTCATGGAGTAACAAACACACAACAGGCGTAACCACACATCGCAGCAGCAGAGGGAAGTGGGTGGTGGTTACATCCTAGAGGGGGGAGAACCAGGCTATGGGTCCTCCTCCAACTTGACTTCTTCTTCAAGGAGGCGTTGAGATTTGACTGCCTTTTCTTAAGTTTCCTCTCATGAAGCAGTTCTCGGTAGCAGGAAATCATGTCGAAAACACTTCTCTTTGCCTTATTGCTTCATTCCCGATCAGGTTCATTATCCATGAACATGATTTGTGCAATTGTGGTGATGCTCGTGCTGAGGAATTTTGTGGTGAGGTTTCTTGCTGGCGTTTCCTCTTCTCCATTCATGTCCTCAGATTCACCCAGGATGCGTTGTTCTGTCAATTCTCGAAGCTCTTCAGTATTAAGGCTGTCACCGTGAGAATGCAGTAACTCCTCAACATCACCATCATTAACACGGACAAAGGTAGTGGGCTCTAAAACTGGACATTACTCCTTGATCCATTGGCTGGAGTACTGAAGTGGTGTTGGGTGGAAGGTAAACCACTTCTACAGGAATGCAGGTCCAAACGATGTCAAGGTTCTCAGGGCGGCCTGGAGCATAATCGAGCACCAACGATGCTTCAGGTTCAAGGTCATGCTCCTCACATACCGCTTCAATACTGGACGAAAATGTGAAACAAACCATCAGCTGTCACCCAGGCTTTCTTTGTTGATTTCCAAATCACTGGTGACTTTAAAATGCCTTTGTGTTTCAGAGTGATACACAGTCATAGGTTTAACTTAAAGTCACCTTTAGCATTGCTTCCTAGCAAGAACGCTACCGGTCCTTTGCAGCCTTGAACCTAGATGCATGTTTCTCTTCTCGGAAGATGAAAGTGTTGTAGCATGGGTGAAATCACTGGAGAGGCAGAGTTACTGGTAGATACAAAGCAGCTTCTTTATTCGACACAACAAGGTACAGCAGGCATCTTACGGACGGAGACGCTTTCGGTAGAAAGGTCTGCTAGCCCAACATGGGCTCAATATTTATACGCTAAACACAAAGGCAATCGCTACTTAAAAATTTATAGACAATGCTTCCTTTTGAAGCTACATACAAAAAACACACCCTCTGACATCATCCTTTCCTTCAGACGCCAACATGTCTGGGTTGGTAACCACAGTCTTTAGGAATGCGTTAAATCCACAGTACATTTATTTGGCATAGCTAACATAGAAGATGATTAATATTTATAATGTATAGATAACACTGTCTTCAAAACTACAGCATCTGGTCAAACTACGGCACCAGAAGCATCTGGTATTCACACCTTTTTAGGAAGCGCATTGTTGTGGACTCAATCCACAGTACTTTGTCAAATAGAAGTCTGGTGGCCAAAGTCATTTAAGTGTAAACAAATCATCTACCCAAAAAAAGCTCACTCTAACAGAAAGTACAAGAAGGCATTCTTTTCCAAAATAGGCGCGTTTCATCCACATGGAAGACAAGCTTGGGAGATAATCGTCCTTTTCAATTATGGCCTTCGGTGTTGCAGGGAAGTCCTGGGTTGCCTGCTGTCTGCACTAGCTGCTTCACCAGAGATACGTATGCTATGTGGTGTTTAAATCTATCAAACTAACCTCGGCTGGCTGTGAATGCTACCAACGTATCATCTTTTTCTTGGATATGATTGAAGATGCTTCTTGCCTTTTACATTATTATCAGCTGGCTAAGGGCACGTTTCATTGTGTTTGGTCATCCACCCATATACTTAGTCTATTTTCCATTTTTACAAGCAAATGACTCCTTGAACAAGTCACCTTCGTTGAGGATAACTTTGTTGCAAAGGCTTTTATCTTGTCTTCATTTTTTCAATAATTGTTCTGATCGTCCATGTGGCCACTTTCAAAGAGGCACCAACATCAACCTGACGCTCACCAGCTTCCAAGTGCCGTATAACTTGCAATTTCACATCCATGCTAATGCTTTTTCCCAGACACCTTAGATGCACCTTAGCACATCACACAAACCAATCTTCCGTCCTTGGACTCACTTTACACCGCATGCCGTCGGAGCAGTGCTGCCAGGATAAACAAGGACACGACCCACCCAGCCAACACACTTTCCGCCCCTCTTCCCTCCGGGAGAAGGCTCAGGAGCTTGAAGACTCGTACGGCCAGATTTGGGAACAGCTTCTTTCCAACTGTGATAAGACTGCTGAACGGATCCTGACCCGGATCTGGGCCGTACCCTCCAAATATCCGGACCGCCTCTCGGTTTTTTTGCACTACCTTACCTTCCCTTTCCTATTTTCTATTTATGATTTATAACTTAAATTTTTAATATTTACTGTCAATTTGTACTCCAGGGAGTGCGGAGCGCAGAATCAAATATCGCTGTGATGATTGTAAGTTCTAGTATCAATTGTTTGGCGACATAAAGTATAAAGTACTACCCTCACTGGGAGTTGAAGGCCATTCTCCAGATATTATGGGTGAAAAAATGGAATAAACTGGCGTGGGAGTAAGAACGTTTACACACCTGGGGGAGGAAGAGCATGAACTAACACGTGATTGACTGTGAGTGACTCAGTGCGTATGTAAAGCGCTCTCATTAGCTGATTGAATGTTTATCGTAATGGCGGCCTCTCGAGAAGTTTTAAGTGTTGTTTAGAATGAATAGTTGCCTTTTTAAATTGTCAGTAAACCACTGAATAACCATGTTGTAACAAATCAGCACCATGCTAGGTAGTGTTTAGTGGGGAAAATCTGTAATTTACAGATTTTCCCCCCTATTATGTATTGTATTGTACTGCTGCCACAAAGACAACAAATTTCACAACATATGCCAATGACATTAAACCTAATTCTGAAAACTACACTCAGTGGCCACTTTATTAGGTACCTCCACTGAGTGAATGTTCATAGTCTTCTGCTGCTATAGCCCATCCATTTCAAGGTATGATATGTTGTGTGTTCAGAGATGCTCTTCTGCACACCACTGTTGTAACGCATAGTTGTTTGAGTTACCGTCGCCCTCCTGTCAGTGTGAACCAGTCTGGCCATTCTCCTCTGACCTCTCTCATGAAACAAGGCATTTCCCCCTCACAAAACTCCCGTTCACTGCATGTTTCTTTTTATTTTTCAAATCCTTCTTTGTAAACTCTGGAGACTGCTGTGCATGAAAATCCCAGCAGATCAGCAGTTTCTCAGACCTCAAACCATCCTGTCTGGCACCAACAATCATTTCACAGTCAAAGTCACGTACATCACATTTCTTCCCCATTCTGATGCTTGATGTGATCAACAACTGAACCCTTTGACCATGTCTGCATGATTTTATGTATTGAGTTGCTGCCACATGATTGTCTGAATAGATATCTTCATTAACGAGCAGGTGTATCCAATACATCTAGATTTGGCAATGGAGAAGATGGCGGCGCGACACAGCGCGCGCGGCCACTCCGGAATGATATCATATTTGTTAAGTAGGTACCGTGCACAATGCTGATTAGATGGAGACAGACGCGAGAAACACGGAGGAACACCTGGAGAAACTTCTGAAATGCCCACTTCGCTGCCGGTGCTACTGTGCGATCGAGAATCTCCGGAGGGGAAGGCCCCAAATCCTCGGCTTTGCCTGTTGCTTGGCGGCCGGGGCCGGGGCCGGGGTCGAAGCGCCCGGCAGAGATGGTGCTCGGTGCTCGGAGTTGGAGGCTCGAAGTTTTCGGACAGACTCAAGAGTCGGCTGTAGTCGGGTGCTTTCAGGGTGCCGCATTGGCAAGTTTGTGGCGCTGAAGGTTCATGGCAGGGAGAGTTTTTCTTCCTTCTACCGTCTGTGTGAGATGATGCGACTTTCGAGAGACTTTGAGACTTTTTTTAAACCATGCCCATGATCTATTCTTTATCAAATTACGGTATTATTTGACACTGTTGTAACTATATGTAATAATTATGTGGTTTTTGTCAGTTTTTCAGTCTTGGTTTGTCTTGTGTTTCTGTGATATCACACCGGAGGAACATTGTATCATTTCTTAATGCATGTATCACTAAATGACAATAAAAGAGGACTGCATGTCCTCATAATCTAATCTAATAATCTAAAGTGACTACTAAGTGTAGTTTTTTTTAAAAAGTACTAGAACCCAAATTTAAAGTACACAAGTGGATCAATCTTGATTATTGGGATTGCGAATACTGCAACAGAATTCATCCCTGGACCACTGAGGTGTTGTTTCTGGAAGTGTTTAGATTTTATTCCCGATTTTTGGCTCTTATTTTAGTTGGTCTTCTTGAGGAAAGTTTTAGTCTATGATTTGCAGTGCCATAGAACAACAAAAATAAATGCCTAACACTCCTTTCTTCCACGTTCCTTAGACTATTTATCCTCCCAGGCTTCGGTGACCAGGTTGCTTCACCGCCAGGCATGCACGTACTCAAAGTCCCTGCATAGTGACATTTAGATTTGTGACTCAGCAGTCACATCCAAAATATTCCACTGATCAGGCTTCAACCTCCAACTCAATGGCCAACCTGCGTTGACACATATTCCAGAAACTGAAATCTCCATTCCATTAATGAAATAGGGGGAAAAAAATATTGTAAACAACTGAATTTTATTTCCCAAAAATCACTTAATTTTGTCCCAATAATCACCAGTAGCATTGGCTCAGGGTTCCAAGGGAATCAGATTAGCAGGTTCTAGCACTCAAGGACGCAAGTTTATTCTATCTTTCAAATTATGAAATGTGAAAGTACTTTGTTCAAGATAACCATCTTGGAAAAATAACAATTTTCAGTTGTATAGTTTCTTTCCTGACCTCTGTGTTTGGCAGTGTAGAAGAAAGTGCAGTTAATCTGTAGGTAGGAAGATTATGACAACTGAGGAACAGATATTGGCCAGAACATTGCCGATAATATCAGTGGTTTGCTTCAAGTGAGAACCAAAGATGTTTTGAATCCATCTGAGGGAGTGTGGAGTGTGGAGTGTGGTTTAAATACTTCATACTTGTGAGTGCTCCTTTGAGGTCTCCACCGCCAAGATCTCGCCACTAGGACAGCAGCTGTTTATCTGTGCTGTGCGCCCTAATGTATTCAGAATATTACTTATGGCAATATTTTGTTCCATGTGCTGTGTATGATACACGTTTGGTGGGCGCACTGTGGCCTGAAGGAACATTTTTTCATTGGGTTGTATACATGTATAGGCTGAAGACAATAAACTTGATGTGGCCCGGTTCACCAGGGAAAGCGATAATAGTGCATAGAAGGTTAAGGAGAACCAGCATATTGTCCAAGAATTGACAGACTCAGCGCTTTCCTACATTGCTACGTTCATTTTCCAGCCACATTCATTGAACAGAGATTTAGAATGGAAAACTTCCATGGCCCATTATCCTCCTGACTTGCTGAGTTCCTCCAGTCCCCTGTTTGTGTTATCCTCTGTGCGAGCTCAGCTAACCTAGTTCCCTTGACAGCTGCATATCGCAACAATTTGTTTTCATTTAAAAATGAGTATGATCAAGTAATCTTCCCGTCAGTCAAGCCGTGTAACTCCTTTGTTATGAGGCCCTCTGTTGGTCAGGGTCAACCATGGATGTTGCGTCCCAGATGACTCTGTGATACGCAAGCCAAGGTGGTACGATATGGAGAGCAAGCTGCTGCTCACGTGCCAGCTCATCCGCTCCACGCAGCTGATGAATCCAAACAAATGGCAGAGACCGATACAGTTTGGCACCAGCAGCATTGAAGGAGTTACCAGTCAGCATTGAACTCAACGTAGGACTGGCTTAGAATGTCCAGCTCCAGAATTTTCCCTTGGAAGTTTATCCCAAAGCCTTCCCCATGAGTGAATGTAGCTGCAAGGCAGCAGACATTTGAGATCAGAGTTTTCCCTCTCCTAAATGAGCTGCCAACCACAACTAAAGAGCCCCACCTGCCTGAAGCCTCTTCTGTCAGGAGAAATGGTTCCACCGGGCTTAGTGACTAAGCCATATGTGAAGGCGAGGAGCTGGACTTGGTTGTCAGAGGCTATCTGAGACACACACCTCTGGGAGCATTTAATAGGTGGTGGGAGCTTATCCCCACTACCACCCCCGGCTATAACAATCTTAAAGAACATTCATTGTTATTAGTGTTTGACATTGACGATGCACAATTTGCATGTGATTATTTTACACTTCCTGCATTTCTGGCATTAGGAAAAAATGCTTAGATTGAGAGAGATTGCTGTAGTTTCTTTCATGAGTTCAGCCTCTCCTGCTCTGGAAAATGACAATATTATGAATAACTTGACATTGCTACCACATGTATGCTCAGAACCCAATCTAACACACTGGCTGACTTCGTTGTTGATTGAAAGATTGCAGATTAGCTTTATTTGTCACCTGTACATCGAAACAGTGAAATACGTCGCCTGTATCGATGACCAACACAGTCTGAGGACCTCCTAGCGGCAAGCCGCAAGTGTCACCAAGCTTCAAGTGCCAACAAAGCACACCCACAACTTTAAAAAAACTAACCCGCATGTGTTTTGGAATGTGGGAGAAAACCTGAGTATCAGGAGTTGCCAACCCTTTTTTATGCCACGGATCCTTATTATTAACCAAGGGTCTGGGCCCTAGAGGAAGCCCACACGGTTAAAGGGTGAACATACAAACTCCTTACAGACAGCGGGGGAAATTGAACTGTAATCTTCTGATAGATGACACTGTAAAGCCTTACGCTAACCGCTAGACTATTGTGTCACCCTGAGCCTGAGTATTTCCAGCATGGTTTTTATTTTAACCAACTCAGCACTGACCACATTTGACCAGTATGACTTAACCTAACTTTACACGCTATAAGCACTGACAAGCCAGCGGTGGTGTAGAGGCATCAGTACTGGACTTTGAGGCGAATGGTCCCGGGTTTGAATCCGGCCGGTTCTTTGCACACTTTCCATCTGTGCTGGGTTGAGCGTCGAGCTGGCAACTCATTTGAAAGAACGGACAAAGCAAAGGAAACGGCAAGGTTGCCGCCCAATGTACCACAAGACGCGGAGGAGAACAAACAAGCATTGATCGGAATGCTTACCAATGTGGCATGGTGCATTTAAGATAATTGCTCGTTGAGAAGCTTAGCAATACTAATCATCTCAGTACAAGCTGCAGTATCAAATATATGAGAAAATTTCTCTATCTAAAAATCATCATGCTGGACCTGCATCACATGGGTGCTCCTGGTGAGACTGGAATTATTTAACTTCATTGCCTAGGTGTAATACATTGAACACTTTGCAAAGCTATGAAGGCTCAAAACGCAGATATGGATGCAGTTGGACCAAGAACAGAATCCTTTCCTTCCAGGATTCAACCGAACAGTAATCTGATTTAATAAAACCCACTGCTTTTTAAAATTCTGGCCTTAATCGAAAATAATCCTGAAGCTTCTACAATTAACCCAACCTCTTCGCTGGTTCATCAGTTCAGTAATATGAAAGAGTCAAACAGATAATCTCCTTACCCCATCTGTCAGAAGTGGCTTAATTTCGGTCAACTGGACGTCTTGGAGTTCCTCCATCACAACCAAGTTCTAAAAAAGCACAAAACAAAAGCACATTTAGCACATAGTCCTGATACCTGATGATTATACAGTACTGTGGAAAAGTCTTAGGGACATATATATAGTATACAGCTAGGTTGCCCTAGACTTTTGTACAGTACTGTAGTAATTTTACGTATTGCACTATGCTGCTCTCTCAAAAAAAACAAGTTTTATGACATGTGAGTGATGATAAACCTGATTCTGATATGGGTCTCGATTACGGACTGAGAGTGGGAAGGGGGCAGGGAGAGAGGAATCATGGTTGGGTTAGGAGGAAGAGAGAGGGAAGCACCAGAGAGACATTCTACAATGATCATTAAACCAATTGATTGGAATCAAATAACCTTGTCTGGTGTCTCAAGGCTGTCTGAGTCACCCCCGCCATCGGCACTCCTTCATTGCCACCCCTGTGGCGCTCCACCCTTGCCATTCCCAACATCGTTTGCTCCCGCCAGACTTACAAAGGTGCTCTCCGCCCCACGTGGAGACACAGCTCTGTACAAAAGTCTGAGGCATTCTAGATATATACACGTGCCTAAGACTTTTGCACAGTACTGTACATATTATGCAGATGACAGAAGTCGCAGTCAGCTCCACCAAAGGACTTGAATTTTTACTGAGTAACTGTCCTGTCCTTCATTAGAATTGTTTATAATATATCAGCCATTTTAACCCTAAAATCAGAAACAAATTAGTCACTAATAGCCAAAAAGGAGGAGGGAGGAGAAGATGGCGACGTGATGCAGCGCGCGCGGCCGTTCTGAATGATATTGCATGTGTTAACTAGGATGCCGTGCACAATCCTGATTTGATGGAGACAGCTGTGAGAAGCACTGAGGAACACCCGGAGAAACTTCTGAAATGCCCGCTTTGCGCCGCTGCTACTGTGCGATCGAGAATCTCCGGAAGGGAAGGCCCCAAATCCTCGGCTTTGCCTATTGCCGGGGCCAGGGTCAAAGCACTCGGCAGAGATGGTGCTCGGTGTTCAGTGTTGGAGAGCTGGTTGGAGGCTGGGAGTTTTCGGACGGATTCGGAGTCGGACTGTGGTCGGATGCTTCCAGGATGCTGCATTGGCAAGTTTGCGGCGCTGGAGGTTCACCGTCTGCGTGAGATGATGGGACTTTCAAGAGATTTTGAGACTTTTTACCGTGCCCATGGTCTGTTCTTTATCAAATTACGGTATTGCTTTGCACTGTTGTAACTATATGTTATAATTATGGGGTTTTGCCAGTTTTTCAGTCGGTTTGTCATGTGTTTCTGCGATATCACTCTGGAGGAACATTATATCATTTCTTAATGCATGCATTACTAAATGACAATAGAAGAGGACTGCATATCTTCATAATCTAAAAATAAAACAAAAAAAGACTGACCTCACACTGCAGACAAAATTTTTGAATCAACACTTGAAGTGAGCAGATATGAGACAAGAGAACTGCATCCATTCTTTAACTGATTCAGTTATGAGTGGATTTACCAGGAAATAGTCACTCAACATCAAACATTATTGTTCCTTGAATAAGTCTTCAGCATCCATTAAAGAAGCTAATTTTGTCAGATTCTGTGATGCATTTAACATCGCTATCATTACATCTGTGGATGTGGCTGGATCCTTGCCAGGAATCAGTCAGTAATATGGTGGAATCACCAAGCTCAATGCAAAACCGAGCACACCTACATGAAACGCCGTCGCAGGAAAGCAGAATCCATCATCAGGGACCCCCACCACCCAGGCCTTGCTCTCTTCTCGCTGCTGCCATCAGGAAGTAGGTACAAGAGCCTCAGGATTCACAACACCAGGTTCGGGAACAGTTACTACCCCTCAACCATCAGGCTCCTGGGGGCGTCACGTGATGACGTGGGATTGAGACGTGTAAATCCAGCTCTCCAGGGAGAAAATTAGCAAAGTACCGTTTAAACAAAACAAAGTTAATAAATACTTTCCGAAAACTATTTATAACTTTGCAAGACTACTTTACGATATGCCTCCTAAACGGCAACAGAAGAAGTCTGTTGTTGCGAAGCCGCCGTGTGATGGGAAGAAGAAAGGGCCTACTGCAGCGATGGAGCCTCGGACTCAGGTTAGATCTCTTTTGGAGGAGATGCGTTCTATCTCCGCCGTAGAACAGGGAGCAATGGCAGCGGTAGCGGTCTCTCGGAAGAAGGTGCCGGAAATGCGCATGCGCAAAGAAGAGCGCATGTGCAAATCGATACAACTCAAACTACAAGAACCGACAGCCACTGCAACTGAAAGTGACTCAGAGTCAGAATCGGATACCGCAGAGAATACAGATTTGAAGAGGAGGAAGAAGTGGAAGAGATTGGAACTAAAGGAGATGATGGAGACATAAGAGAGGCTTTATTGCAGTTAACGGCTGAAGTAAGAAAAGTAAGAGCAGAGCTTAGAGACATGAAGATGTGCTATAATAAAGCTATGAAAAGACAGGATAAAATGGATAAGAAGCTTCAGGAGATGGAAAGAAAAATGGAGCATATTAATGATAGAGTGGAAAAAACAGAAAATGATATGCTTGTCTGGAACACGGAAAGAAATCGACTCTTGGAGAAAGTGGACATGTTGGAAAATTTTAGTAGACGTAATAATATTAAAATTGTTGGTCTTAAAGAAGGTATGGAGGGAGGAAATCCAATAAAATTTTATCAAAGATGGATCCCGGAAGTTTTGCAAATGAAAGAAGAGGACCGATTAATTGAAATTGAGCGGGCACATAGAGCTCTAAGACCAAAACCACAAGATGACCAATATCCACGAGCAATTTTAATAAAATTCTTAAGATTTCAAGGCAAGGAAAGGATTCTACAGGCAGCTGCCCAAGCTGCCAAGAATAGAAAAGGGCCATTGATGATACAAGGGAACAAAATTTTTTTCTACCCTGACATAAGTTATAAACTTTTGAAGAGAAGGAAGAAATTTAATCCAGTGAAAAAAATCCTATGAGATCACGGTTATCATTTTATATTGCGTTACCCTGCAACCTTGAAGATTTTTTTGACTGGTGGAGAAAAAAGATTTTTTGATGATTACCGGAAAGCGGAGCAGTTTGTGCGAGACTCTCTGAATATTCACCAGGTACAAGAACAAAACCAGGGGAGTGAGATGGATTGAAGAAGAAGACTGGGTCAAAGAATGGACTTGTTGGATTTTTGAAGGCGGATGAATATATAAATATATTACTAATTATATGAGGGAGGGGAAGTAAGGTTAAAATTTGAGGAATACTAGTTGGGAATAGTAACATTAATTTTTTTTTATATATATATAATTTTTTTTGTTACGGGGGAGCTGGAAGAAGCACTGATCAATTGCTACGCTAATCATGTGTGCAAGCGTGGCTTTAGCTACGACCTGCAAAATGGAGGGGGGTAGCATTGTGTATCCTTTCATTCACAACATTAGTGGGGGGGTATTTTGTTTTTTCTTTTTTATACATCTCATCTATCTTTTTTTTCTTTTTGCCTGGATGATTGGGGGGGGGGGGAAAAACGCATAGCAACATGGTGAAGTTCAAAGAGATTCCCCAAGGAACTATGAGAGTTGAGAAGCTAAGTAATGTTTTAGATTGGAGTAACTTTGTTAAAAATAATGACTAATTTATTGATTTTTTTGAGTTTTAATGTTAATGGGCTTAATGGACCAGTGAAAAGAAAAAGAATCTTAACACATATTAAGAAAATAAAGATAGATTCAGCCTTTTTACAGGAAACGCATTTAACAGAAACAGAACATTAGAAATTAAAGAGAGATTGGGTGGGTAGTGTTGTTGTAGCGGGGAGTAGCAATTTTTAAGTCAAAACAAGAATGGGAAACAGATCTGAATATTAATATTGATGAAACAAATTGGTCAAGACTGTGCCTTGACAGTATGACAAATACAATAAATGTTCGACTTAGATTAGTATAATATAACTTTTTACACCAATTATATATTACACCACAAAAAATAAATAGATTAAATTCAAACCTATCTGATAAATGCTTTCGGTGTAATCAAGAAATTGGTACTTTTTTACATATTACTTGATCTTGTTTTAAAATTCAACCCTTTTGGATAAATTTAAGAGTTTTATTGGGACAAATTACTGGAACTCAACTTCCACATAACCCTGTATTATTTCTACTAGGTGATATTGAGGGGATAAAGCCAAAATTTAAATGGAATAAGTATCAGAAAGAATTTATAAAAATTGCATTGGCAGTAGCTAAGAAGACTATAGTTGTTACTTGGAAATCTGATCCATATTTAAGTATGAATCGTTGGAACAATGAAATGGCTAGTTCTATTCCACTCCAAAAAATTACTTATAATTTAAGAGATAAATATGGAACATTTTTGAATATCTGGCGCCCTTATTTACAAAAGATAGGATGGCATATTTAATTGCTCCGATAAAGATCTTGGTCCCTTGGGGAAACTAACGAATAAGTATATTAAATTTATTTTGAATCCCATGGAGCATGTGGAAACCTTCCAATACCCAGGCGGTTCCTTTTTTTTTTCTTTCTTTTCTTTTTAGGTAGGACTATATACGGGGGGGGGGAGGGTTAAGGGGAGTGGGGAGGGTAGATTTTACTTTCTATGTATTCATTTTGAAAATTTAATAAAAATTAGATTAAAAAACCCATCAGGCTCCTGAGCCAAAGGGGATAGCTTTACTCCATTTGTCCCATCACTGAAATGTTCCCACAACCAATGCACTCACTTTCAAGGACCCTTCACCTCACGTTCCCAATATTTATTGCTTATTTATTTATTATCTGTTGATTTGTTTTTTGTATTTACACAGTTAGTTGTCTTCTGCACTCTGGTTGAATGTCCAGGTTGGGTAGACTTTCATTGATTCTGTTATTCTATACATTATGTTGTATATGGTGACATACTAGTACTTTGATAATAAAATTTACTTTGAACTATGAAACTTGCTTTATGACTTTGCTGAGGCAACAGTTCCCAAAATTACAGTGATCACTCAAAACGCTTATGGAGGGGCTTATGATATAATGAGCTCTAAGCACACAAGAGGAGACTTGAACTATGCTTGGCCAACAGCCAAGGCTGCAGTTAAGGTGGAAAAGGGTGCTGTACAGATCATCTTCAAAGAAAAAGGAAGTGAGCAAAAAACAGAGGAAGAACACGTGGAAGCTTTTGTTGCAATCCAAATGTCCCAAGACAATTCATGAGGCTCTTCTTTGGTCAGGATTGACCATGAATGTTGGGTCCCAGCTGTCTACATGATTCACAAGCCAGGGCAGCACAATACCTGGAGCAAGCTGTTACCCAGGCAGCAGGCTCCCCCTCTCCACGCAGCTGATGACTGATACAGTTTGGCACCAGTGCTATTGCAGGAGTTGCCAGTCAGCATTGAACCCAACGTGGGACTCAGTACCAGGTTCCAGATTTTTCCCCTTGGGGTTTACTCCCAAAGCCTTCCCCATGAGTGGGTATGCCAGCAAGGCAGCAGACGTTTGAGATCAGAGTCTTCCTTCTCTTAGATGAGCTGTCAACCACGGCTGATGAGCCCCATCCGCCCGAAGCGACTGGTTTTAAGGCGCCAGTAGCCCACCTTTGCCCCATCAGTAGAAACTGATCCACTGGGCTTAGTAGCTAAGCCACATATGAAAGCCAGGAGCTGGAATTGGTTCTCAGAGGCCCTTTGAGACGCACACCACTGAGAGCATTTAATAGGTAGTGGGAGCTTATCCCCACTATAACAACGGTAAGGAACCAAGGCACTTCACAGTGTTTAGAACCTAAGACATGGAAGTCTGTGGACCCAACTAGAACAAGACAAGGTGAACATGAACACAGTGTTCAGAAGGTCCTCTTCCTGTGCTGTATGACTACAACCCTCCAGGACAAATAAACATGACATCACACCACATGCAGAAGGATTAGAGTAGATGAGTGAAACCTGTTTAGAGGGAGGTTGTAAACATGAAGTGATGGGAAAGAGGCAGAGTATGATTCAGGAAGAGATACATCCTCTTTGAAAAGGGAAAGAGTCAGGATTTCACCCTGAAAACAACACACACACTGAACCAATACTCAGACAACAGAGCAGGTGTTATCAAACCATCTGATGTAGGAACTCAGCGGGTCAAGCAGCAACTGTGGGAGGAAAGGAAAGGTCAAAGCTTTAGGTTGAAACCCTGCATCGGTACAGGAAGATAGATTTTCATCTCCAGAACAGAGATTATGAAGAGCAGCTGAAAATTAAGACCATGCAGATGCTGGAACTGCAAAATGAAACTAAAAAGAGAGCAAAAATAGTGAGGTAGCCTTCATTGTCCATTCAGAAATCTGATGGCGGAGGGGAAGTAGCTGTTCCTAAAACGCTGAGTGCATCTTCACTCCTGTGCCTCCTTCCTGATGGTAAAAGGGGGCACGTCCTGATGATGGGGGTCCTCAATAATGGACTCTGCTTTCTTGAGGCATCATCTTTTGAAGACGTCGTCGATGCTGGGGAGGCTGGTGCCCGTGATGGAGCTGGCTGAGCTTACAAACCTCTGCAGCTTTTTCCAATTCCTGTGTACTGGCACCACCACACCTCACCCCCCTTCCTTACCAGACAGCAATGCAAACTGTCAGAAGGCTGAACTTTCCAGTGCTGTACTGAAACTGTTATTCTGTTACTGGAAGTGCTATTGCTGGAGGTGCTGTCTTTTACAGAAGCTGTTAAACCAAAGGCCAGCGTGGTGATTCATGTGGATGCAGTAGATGTTACTGCCCCTCATCAGGCTAAACCAGGTGTTCTTGCCAATATTTATCCTTAAGAACAGTGCTGTCTGCTTCGTTCCGCTATTTGTGAGAGCTACTGTGCAAATTAGCTGCAGTGTTCCCTACCCTTCTGCAAAACCTCCATATGGATGGACTTAACTCAGGTTGTTCCCCCCGCCTATCGGGCAGAGGATAGTGTAGTGTAGTGGTCAACACAGCGTTTTACAGTACCAGCAACCTAGGTTCAATTTCCACCATTGTCTGTAAGGAGTTTGTATGTTCTCCCCGTGACCATGTGGGTTTTCTCCCACAGTCCAAAAACACTAGTTGGTAGGATAATTGGTCATTGTAAATTGCCCTGTGATTAGGCGAGGGTTAAATCGGGGGATTGCTTCAGTGGCACGGCTTGAAGAGCCGGAAGGGCCTATTCCGCTCTGAATCTCAATCAATCAACAAATAAACAAACGAAAGCCTGAAACACATACCACCAGGCCTCCATCCCGCTGTTATCAGACTCTCAAATGGACCTCTTGTACAATAAGACAGACTCTTGACCTCTCAATCTACCTCGTTATGGTCCTGAACTTTATTGTTTACCTGCATTGCTCTTTCTCTGTAGCTGTTACACTTTATTCTGCATTGTCGCTGCTTCATCTTACTCTGCCTCAATGCACTGTGTAATGATTTGATCTGTATGAACTGTATGCAAGACTAACTTTTCACTTCATCTTGCCACAAGTGACTGAAGACTCACATAATATTCACGGTCCATGAACAATACCTCACTATTTTTGCTCTCTTCTTGCACTAATTGAATTTCTAAAAATATATTTCTTATTGTAATTTATAGTATTTTCAAATTCTTTATTGTGACTTATAGTAATTCTTATATATTGCACATACAAATTTCATGGCATATGTCAGTGAACCTGATTCTGCTTACGTCTGTCCTTAAACATCTGGAGTGAGCATTGAAGCCATAACCTTTTTACCTTTAACCACAGAGACAGGTAATGGGGAAAAAAATAAGGCAAAATCTTGACTGGAGAATGGGTGTAAGAATGGTGACCAAAGTTAGTATAAAGCACACTGAAATGGGACAGCACAGGCCCAGAGCCATCAGGAAGGAGGTACAGGAGCCTGAAGGCACACATCCAGTGATTCAGGAACAGCTTTTTCCTCTCTGCCATCAGATTTCTGAATGGACATTGAAGTCATGAACACTACCTCACTACTTTTTTAGCAATACTCATTTAGAATAAAAAATATACACACACATATATACACACACACATATATATATATATATATCAGACACAGACACACACAGACACACACACACACACGGAAGATTACAAATGTCACTCCGCTATTTAAGAAGGGGTCAAGGAAGCAAAAAGGAAATTATAGACCTGTTAGCTTGACATCAGTGGTTGGGAAGTTGTTGGGAGTCGACTGTCAAGGATAAGGTTACGGAGTACCTGGAGGCATATGACAAGATAGGCAGAACTCAGCATGGTTTCCTTAAAGGAAAATCCTGCCTGACAAACCTATTACAATTTTTTGAGGAAATTACAAGTAGGCTAGATAAGGGAGATGCAGTGGATGTTATATATTTGGATTTTCAGAAGGCCTTTGACAAGGTGCCACACATGAGGCTGCTTAACAAGATAAGAGCCCATGGAATTACGGGAAAGTTACATACGTGGATAGAGCGTTGGCTGATTGGCAGGAAACAGAGAGTGGGAATAAAGGGATCCTATTCTGGTTGGCTGCCGGTTACCAGTGGTGTTCCACAGGGGTCCGTGTTGGGGCCACTTCTTTTTACGTTGTACATTGACGATTTGGATTATGGAATAGATGGCTTTGAGGCTAAGTTTGCTGATGATGCAAAGATAGGTGGAGGGGCTGGTAGTGCTGAGGAAACAGAGAGTCTGCAGAGAGACTTGGATAGATTGGGAGAATGGGCAGAGAAGTGGCAAATGAAATACAATGTTGGAAAGTGTATGGTTATGCACTTTGGCAGAAGAAATCAACGGACAGACTATTATTTAAATGGGGAGAGATTTCAAAGTTCTGAGATGCAACAGGACTCGGGAGTCCTCGTGCAGGGTATCCTTAAGGTTAACCTCCAGGTTGAGTCAGTGGTGAAGAAGGCGAATGCAATGTTGGCATTCATTTCTAGAGGAATAGAGTATAGGAGCAGGGATGTGATGTTGAGGCTCTATAAGGCACTGGTAAGACCTCACTTGGAGTACTCTGGGCAGTTTTGGGCTCCTTATTTAAGAAAGGATATGCTGACGTTGGAGAGGGTTCAGAGAAGATTCACTAGAATGATTCTGGGAATGAGAGGGTTAACATATGAGGAAGGTTTGTCCGCTCTTGGACTGTATTCCTTGGAGTTTAGAAGAATGAGGGGGGACTCATAGAAACATTTCGAATGTTGAAAGGCATGGACAGAGTGGATGTGGCAAAGTTGTTTCCCATGATAGGGAAGTCTAGTACGAGAGGGCATGACTTAAGGATTGAAGGGCGCCCATTCAGAACAGAAATGTGAAGAAATGTTTTTAGCCAGAGGGTGGTGAATCTATGGAATTTGTTGCCACAGGCGGCAGTGGAGGCCAAGTCATTGGGTGTATTTAAGGTAGAGATTGATAGGTATCTGAGTAGCCAGGGCATCAAAGGTTGTGGTGAGAAGGCGGGGGAGTGGGACTAAATGGGAGAATGGATCAGCTCTTGATAAAATGGCAAAGCAGACTCGATGGGCCGAACGGCCGACTTCTGCTCCTTGGTCTTATGGTCTCTCACACACACACACACATATACATACACATGAGGGGTGATTGCTAAGTTCGTGGCCTAAGGTAGAAGGAGATGAGTTATACAGCTCTCGTTACATGCATGTGAAGTTCAACTCTGAGTGAAAATGCAAAAAGTTTGAAGTGAATAACTCATCTTCTTCTACCTTAGGCCACAAACTCATCAATCACCCCTGCTGTGGACCACTTTCTGGAGGTCCAAGAATCCGACTTCTACAAAGAAGGGATCCAGATGCTCCACAATCGCTGGACTAAGTGTGTAAATGTAGGAAAAATAAATGTGCTAGGTTTTCTATAATTGACTCCTTTTACCTTAGGCCATGAACGTACGTGTGTGCGTGTGCGTGTGCGTGTGCGTTCAGTTTTTTTTAAATACAGTTTTTATTATGTATTGCACTGTACTGCTGCCACAAAAAAACAAGAAATTTCACAACATAGGCCGGTGATATTAAACCTGAATCTGATTCTGAACATACCTTAGATGTTAACCCTTTCATTCCTGTGATCATTCTCATGCACCTTCTCTGGACCCTCTCCAACATCAGCACATTCTTTATTCGATATGGGGCCTAAAACTGCTCACCATAACTGTAAACACTTCTCGCCCCGACATGCTGTTTATATTTTTAGATCTTGCTCTAAAGCCGTTTGCTTGCTCTTCCCCTGACTGACACAGACCAGTCACCCACAACAACAGCTGCCTGCCAAGTGCCAACTGAAAATCCTAAAGCTGCTTCATCTCAACAACTTCCTCACTGATTTCAGCCAATACAAAAGGCATTGCAGAGTGTTTCATGACAAGATATCCTAACATGGTTAACAGCCAATGTTTCTCAAGCTGCTGTAATGTAGGGAATCAGACAACAATACCCATGCCTTCAACATAAAAAAAATCCCCCATCCACTTCACAGGGATGGTTTCAAAACAAGCTGATGTCAAAACAACACAAGGTACCAGAGCCGATGACCGTTTGATCAAAGGGGTAGGATTCATTTGCACCTTGAAGGAGACATTCCTGATACAAGCTGATTTATATATTTATTGAGATACAGAGCAGAATAGGCCCTTCCAGCCCTTTGAACTGCATCACCCAACAACCCCTGATTTAATCCTTGCTTAATCACAGGAAAACACAATGACCAATTAACCTACCAACCACTGCATCTTTAGACTGTGGGAGGAAACATACATACTCCTTGCAAGTAGTGGCAGGAATTGAACCTGGAATTGATAAAAAAAGATTTATCAAATTAGATACAAATTAATTTTCTCAACTGGGATGGCTCTAGAATGAGGACAAAATAATCGCAAGACAAGAGCCAAGCTGCTTGGAGATGCTATCAAAATAATTTATTTTATATTCTGTTCAATGTTGGGGAAGCTTTGGAACTTCAGAATCAGATTTAATGTCACTGACACATGCTGAGAAATATGTTGGTACAGCACAATACATAACTTACAATAAGAAATATATTAAAACATGAAATTAATTATACAGTCCAAAAAAAAAAGCAACAATAGTGCAATAGTGTTCATGACTTGGCTCACAGTCCGTTCAGAAATCTGACGGCAGAGGGGAAGAAACGCTTCCTAAAACCTTGAACGTGTGTCTTCAGGCTCCCGTACCTCCTCCCTGATGGTAGAAATGAGAGGAGAGCACGTCCTGGGTGATGGGGGCCCTTGACGAGATGCCGTCTGTTTGAGATCTCACCTTCCGAAGCTGTCCTCAGTGCTGGTGTCCAGGAAGGAGCTGGATGAGTTAGCAACCCTCTGCAGCTCTACCCGATCCCGGGCAGAATTTTTGAGCTCAGGTCCTTGGCAGCGAAAGACACAGCCATTAACGATAGAGAAATAAATTGGTATCCAGACGATGCCAGAACTGGAGGAGTATAATTCCTGCTGTGTGGGAATCCATCTGTTGACTAGTGCTAGATTTACTCTTCCAGTTTCTCTTCGGCACCCAATCAGTCTGCATATAATGCCTTTAACTTGACAAAATATCCCCAGGAATTCCACAGAAGTATCACTGAATAAACCACAACTCTTAGCTACCCAACAAGGCCAACCGTTCAAGGGAGGGTTCTAAGAAGTGACTTACACGACAGAAAGCCAGGAGATATTTGGGTGAAGGAATGTGGAGTCTGAAAGCAGAACAGCAAATGGGCAGGACAAAGATAATTGGGAACACCACAAGGATAGCCTTAGCGTTGTTGAGACCGGGAAAAAGTGCGAGACCAAAGAGGTTTCACAGATTTGAAAGGCCTAGGTCACAGGTTCCCAAACTTTTTTATGCCATGGACCCTGTCGTTTAAAGTTAAATTGGACAGATTTTGGACAGGAAAGGAATGGAGGGTTATGGGCAGAGCGCAGGTCGGTGGGACTAGGTGAGAGTAAGAGTTCGGCGCAGACTAGAAGGGCCGAGATGGCCTGTTTCCGTGTTGTAATTGTTATATGGTTATACCATTAACCAAAGGGTCCATGGACCCCATGTTGGGAACCCCTGGCCTAGATAGAGTGGATGTGTGGTTGTTTTGTAACTTCAAGACACTAAACTAATGCAAGGAAACTCACAGGAGTCCAAAAATATGGGTGTAGTTCAAGTTACACACACACACTCACTTAAATATTATTGAAATATTAAATGCACAACAATGTGGAGGGGATGTCTCCAATAGAGGGGGAGTCTAGTCCCAGAGGACACAGTCTTGGATTAGAGGGGCTGACATTTAGAACAAAATGAAGAGGAATGTCTTCAGCCAGTGGGTGGTGAATTTGTGGAATTCATTGCCACAGATAGCTGAGGCAGCCAAGTCATTGAGTGTATTTAAAGTGGAGGTTGATAGGTCCTTGATTAGTAAGGGTGTCAAAGGTTACAGGAAGAAGGCAGGAGAATATATCAGCCAAGATGGAATGGCGGAGCAGATTCAATGAGCTGAATTCTGCACTTGTGTTTTATGTGGAACAAGGCTGGAGATATTTGAATAAAAATTTTAAAACTGAGGCATTTTCCAGACTGAACATCAATGATTCAGAAACCTCAAGGGCAAATACGTCTGAGTATTTGTTCAAAAGTGGGCCAGTTTCTCACCATGTAGAACATTAGTGTTTGCCATTTACACTGACGTATTAATCACTAACTGTCATTTATTTTGACTTGGGATTCAACCCTAAAGCCACGTTATTTTATAAACTAACCAGATTTAGTACACAAATAGCTTGCATTGCTCTGTGTTGAGAGTAAAAACTACAAGGCTGTGGGTTTTCTCCCGCTGTAGCCAACCTCCACAGGAAGTTGCGCAGGTTGGTGTGTGATCCTTGGACCAAATGAAACCCACGTCCAGAAGACAATCACAAGGGACTGTGTTGGAGGAAAGAGCGGACAAAAAACAACCATCCAACCTCCAAAGACAAGTCACTTCACGAAAATAACTCTTGGCCAAGAGGTTCCAGTTCCCTCCCACAGTCCAAAGACGTACCGGTTGGTAGGTTAATTGGTCATTATAAATTGCCCTGTGATTAGGTTAGGGTTAAATCGGTGGACTGCTGGGCAGCGTGGCCTGAAGAGACAGATAGGAACTACTCCATGCTATATCTCAATCAATCAATAAATAAATATACACAAACAACAGGAATTCTGCAGATGCTGGAAATTCAAGCAACACACATAAAAGTTGCTGGTGAACGCAGCAGGCCAGGCAGCATCTCTAGGAAGAGGTACAGTCGACGTTTCAGGCCGAGACCCTTCGTCAGGTACATAGTTAATAAATAAATATAGTTCAGGCAGCATAAACAAAGAGAAATTGAGCTTATTATTTGATAGGGAGAAAGGAGCAGTATTTCAGTGGAGTTAAGGAAATTACAGTGGTATGAGAGAGGAGCTGGCCAAAGTAAATTGGAAGGAGCTGCTGGCAGGGGTGACAGCAGAACAGCAATGGCACGAGTTTCTAGGAAAAATGAGGAAGGTGCAGGATAGATGCATTCCAAAAACAAAGAAATACTCGAATGACAAAATAGTACAACCGTGGCTGACAAGGGAAGTCAAAGCTAATGTAAAAGCAAAAGAGAGGGCATATAACAAAGCAAAAAGTAGTGGGAAGACAGAGGATTGTGAAGCTTTTAAAACCCTACAGAGAGCAGCTAAAAGAATCATTAGGAGGGAAAAGACGAAATATGAAAGCAAGCTAGCAAACAATATCAAAGTGGATAGTAAAAGCTTTTGCAAGTACGTAAAAAATAAAATAGTGGTGACAGTGGATATGGGATTGCAGGAAGATGAGGCCAGATAGATAATAACAGGAGACAAGGAAATGGCAGATGGAACTAAAGGAGTGTGTTGCATCAGTCTTCACTGTGGAAGACACTAGCAGTGTGGCACATCTTGAAGGGTGTGAGGGAAGAGAAGTTAGTGCAGTTACTGTTACAGGGGAGAAAGTGCTCAAACAGCTGTAAGACCTCAGGGTACCCAAGTCACCCGCACCAGATGAACTGCACCCTAGGGTTCTGAACAGGTAGCAATAGAGATTGTGGATGCATTAGCAATCATCTTTCAAAAATCATTGGACTCTGGTATGGTGCCAGACGACTGGAAAATTGCAAATGTTACTACACTCTTTAATAAAGGAGGAAGGCAGCAGAAAGGAAATTATAGACTGGTTAGCCTGACTTCAGTGGTTGGGAAGATGTTGCAGTCAATTGTTAAGGATGACGTTATGGAGTACTTGGTGACACAGGACAAGATAGTACAAAGTCAGCATGGTTTCCTACAGGCCTGATGAACCTGTTGGAATTATCTGAGAAGATTACATGTAGGATAGATAAAAGGGATGCAGTGGATGTTGTATATTTGGACTTCCAGAAGGCATTTGAAAAGGTGCCACCCATGAGGCTGCTTACCAAGTTAAGTGCCCATGATACTACAGGGAAGTTACTGGCAATGCTTAGAGCATTGGCTGATTGGTAGGAGGCAGTGAGTGGGAATAAAAGGACCCATTTCTGGTTGGCTGCCAGTGAGTAGTGGTGTTCTGCAGGAGTCAGTTTTGGGATTGTTTCTTTTTGTGCTGTATATCGATGATTTAGATGATGAAATAGATGCCTTTGTGCCAAGTTTGCAGATGATACAAAGGTTGGTAGAGGGGCAGGTAACGTTGAGGAAACAAGGCTACGGAAGGACTTAGGCAGATTAGGAGAGTGGGCAAGAAAGTGGCAAATGCAATACAATGTTGGAAAATGCATGGTCATGCACTTTGATAATAGAAACAAAAGTGCGAACTATTTTCTAAATGGGGAGAAAATCCAAAAATCTGAGATGCAAAGGGACTTGGGAGTCCTTGTGCAGAACACCCTAAATGTTACTTGCAGGTAGAGTTGGTGGCAAGGAAGGCAAATAACAACACAAGAAATAAGAGCAGGAGTAGGCCATCTGGCCCATTGAGCCTGCTCCACCATTCAATAAGATCATGGCTGATCTGGCCACAGATTCATCTCCATCTACCTTCTGTTTCCCCATAACCTTTAATTCCCCTACAATGCAAAAAAATCTATCCAACCTTGTCTTAAATATATTTACTGAGGTAGCCTCCACTGCTTCATTTGACAGAGAATTTCACTGATTCACCACCCTCTGGGAAAAGAAGATCTTCCTCATCTCCATTCTAAATCTACTCCCCCTGAATCTTGAGGCTCTGTCCCCTAGTTTTCACCTCATCCTATAGGTGGAAACAACTTTCCTGCCTCTATTTTATCTATCCCTTATCCCTTTCGTAGTTTTATATGTTTCTACAAGATCTTCTCTCATTCTTTTGAATTCTAGCAAGTACAGCCCCAGGTAACTCAATCTCTCCTCATAGTCTAAATTCAATGGTAGCATTAATTTCAAGAGGTCAAGAATACAAAAGTAGGTTTAATGCTGAGTGTTTATAAGGGAATGAAAGGGTTATCATAGGAGGAATGCTTGATAGCTCTGGGTCTGTACTCACTGGAATTCAGAAGGATGAGGGGAGATCTCATTGAAACCTTTCCAATACTAGATTAGATTAGATTCAACTTTATTGTCATTGTGCTGAGTACAGATACAAAGCCAATGAAATGCATTTAGCATCTGACCAGAAATGCAAAGAATAGTGTTATTTACAAAATAACTGCAAATTTAAAAAGTGCTACAGCACACAAATATAAAAGTACTGAGACAGTACAATACGAATGCAATACTGCTTAGCGCTGTGATGTGAGGTTCACCAGGGTCACAGCCTCAGGGAAGAAGCTCTTCCTGTGCCTGCTGGTGCGGGAGCGGAGGCTCCTGTAGCGCCTACCAGATGGGAGGAGAGTAAAAAGTCCATGGTTAGGGTGAGATTCATCCCTGATGATGCTTTTTGCCCTGCCCAGGCAGCGTTTATGGTAGATGTTCTCAATGGTGGGCAACTGGGTGCCGATAATCTGCTGGGCAGTTTTCAACACACGCTGGAGTGCTTTGCGGTTCGATACGGGACAATTGCCATACCACACTGAGATGCAGTTGGTGAGTATGCTCTCAATGGTACAGCGGTAAAAGTCCGTCAGTATTCTGGGTCAGAGGTGAGCTTTCTTGATGCTCCGCAGGAAATAAAGGTGCTGTTCACAAGACAAAGGAGCAGAAGTAGGCCATTCGGCCCATCGAGTCTGCTCCGCAGCTCCCCCATGAGCTAAAATATTCACCCATCTAGTTCCAATTTCCGGCTTTTTCCCCATATCCCTTGATACCCTGACTAATTAGATACCTGTCAATCTCCTCCTTAAACACCCTCAATGACCGGGCCTCCACAGCTGTATGTGGCAACGAATTCCACAAATCCACGACCCTCTGGCTAAAAAAATTTCTCCTCATCTGTTTTAACTGCGTACCCTCTAATTCTAAGACTATGGCCTCTTGTCCTGGACTCACCCACCAACGGAAACAACCTTTCCATATCTACTCTGTCCAACCCTTTCATCATTCGAAATGTTTCTATGAGATCCCCTCTCATTCTTCTATACTCTAATGAATACAGTCCAAGAGCCGACAAACGCTCCTCATATGTTAGCCCCTATTGCGCCTTTTTGATCAGGATGGAGGAGTTCAGGGACCAGGTGAGAAGTGAGAATATTGAAAAGCCTAGGCAAAATAGATGTGGAAAGGATGTGTCCCATGGTGGGGGAGTCTAGGACAAAAGGACACAGCCTCAAGATAGAGGAACGTCCATTTAATACAAAGATGCAGAGAAATTTCTTTAGCCTGAGGGTGGTGAATATGTGGAATTTACTACCACAGGCAGCTGCGGAGGCCAGGTTGTTGGGTGTACTGAGGTGGAGCTTAATAGGTACTTGATTGGACACGACATCAAAGGTTATGGGAAGAAGGCCAGGGAGTGGGACTGAAGAGGGGGAAAAAGGATCAGCCGTGGTTGAATGGCAGAGTAGATTCAATGGGCCAACTGGCCTAATTCTGCTCCTATGTCTTATGACTAGGACTTGTGATATGCACCAGGTGCTCATACCACCACCTGCTCCCATAGCTACACGTGACCCTGATTGCCCAAGGGTGACCTGCAGGCTAGTGGAGGGAAGGAGCACCTTACTCCTCCTCTAGTCGAGGCACATCTCCCACAAATAAACCAACTACCCGAGCTTATTCACAATCATTACCTGTAACCCAATTTATATCTGGCTTTGCCCAATACCCCTTGCTCTGGCCTCTAGAGGCACAGTCCATTTTGTACGCAGTTCATTTTGTATGAATGACAATTCCAGTGCGGGTTAATTCTGATTTTGACTTGAAGCACACTGTGTAGAAGGGCATCCATCTCCATCTCTCTATATTTGCCATTGAAATAGCCCTATCTGTGAGTTTTAATCTTTCTTAATCTTGGTAAACATTTAGTAGATACATTTTGAAGGAAGTATTACGCTTTTCATTCATTGCTAGTGAGATATCATTGCGCCACGAGTTCCCTCTTGTCTACATGGCATAGTTATGGAAGGTTACTTGTGGTGTATTACCTTGGTTAACACCAATCATGAGAATAATCGATCGTATTAGTACGTTCAGGTGTGTGACAGTTCTATATTGAATTTAATACATATTTTACTTGCTGCAGTTTCACAAGCAAGATCTCATCAAAACCTGAAGGAAGCTTCCAGCTTGGGTGATTTTGGAGAAGGTGTTAAACTCACTCCATAGCTTTGAATATCTGCACTGCGAGGGCGGTAAACTCAGCTTCTTGCTAATTAAAAACCTGACTTTATAATTAACACTTGACCTATCAACAACTTCCATGTGTGAACAAGAGCGTTTGCTCACATCATTCCTGAAAGACCTTCCAGTCGTCTTCATGAGCGTGTACCAATTTCCCAGGAGCAGAATTAATTTCCATCTACCCCTATCGGCTATCTTAAAATGTCGAATCATTAAAACCCCATAACTTACTAAATTCCAAGACTGAAGATAAAGATCTGTCACGTGTACATTGAAACATTCAGTGCAATGCACCATTTATGTGAACAGCCATGGACTATGGTACTTCCTGTCACAGTTTAACCTGTGTAGTCCAGGCATTACATTTAGCAATCTAAGCTGCAATCTCTCAGTTGCTTCCTCTCTACAGTACAATGCCAGAACTGCTCACAGAGCTCCAGTAAATTCAACCATCTGTAGAAATCTCCTACCTGGTGATGGAGAGGGCAAATTAGTTACAAAACACAAAAAAAACAACAGCAACAATAGTCAGCTCCATCATGGACGCCAGCCTCCCCAGCATCCAGGACACCTCCAAAAGGCATTGGGGGTTTTCATCATTAAGGACCCCCATCACCCAGAAATGTCCTTTTCTCATTACTACCATCCAGGAGGATTTACAGGAGCCTGAAGAAACACACTCAATGTTTTCAGAATTTCTTCCCTCCACTATCAGATTTCTGAATAGACGATGAACACTACCTCAATATTTTGCTTTCTTTTTGCACTAAATTTCATATATACATGCATTGCTTACTGTAATATAGTTTTAAATGTACTGCACTGTATTGTTGACACAAAACGACAAATTTCAGAACATATGTTTGTGATAATAAACCAGAGTCTGATTCTTTAAAAGACTGTGACCAACACTGCACCAAGATGAGATCATGAACGTCTGATCCTGGATCCCCTCAAATCCAAACAACAGCAATCCCAGCAGATCAGTTCCCAGGTTTTTCCAACTTCAAGTTCCCCAATTCTATTAAATTTTCCCAGAGATTACAGGAGTAGATTGTGTGCACTGAATACTGAATACCAGAGAGCACAGTTTGCGAGCAAATTATTTGAAAATTCAATTTTAAAAATTAATTGCCACTTTAGTTATTAATATTGGAAAACCAAATCAAAATTGATAGTTCAACTATTTTTAGTGCAAAAGGTGTTTGAATCATCAAGACTGAATGCAAATGAAGCTCCAAATGTCACACTGTCAAATGCAAATGTATGCACAATTATCAGTGCTTTTTAATTTACTCCCTTACAAAGGCAAGTCTTTTCATAAACCTAACCTGTAACCAACTCAAGCACAGAGTAATTAAAGCGCACATGAATGTTAAACTACTCCCATTAACCACAGAATGCATTGTTTTATATTACCATCCAAGGAACAGATTCAAAAGGCCTTTTGAAGGTGTCCTTGACCCTGAAAAGGCTGGTGCCCATGATGGAGCCAGCCAAGTTTACAGCCTTTTACAATCCAGTACAGTGGTCTCTCCATACCAGACAGTGATGCAGCCAGTTAGAATGCTCTCCACGGTAGAAATTTTACTAATGCTATTGATGGTACAGTACTGTGGAAAAAATCTCAGGCAAATCAATATAGCTAGGCTGCCCAAGACTTTGACAGTACTGTAGCAATTTTATGTATTGCACTGTACTGTTGCTGCAAAAAAAATCATGACCAATGTGAGTGATGATAAGCCGATTCTGATATGGGTCTCTATTGTGGAATGTGAGTGGGAAGGGGGCAGGGAAAGGGGAATCGTGGTTGGGAAAAGGGGAAGGGAGAGGGGAGAGGGGAATCATGGTTGGGAAAAGGAGAAGGGAGAGGGGAGAGGAGAATCATGGTTGGGAAAAGGAGAAGGGAGAGGGGAATCATGGTTGGGAAAAGGGGAAGGGGGCAGGGAAAGGGGAATCGTGGTTGGGAAAAGGGGAAGGGAGAGGGGAGAGGAGAATCATGGTTGGGAAAAGGAGAAGGGAGAGGAGAATCATGGTTGGGAAAAGGAGAAGGGAGAGGGGAATCATGGTTGGGAAAAGGGGAAGGGGGCAGAGAAAGGGTAATCGTGGTTGGGAAAAGGGGAAGGGAGAGGGGAGAGGAGAATCATGGTTGGGAAAAGGAGAAGGGAGAGGGGAGAGGAGAATCATGGTTGGGAAAAGGAGAAGGGAGAGGGGAATCATGGTTGGGAAAAGGGGAAGGGGCAGGGAAAGGGGAATCGTGGTTGGGAAAAGGGGACGGGAGAGGGGAATCATGGTTGGGAAAAGGGGAAGGGAGAGGGGAGAGGAGAATCATGGTTGGGAAAAGGAGAAGGGAGAGGGTAGAGGAGAATCATGGTTGGGAAAAGGAGAAGGGAGAGGGGAATCATGGTTGGGAAAAGGAGAAGGGAGAGGGGAATCATGGTTGGGAAAAGGAGAAGGGAGAGGGGAATCATGGTTGGGAAAAGGGGAAGGGGGCAGGGAAAAGGGGAAGGGAGGGGGAGAGGAGAATCATGGTTGGGAAAAGGAGAAGGGAGAGGAGAATCATGGTTGGGAAAAGGAGAAGGGAGAGGGGAATCATGGTTGGGAAAAGGGGAAGGGGGCAGGGAAAAGGGGAAGGGAGAGGGGAGAGGAGAATCATGGTTGGGAAAAGGAGAAGGGAGAGGAGAATCATGGTTGGGAAAAGGAGAAGGGAGAGGGGAATCATGGTTGGGAAAAGGGGAAGGGGCAGGGAAAAGGAGAAGGGAGAGGGGAGAGGAGGGCATCGAAGGGTATGGGGAGTGGGGATGACTGGAAGAATTGGATCGGCCCATGATTGAATGGTGGAGCAAACTCAATGGGCTGAATGGCCTACTTCTGCTCCTATACTTTATGGTCTTATGGACATGCCTACTTCTCATTGTTACCATCAGGAAGGAGGCTCAGGGGCCTGAAGGCACACACAACGATTCAGGAACAGCTTCTTCCCCTGTGCCGTCCGATTTCTAAGCGGACACTGAACCCATGCCAGTGATATTAATCCTGATTCTGATCCTGATCCTGATATCTGGTGCTGCCTGTGTGAGGTTTAGACGTTCTCCTTATGATTTTGAGAGTGTGGAGATATCACCCAGAGGCTCTTCTGAAGTCAAGAATGGGGTGCAAACCTTATGGTTACAGCCATTTTATTAGCTACTCTTAACAAAAAAAGGCACTGCAGCAGATAACAAGCTAACTGTAACCAACTGACCCTACTGTAACAAAGAACTTGCCTTACTGACTGGATGGAGCCGGACAGATAAGGAAATTCTCTGATAAGAACAGCAGAGGAGACACAAAGGACGGCTTTGATTTAAAGAAAACACGAGATTCTACAGATGCTGGAAATCCAAGCAACACTCACAAAATGCTGGAGGAACTCAGCAGGTCAGGCAGCATCTATGGAAAAATGTACAGTCGACATTTTGGGCTGAGACCCTTCTTCAGGACTGAAAAGTAAGGGGGAAGATGCCGGAATAAGCAGGTAGGGGGAGGAGAAGGAGTACAATCTGGAAGGTATCAGGTGAAACCGGGGGGGGGGGGGGTGGGGGAGGCATTCTTCTGAAACATGGCTGTCCTCAGAAAGGAAGGGGGAAGATATAGAATAAGAGTTGGGGAGGGGAGGGGAAGGACGATAGCTAGAAGGTGATGGGTGAAGCCCGGCTGATAGAAAAAGTGAAGGGCTGGAGGGAAAGGAATCTCATCAAGACGGCGGTGAAAGCAAGCTCCCTCCCCGGAAGGATACGTGGCTGTGGTAGTGAATCTGGGTGAGTATGTGCTCAAAGAGCAGGAAGGAAGCAGAGATCACAGAGGGGGCAGCAGTGAGAGGGGGATTCACTGAACTCCCAAAGAGAAGATTTAAACTTCTTCAGGGTAGGCACAGAGGAGGGAATGGCGAGAGGGGCCCTGCAAAGGGGGAGCAGGGCAGCGAGAGGTGGACCAGCAAGGGGCAGGCGAGTGGCCAGAAGGACACCTATGGGGAGAGGGTGGGGGAGTGGCGGGGCAGGGGTGAAAGAGGGACCTGTAGGGAGGGGGGGGCAGAGCTTTGAGAGAGGGACCTGTGGGGAGGGGGTGGGGGAGTGGTGAGAGAGGGACCTGTGGGGAGGGGCTGGGGGAGTGGTGAAAGAGGGGCCTGTGGGGTGGGGGTGAGGGAGTGGTGAGAGGAGGACCTGTGGGGTGGGGGTGGGGGAGTGATGAGAGAGGTACCTGTGGGGTGAGAGGGGGACCTGTGGAGAGGGAGTGGGGGAGGGATGAGAGGGGGACCTGTCGGGTGAGAGGGGGACCTGTGGGGAGGGGTGGGGGAGGGGTGAGGGGGGACCTGTGGGGAGGGGGTGGGGGAGGAGTGAAGGGGGACCTGCGGGGTGGGGTGGGGGAGTGGTGAGAGGGGGACCTGCGGGGAGGGGGTGAGGGAGTGGTGAGAGAGGGACCTGTGGGGTGAGAGGGGGACCTGTGGGGAGGGGTGAGAGGGGGACCTGTGGGGAGGGGTGAGGGAGTGGTGAGAGGGGGACCTGTGGGGAGAGGTGAGGGAGTGGTGAGAGGGGGACCTGTGGGGAGGGGGTGGGGGTGAAGGGGGACCTGCGGGGTGGGGGAGTGGTGAGAGAGGGACCTGTGGGGAGGGGGTGGGGGAGGGGTGAGGGGGACCTGTGGGCAGGGGGTGGGGGAGGGATAAGAGGGGGACCTGTGGGAAGGGGTGAGGGTGTGGTGAGAGGGGGACCTGTGGGGAGGGGGTGGGGTGGGAAAGCAGGAAGAGGTGGCCCCGCAGATCCCTCCACACCATAGAACACATCTACAAGGAGCCCTGCCACAAGAAAGCAGCATCCATCATCAAGGACCCGCACCATCCAGACCATGCTCTCTTCCTCTGCTGCCATCGGACAGGAGGTATAGGAGTCTTAGGTCCCACATCACCAGCTTCAGGAACAGTTATTACCCTACAACCACCAGGCCCCTGAACCAGCGTGGATAATTTCACTCACCTCACCACTGAACCGATTCCACAACCAATGGACTCACTTTCAAGATCTCTACAACTCATGTCCTCAGCTTGTTTATTTATTACTATTTATTAATATTATTTGTTTTATTTATATTTGCATAGTTTGTCTTTTACACATCAGTTGTTTGTTAATCTAAGTTTGCGTGTGGTTTTCATTGATTCTATTGTATTTCTTTGTCCTGTGAATGCCTGCAAGAAAATGAATCTCAGGGTTGTATATGCTGACACATAAGCTTTTGGAATATAAATTTACTTTGAACTTTGAACCCTCTTGGTCAAGGTATCTGCGTCACCAGGATTCGGAAAGTCCCTCTTCAAACATCTCTCCTCCACTAAAAATATTCCTCAAAATCTGCTGCTTCAATCAAGCTTTTAGCATGTTGTATGATCACAACACCACCTTTAGCTAATTTAAAGACATACATTTAGAAGCATTAATTAAGTTTCGACTTGGTAGTTATTGGTCCCTTAAGGTTGTTATACCTGGGGATGATAACTGGGATAAGCTTCACTACCTACTCAATGCTCCCAATGTCGTGCGTCTCAAATAGCCTCTGACAACAAAATCCAGCTCCTGGCCTTCGCGTGTGGGTTAGCTACTAAACCTGGTGGCACCGTGTCTACTGACAAGAGAAGGGGCAAAGGTTAATTACTGGCACCTTAAAACCAGTCACTTTGGGCTCGTCAGCCGTGGTTGGCAGCTTATCTAGAAAAAAAATCTCTGATCTCAACCCTCCACTGCCTTGCGGCTACACCCACTCACAGGGAAGGCTTCAGGAGTAACCCCCGAGGAGAAAAATCAGGAGTTAGAGTCCCGAAGGAAGTCCTGCTGGTGCTAAACTGCATTGGTCTCTGCCATTCTTCTGGATTTATCAGATGTGTGGAAAAGCTCCATGCCGTACTGCCCTGGCCTGTGTATCACACAGACAGCTGGGACCCAGCATCCACGGTTGACCCCAACCAACAGAGGGCTACAAGGTGGTTATTGTGATATGTTTACTGGCTTCACCGGCAATCTTAGCACAACATCTTTGAAAATTTGTCTCAGGCTCATCAATTTTAAAATGCCAATATTTTCCAGAAACACGGCGAACCAGTGGTGGCAGTGTGCCAAATGCATCACAGCACATGGTTCAATCCCAGCCTGTGGGGAGTTTCTATGTTCGCTCTGTAAAGGCATTGGATTCCCCAGTCTGCTCCGATTTCCTCCTGCAGCTAAATTATGCATTGGCTGGTACAAAAGACCATAAGACATAGGAGCAGAATCAGGTCACTGGGCCTATCGAGTCGGCTTCGCAATTCCATCATGGCTGATTTATTTTCCCCCTCAACCCCTCTCTCCTTGCTTCGCCCCATAACCCTGATGCCCTCACTGATCAAGAACCTACCAACCACCGTTTTTTAAGTACATCCAATGACCTGGCCTTCACATCTGCCAGTTGCAATGAATTCCAAAGATTAAGACATAGGAGCAGAATTAGACCATTTGGCCCATCGAGTCTGCTCCGCCATTTAATCATGGCTGATCCTTTTTTTTCCTCCTCCTCAACCCCATTTCCTGGCCTTCTCCTTGTAACCCTTGATGCCATGTCCAATCAAGAACCTATCAATCTCTGCCTTAAATACACCCAATGACCTAGCCTCCACAGCTGTATGTGGCAACAAATTCCAGATTCACCACCCCCAGGCTAAAGAAATTTCTCGGCATCTCTGTTTTGAATGGACGCCCCTATATCCTGAGGCTATGCTCTCTTGTCCTAGACTCTCCCACCATGGGAAACATCCTTTCCACATCTACTCTGTCTAGGCCTTTCAACATTCAAAAGGTTTCAATGAGATCCCCCCTCATCCTTCTAAATTTCAGCAAGTACAGACCCAGAGCCATCAAACTTTCCTTGTATAATAACCCTTTCATTCCTGGAATCATCCTTGTGAACCTCCTCTGGACCCTATACAATGCCAACACATCTCTTGTAAGATGAGCAGCCCAAAACTGTACACAATAGTCAATGTGAGGCCTCACCAGTGCCTTTTAAAGCCTCAGCATCACATCGCTGCTCTTGTATCCTAGACCTCTTGAAATGAATGCTAACATTGCATTTGCCTTCCTCACCACTGACTCAACCTGCAAGTTAACCTTTAGAATGTTCTGCACAAGGACTCCCAAGTCCCTCTGCATCTCAGTTTTTTGGATTTTCTCCCCGTTTAGACAATAGCTTGTACACTTATTTCCACTACCAAAGTGCATGACCATGCATTTTCCAACATTATATTTAATTTGCCACTTTCTTGTCCATTCTCTTAATCTGTCTAAGCCCTTCTGCATCCTACCTGTTTCCTCAACACCACCAGCCCCTCCACCAATCTTCATATCTGCAAACTTGGCAACAAAGCCATCTATTTAATCGTCTAAATTATTTATATACAGCATAAAAAGAAGTAGTCCCAACGCCGATCCCTGTAGAACACCACAAGTCACTGGCAACCAACCAGAAGAGGATCCTTTTATTCCCGCTTACTGCCTCCTACCAATCAGCCAATGCTCCAACCACGCCAGTAATTTTCCTGTAATACGTGGGCTCTGAACTTGGTAAGCAGCCTCATATGTGGCACCTTGTCAAAGGCCTTCTGAAAGTCCAGATATACAACATCCACTGCATCCCCTTTATCTATCCTACTTGAAATCTAAAGAGTCCCAACAGGTTCGTCAGGCAGTATTTTCCCTGAAGGAAACCATGCTGACTTTGTCCTATCTTGTCCTGTGTCAAATACTCCATCACCTCATCCTTAACAATTGACTCTAACATCTTCCCAACCACTGAGGTCAGGCTAACTGGTCTATAATTCTCTTTCTGCTGCTTTCCTCCTTTCTTAAAGAGTGGAGTGACATTCGCAATTTTCCAGTCCTCGGGCACCATGCCAGAGTCCAATGATTTTTGAAAGATCATTTCTAATACCGCCACAATCTCTAATGCTGCCTCTTTCAGAACCCTAGGGTGCAGTTCATCTGGCCTGGGTGACGTATGTACTTTTAGGTCTTTCAGCTTTTTGAGCACCTTCTCTCTTCTAATAGTAACTGCACCCACTTCTCTTCCTTCACACACTACAACATCTGGCACACTGCTAGTGCCTGTTTTAAAGGCTTGTCCATGTACTCTGAGGCTGGGGCCTCTGTTCCTAGACTCTACCACTACAGAAAACATCCTCCTCACATTCACTCTATCTCGGCCTTTCAATATTCAAAAGCTTTCAATGAGATCCCGCCTCATTCTTCTAAACTCCAGTGAGAACAGGCCCAGAGCCATCAAACACTCCTCACACATTAGCCTTTTCATTCTGGGGATCGCCCACATGTTCTGTAATTGGTTACTGTAAATTCACCCAGAGTGGAGCTGAGTTTTAGGAGAATTCTGGATGCTAATGGACATGGTGAGAGAACAATTTACAGGAAAGTAACTGGAATCATGATCTGGTTTATTATCACTGAGGTAGGATGTGAAACGTGTTTCTGCATGGCAACAGTATGGTGTGGAAATAGGATTGGGAGTCAGGGTAGAGGTAATGGACCAAATGATTGCCTTGTATGTCATAAGAAAATATGAAAAAGGACAACTGTACAACATTTCAAAAAGTCCAGGAGTTTTTCCGAGATTCAGAGTACATTTATTATCAACGTAAATTATACAACCTTGAGATTTGTTTGCTTACAGGCAGTCACTAAGCAAGGAACCTGAAAGAACACACAAAAAAAAGACCTAACACCCAACGTGCAGAGGAAAAAACAACACAGACCATGCAAACAATACAAGTGAGCACAGCAGTCTGAATCAAATTGAGGCCTTTGATCTGAAACCTGGAGCAGCCCAGAGGAGGCCCAGAGCCTCGGTCTCAGTTCATCACATTTAGTGGGGCAAATCGCCATGAAGCAGCTGGGCAAATCGCCATGAAACGTAGCAGCCGGGACAGTCTCACAGCCTCAGCGTCGCAGAGAGATGAGTGAACATTGCGGGAGAGCAGGCGAAATCGGTCCAACCCACCTCCGGTCCCAACACCCTGCCTTTCCAGTCTATCTGGGCCTCATTTAAATTGTCCAAACAGCAGATCGTGCCTTGCATTAGGACCCAGGCCCTGCCACAGTGATACGCTCTGCACCTAGACCTCAACACTCAGCCCAAAGCCAATCTCGACCTCTCCAAAACGGCTTGGTGCTGAGAGCAATCCAAACCTCATACCCATTAGTTTATACATGTGATGAAATGTGTTGTTTTGTAGCAAAGCACATTGCATTATGTAAAAAATGCTGCAAGCTAAAATGAGAAATATAAAATAAACTAAATTAGTGTAAAAAGAGAGGAAAAAGTGAAGCAGCTTTCATGGTTCATTCAGAAATCTGATGGCGAAGGGGAAGAAGGTGTTCCTGAAACGTCGAGTGTGTACCTTCAGGCTCCTGTAACTCCTGGCTGATGGCAGTAATGAGAAAAGGTCATGTCCTAAATGGTGAGGGTCCTTAACGATGGATGCCACCTTCTTGAGGCATTGCCTATTAAAGACGTCCTCAATGGTGGGGAGCCTCGTGCCCACCTGAGCTGGGCTGAGTTTACAATTTTCCGGAGCACGCAAGTTTTGCCATGCTTCCAGTGCCAACACGGCATGCCCAAAACTCACTAACCCTAATGGAATGTGGGAGGAAACCAGAGCACTAGGAGAAAACCTACATGGTCACGGTGAGTACTGAACCCCGATATTCTGATCGCAGGCGCTGTAAGGCGTTACTCCACCAGGCCACCCAATATGAACAAGCGTACTGAGATCCAAGCTGCAGAGAGCCTTTAGGTAGATCAATAAAATGGATTACCTGGACAATACCAAGCTGTGGGATCTAACTGTGTTCATACATCTGTTATGAATTCCACTTCACAGGCATGAAGTACTTCGAGAACTTCAAGGAAATGAGGGTGCAGTATAGACAGGTCTTCTTTTACCCACCCATTCTGGGAACAGCAGTTGTAAAGATCAAAGGCAGAATTATTATCAAAGTACGTATATGTCACCATATACCACCTTGAGATTCGTTTTCTGCAGGCATTCACAGGAAAATTAAGAAAGACAACAGAATTTATCAAAAGCTATAAATAACAAAGACTGACAAACACCAAAATACAAAGAAATAAGGGATTGTGCAAATAGTAACCATAACAACCTCACACTCAATGTGAGCAAGACCAGGGAGCTGGTTATTGACTTCAGGAGAGGAAACTAGAGGTCCATGGGCCTGCCTTTGGGTGGAGAGGGTCAGCAATGTTAAATTCCATAGGGTTATCATTTCAGAGGATCTGTCCTGGACTGGATCCAGCACACAAGTACCATTATGAAGAAAGCACAGCAGTGCTCTGCTTAGAAGATTGCAAAGATTCGGCATGACATCTTAAACTTTGACAAACTTCTATAGATGTGTGGTAGAGAGTTTATTAACTGGTTGCACTGCAGCCCGGTATGGAAACACCAAAGCCTCCAAAAAGTAGCAGATACAGCCCAGTCCATCACCGGTAAAACCCTCCTCACCATTAAGCACATTTACATGGAATGCTGTCGTAGGAAAGCAGCACCCACCATGAAGCACCCTACCACCCAGCCCATGCTCTCTCCTTGCTGCTGCCATCAGGGAGGTGGTACAGGAGCCTCAGAACCAACACCACCAAGTTAAGGAATAGTTATTACCGCTCAGCTATCAGGCTCTTGAACCAGGGAGGATAACTTCACTCAACCCAAAGCTGAACTGTTCCCAAAACCTATTGACTCACTTTGAAGGTCTCTTCATCTCATGTTCTCAATAGTTATTGCTTATTTATTATTCTTATTTTGCTTGGTTTTTTTTAAGGTTCTTTGTATTTATTGTGAATACCTGCAAGAAAATGAATCTCAGAGTTGTATATGGTGACATATATTTAGTGGGACGGGCTGGAGATACGTCTCTACCAGAGGAGGTATAAGGTGCTCCTTCCCTCCGCTAGCCTGCAGCCACTGATGTCAGGCAGACAATCTCAGAAGAGTGTTTATAATGGTTGGGGTCACCCTTCTTGTACGGACACTGGCCAGAAGGCAGCAATGGCAAACCACTCCAGTCGAAAAAGTTGCTAAGAGCAATCTTGGCCAACCATGATCACCCACGTCATACGACATGGCACATTATGATGGTGGTGGTGGTGATGGTGATGATATGCATGTTGATAATAAGTTTACTTTGAACTTTGATAAAATAAAGTGATTAAATAACATTCAGTAGTAGAGTCCTTGGAAGTGAATCCATTGGTTGTGGAATCAGTTCAGTGTTGAGGTGAGTGAAGTTATCCACACCGGTTCAGGAGTCTAGTGGCTGAGGGGTAATAACTGTTCCTCAACCTGGTGGAGTAGGTCCTGAGACTCCTGCACCTCCTTCCTGATGGCAGTAGTGAAATACTGAAATTGGCTCCAGCTCCCTGGGGTGAGGATATGAAAACACTGCAACAGTGACAACACTTCCAGAAGTAATTAGCTGACAAAGAGGTACTTGGGGACACCCTGATATCATGGAAAGCTCCATATACATGTGCATCTTGTTATCAAACATATCCAGCACCTTGCATGCATAAAAGGATACAAGGTGAGGGCTGGCAGCATTGCCGACAACTACATCCCTTCGCAATGAGTTTCATACCTTTCATGCACAACTTGAACAGAAAGGGATGGGAATAAACAGAAGAGATTCTGCAGATGGTGGAAATCCAAAGCAGCACACACAAAATGCTGGAGGAACTCAGGAGGCCAGTGAGCACCTATGGAAATGAACAAACTGTCGAAGTTTCAAGCCAAGACCCATTTTCAAGCCTGGAAAAGAAGGGAGGAAGATGCCAGAATAAAAAAGGTGGGGGGAGGGGGAAGGAGGATAGCGAGATGGGTGGCACAGTGGTTAGTACAACACTTAACAATACCAGTGACCCGGGTTCAGTTCCCACCGCTCTCTGTAAGGAGATTGTATGTTCTCCTTGTGACTCCGGGTGCTCTGCTTTCCTCCCACAGTCCAAAGACATAACGGTTAGTAGGTTGATTTGATGTTGTAAATCGTCCTGGGATTAGGTTAGGGTTTCTAGGAAGAAAGGGCATATTCCATGATGTATCTCAATAAATAAATCAGACTGGCAAATAATTAAGATAGAAAGTGATAGGTGAAGTCAGGTGGGTGGGAACGGTCAAGGGCTGAAGAGGAAGGAATCTGATAGGAGAGGAGAGTGGACCAGAGGAGAAAGGGAAGGAGGAGGGGACCCAGGGGGAGATGATAGGCAGGTGAGAAAAGGTAAGGGGACAGAGTGGGGAATGGAAGGAGAAGGGAGGGGAAGGGATTTTTTTTAAACCAGAGTAAGAAATCACTATTCATGCTACCCAGACAGAATATAAGGTGTTGCTCCTCCACGATGAGGGGGCCGCATTGTGGCATGAGAGGAGACCAGGGTCTGACATGTTGAAACGCCAATGGGAACTAAAATGCTTGGCCACAGGGAAGTTCCATTTTTGGCGGATGGAGCAGAGGTACTCAAAGAAGTGCCCCCCCAACCCACAATTTACGACGGGCCCATCAATGCAGAGGGGGCCGAATCGGGTGCACTGGATAAAACAGATAACCCCCAGCAGATTCGCAGGTGAAGGGTTGGCTCACCTGGAAAGACCGTGTGGGGCCCGGAATGGAAGTGAACGGTCAGGTGTAGCGCTTTAGCCGCTTGCAAGGATAAGTGCCAGGAGGGACAAACGGACAAGGGAATCACGGAGCGAGTGATCCCTGTGGAAAGCGGAGAGTGGAGTGAGGTAAAGAGGTGTTTGATGGTAAGATCCTTTTGGAGATGTCAAAGGTTGCGGAAGCTCATGGGGCGGTAAGTAAGTGCAAGAGGAACTCTATCATTGCTATGGTGGCAGGAAGATGGGGTAAGCGCGAAGGTTCGGGAAATGGAGGAGATGCGGGTGAGTATCCATCAATGGTGCATGAAGGGAAACCCTCTTCTTTAAAGGAAGACATCTATGATACCCTGGAAAGGAAGACCTCATCCTGGGAACAGGAGTGGTGGAGACGAAAGAACTCAGTAAAGGGAAAAGCATTTTTACAGGAGGCAGGGTAGGAAGAGTTACAGTCAAGATAGCAATGGGAATCGGTAGGTTTATAAAAGATGTCTCCAGGCAAAGTTGATGAAACTGATGAGCTCAGCAAAAGTACAGGAAGCAGCACCAATGCAGTCATTAATGTAGTGCAGGAAGAGCTGGGGGAGCATTATAGGGGGTCAGCTTGGAACATGGACTCCTCGGTGTAGCCAACGAAAAGGCAGGCATAGCTGGGGCCGATGTGGGTGCCCATGGCTATGGCTAAGGGTATTGGAATGTCACTACCCATCCCAACAACCTCCATTGTACCAGAACTCTCAGTCTCCACTGTTGATACAAGATCAGTCCACTGGAAAGTGAACTCGTGAAAAGCATGTGGTCTGGGTGGTGTCCCTGGCCAAGCCCTTAGATCCTACAAAGATGAGCTCAAGAGGCCATTTCAGACTGAAGTTCCCACCTTCTTTAAGTCCACTATCATCTCAGTAGCTAAGAAAATCATGACCAATGTTCCTCCTAATTTGTAATGACCAGTGTGCGCAAAAATCTTGCGCTGTGCAGTTTTTTGCCCAGTGACAATAACGTGTGCATACTGAATAATTTCTTCAATAAAAACATTATAAGTAAGCCAGTTCTAAAATCTGCAGACAAATCTTTGCAAATTCCATTGTCAACACCATCCATAAGAGAAACCAGAAACGGGAATGGAATTGTGTGCGATCATGAAATATATTTAACATGCCGAAGTAGAGGGTGACAGCCCTTAGTGCGCAGTTTAAATTCCTTTAGGCACTAGTAGCAAAAGATGTGTGCATGCACAAACACAGGAACCTTAGAGGGAACATTGTTAATAACCACTGCCCAGTGGCTTGGACATCCAGCAGCACAAAGTGCTTTATGAGACTGCTCATGATACGTACAAACACCAGGCTCCCAGACAGCCTCAACCCTCAGCAATTACCCTACCGCTGAAACAGGCTAATGGCACACATCATCTCCCAGGCCCTATACCTATCCCTGCCTTGCATACTGCAACCCCAAGCAAACTCATCAGCAAACATCAGACCTGGGAGATAACACTCCCTCTTCAGCTGGATCCTTGACACCTGACCAACAGATTGCAACCAGCAATCCTCATGATTATCCTCATCGCCGGTGCCCCACGAGGCTACCTCAATGCACTTTGTAAGGAATTGATCCTTACGAAGAGTATGCAAGTTTGGTACGTGAACCAATATACCTTTCACAGCACTCATTCTGCCTGCAAATTGGAAATTCTTTCATTTTTATTTAGAGATACGGCGTGGAACAGGGTCCTCCACCCCAGTGAGCCCCACCACTCAGCAACCCACCTGTTTAACACGAGCACAATCACAGGACAATTTACAATGATCGACTGACCTACTAACTGGTAGGTCTGTGGAGTAAAACCAGAGCACCCAGAGGAAACCCAGGCAGTCACACGGGAAGGATGTACCAGCTTCCTTACAGAAGATGCCCGAATTGAACTCCGACGCTCCGAGCCATAATAACGTCACGTTAACCGCTGCGCTGCCGATGGTTGCTGGAGGATAACACAAACTTGCTCCCAGTGCACTTTAAACTGACAGATCAGCACCTTGGCTGGATCTCGATCCTGCCCCTGTACCTTATGGTCTTACAGGAGATTGGACTGAGAGGGAAATGAATCAGCCCTCACCAAACAGTGGAGCAGACTCAATGGGCCAAATGATTAGGAGCAGAAGATGGCGGCGCGACACAGCACACACGGCCACTCCGGTGAATGATATCTGTAATCTGTCAAGTAGGGTACCATGCACAATTCTGATTTGATGGAGACAGACGTGAGAGTACAGACGAACATCTGGAAAACTTCTGAAATGCCCACTTCGCTGCTGCTGCTGCTACTGTGTAGTCCAGAATCTCCGGAGGAGAAGGCCCCAAATCCTGGGCTTCACATGTTTCAGCGGCCGGGGAGAAGTCGAAGGCACTCGGCAGAGGATGGCACTCGGGAGGCTGTATCGGAGGGGCTGGTCGGATGGACGGACTCAGAGTCGGCTGTGGTCGGATGCTTCCAAGGCATCGGCAGTTGACGGTGCCTGGAGGTTTATGGCAGAGAGTTTCTCCCTTTTGCCGCCAGCTATTGGGGACTTGGGAGTCGATCGCGACTTTCAGACTTTTTTTTTAACCGTGCCCATGGTCTGCTCTTCATCAAATTATGGTATTGCTTTGCACTGCTGTAACTATATGTTATAATTATGTGGTTCTGTCAGTGTTAGTCTTTGGTTTGTCCTGTTTTTCTGTGATTACACTCTGGAGGAACATTGTATCATTTCTTAATGCATGTTTGCATTTCTAAATGACAATAAACGAGGACTGAGTGTTCTCATAATCTAATCTTATCCTGTAGGTGGAAGAAAGGGGGAAGATAAGCAGTATATTGATACACGAAAGGGGTAAGTGGAAGCAGACAAGGGGGAGAAAAGAGACAGAGCCAGGGAGGGGCAGAAGAGAGGGTAAATATGAATACAGAGGGTGATAAGTACCAGAATCCGATAAGAAATGTGATTGTGCAAACTATGAGGTGAGAGATGCAGGGCTGAGAGAACCATGTTTTGTTTGTTGGCATGCATGTATACTGCCAAACAAAACAATGTTCCTTCATACTGTGTGGAGCACCTTGGTCCAGAGGAACATTGTTTCATTTGGCAATATACATGTACACTGTCACTTGACAGTGAACTTCAACCAGGTGGGGAAGGGGATCAGGTGGGTGAAATGTGAGAGCAGTTGGTCAATAGAACCAGGAGGAGCAGTAAGATGGGGAACTGGAGACAGCAACAGAAAAAAAGGGAATAAAAATGAGAGTACAAGACTTGGATCAGAAGAGAGGGGAGCACTAATCTGTCCTATGTCCACCCATCTTCAACCTACGCGGCTCCCTGAACCTCCTCGTTTCTATGCACTGCTTCCCTTTGTACATCCTGACCTACTGTTTGCAACCATCACACTTACTTGCCAACCTCTATCTACCCACATGAAGTTAATTATGGGACAACTTTGTCCCCAGTATATCATCACATTCCCTCTGTCCACCCTATCCATTCCTGCCCCACTATCTCCCAAATTTAAAACTAACTCGCTTTCTCTCTTAGTTCTGCCAAAGGGTCCCGGTGCTGAAACCTCAGCTCAGTTTCTCTTTCCGCAGATGCTGCCCGACCTGTTGAGCGCACGCAACATTTTTGTCTTTGCTTCAGGCCAGTTATCTTTAGTTCTCCACTTCTGGTGACACAGTTGCTGCTCTTCATGCTGCCGGCAATATTCCAGGATCCAAGCTACTCTGGAAGATTATCACTAACAAATCTCCATGGGACTAGACAGTTCAAACGGTTCAACACAGACTATCCGAGCCCAAGTGCCCGCTTCTGTGCTGTACTTTTCTATAACTATCTCCTGGGTACAAACCATCAGTTTTAAAAGTTTAAGGTTATTTTTGCATAAAATTAATTAACCAATATTAAATTCCTCAAATGTCAGTAGACTCTTCATTCTCTGTTTTTTCTGTTTGCCTTCTAACATTATCTTTATTAATTTTATTTATTTATTCAGCAATACTTTGCAGAGTAAACCCTTCAAGCCACACTACCCCAGCAATCCCACAACCCTGATTAACCCTAACCTAACCATGGGACAAAATACAATGACTAATTAACCCACACAGTACATCTTTGGACTGTGGGCGGAAACCGGAGCACTTGGGGGAAACCCACGTGTCGCACAGTGAGGACGTACAGAGCCTCCTTACAGAACGGTGCTGGAATGGATGACCAAACTCCGAAACATCCCCGGCTCTAATAGCCTTGCACTAACTGCAATGTTACCATGGCGCCCAAATCACAGGTATCTTCAGAGAGGACACAGAAAAATATTAAGCAGCTGACATTTACAATCCTACTCTTCCATGTTACCTAGTTATTGAAATGGTACGGCAGTGCATCTGCTGCGCAAATAAGCAAAGCCTCTGAGCAGGGAGACAGTTCCAGGTTTAATTATAACGGCAGGAGAGAGGGGAGGCTGAGCGTTTTACTCTGCAGGATCCAGCTCCCACCCAGAGGAGAAAATGGTCACACAATTGGGTTAAATTCACTGATGAATGCAATGATAGGGCAATTAGTCAGCCACAAGCACTTTTGAACTCTTGACACATTGAAAAATTGAGTATTTTTCACTTATTGTATACACAAAGAAATAGCTCGTCTACAGAAGGAGCTCGTCCAGGATGTGCCCTTTTCTCGTTGCCATCATCAGGGAGGAGGTACTGCAGCCTAAAGGCACACACTTAACTTTTGGCAACAGCCTCTCCTCCTCCACTATCAGATCTCTGAACGGTCCATCAGGTAGATAGGGTAGTTAAGAAAGCTTATGGGGTGTTAGCTTTCATAAGTTGAGGGATAGAGTTTAACAGTTGCGATGTAATGATGCAGCTCTATAAAACTCTGGTTAGGCCACACTTGGAGTACTGCGTCCAGTTCTGGTCACCTCACTATAGGAAGGATGTGGAAGCATTGGAAAGGGTACAGAGGAGATTTACCAGGATGCTACCTGGTTTAGAGAGTATGCATTATGATCAGAGATTAAGGGAGCTAGGGCTTTACTCTTTGGAGAGAAGGAGGATGAGAGGAGACATGATAGAGGTGTACAAGATATTAAGAGGAATAGATAGAGTGGACAGCCAGCGCCTCTTCCCCAGGGCACCACTGCTCAATACAAGAGGGCATGGCTTTAAGGTAAGGGGTGGGAAGTTCAACGGGGATATTAGAGGAAGGTTTTTTACTCAGAGAGTGGTTGGTGCGTGGAATGCACTGCCTGAGTCAGTGGTGGAGGCAGATACACTCGTGAAATTTAAGAGACTACTAGACAGGTATATGGAGGAATTTAAGGTGGGGGGGGTTATATGGGAGGCAGGGTTTGAGGGTCGGCATAACATTGTGGGCTGAAGGGCCTGTACTGTGCTGTACTATTCTACGTTCTATCACTATTTTGCACTTCATGTATTATTGTAACTTGTAGTAATTTTTATGCATTGCACTGTACTGCTGTTGCAAAACAACAAATTTCATAACATATGCCAGTCACAACCCCACACGATCATGAAGAGAACATTCAAATTCTTTACAGAGTGCCCCGGAATTGAACTCCAAACTCCAGAACACCCCGAGCTGTAATAGCATCAGGCTAACCCTCCAGTTTCCTCCCACAGTCCAAAGGCATACTGGTAAGTAGGTTAACTGGTCATTGTAAGTTGTCCTGTGATTAGGCCAATGTTAAATAGGTGGGTTGCTGGGCACTGCGGCTCGTTGGGCAAGAAGGGCCTATTCCACACTGTAACTCGAAATAAAAAAGAATTTAAAACCTGATTTTAATTCTACAGTAAAGTATAAAACTGAGGAAACAAATATCATTATGAAATGTTGTACCAGTGTGTATCAATCCTCTTCTACGTACGGTCGCCCAGCATGGGGTGTCTGAATGATCTTGTGAGTAATTGGTGTCGCTTTTTCAAAAATATATAAAGATTAAGGTGCTGATCTGAGTCACAATCACTGGCCATGTTTTGTACCAATAGTGAGTTTTTACTCTTTGTACAGAGCAGCTGGTGCCTGTAAGGGATAATATTTTTTGAAATCACCTGATTACTTTAGGGATCCAAACCTCACTGACACAGGAGACAATCGTTGCCCCTCCTTATCTCAAACAAGTTGCTGGGCTGGTGGTGGAAGCAGTGTTTAAGAGGCTGACACACGAATATGCAGAGAATACAGGGATCTGGATCATTTACCTTGTTCAAAGTTTACTTTGTACTGTTTTTTTATTTCATTTATTTAGAAATACAGAGTGGAATAGGTCCTTCCAACCCTCAGGGCCATGCTGAGCAGGAACCCTCCAATTAACCCTCACCTAATCATGGGACATAGCGTGGTGGTTAGCAAAACACTTTACAGTACAGGTGACCTGGGTTCAATTCCCACCACTGCCTGTAAGAAGTTTGTACGTTCTCCTTGTGACCACGTGGGTTTCCTCCAACAGTCCAAAGACATACCGGTTGGTAATTTTAATTGGTAAATTGTAAACTGTCCTGTGATTAAACTAGGGATAAATCAGGGGATTGCTGGGCACTGTGGGTCAAAGGGCCTGTTCTGAACTGTATCTCAATAAATAAAAATAACTTACAATGACAGATTAACCTACTGACCGGTACGTCTTTGGAGTATGGGAGGAAACCGGAGCACCCGGAGAAAACCCATACGCACAGGGAAAGGACCGTAGGAACGTACAATCTTGCTGACAAAGGACGCCGGTAATGAACTCTGAACTCCAATGCCTGGAGCTGTATACCTGACACTTAGGGCAGCAATGACGGTCCTCCATCGATCTGTATAGAAGGATTCCTCGTCGCTGTTTCTGTAGTAATTGTTTTTTGACCAGGCAAAAAAAAAGTTAGCTCTGAACTGAACCCCTGAACTTGGAGGACTGGAAGACCACTCTTAGTCTGGCCTCTAACCTTTGACTTGTTTGCCATGGGTGACCCTACCAAGGACCAAAACACTCCAGCCAACATAGCTCTCCAGGTCAATGAGGCACGCAAGCCTCCAAACCCTACGATGAGGTTATGGTCCTCTTGGAGGCCGAGCTGTAATAGCGTGGCGCTAACCACTGTGCTACAGTCTACCGGGGAAGTAGGAGGTCTAACGCCTGCAAGTCCACAGGAGGCTGGATATGGGTAAAATTAAATAAGAAAAATTACAGTACCTAGTACTGTTTAAAAATTACTGTTCCTAGTAGAAAATCATAGAGAAATGCTAAACCTAATTAACTTAGAGCAGAGTTACACAAGATATTTTAATTTAGGTGCCATGCTTTACAGAAGAGTTTAAGGAGAATTCATAGGAGAGATTGCGGAGTGTGATAGCAGCAATGAGAGCCGTTAATTTTCAAGGAGCTGTTAATGAGGTAGAGGCTCTTTACATCAAAATAAAAACCTGCTAAGTGAAAATTTAAGTTCAAGACCGTGAAGGCTACTCATAAGACAAATCAGTAAACTGACAAGTCTGTCGATGGAGATATATTTAAGATGACCTTTGCCAGGTTTTGAGCATGTTTTACGATGTAGGAATTTATTTTATTTCGAAATACAGCACGGTAACAGGACCATCCGGCCCAATCAGCCAATGCCGCCCAATTAACCTACTAACCGGTACGTCTTTGAAATGTGGAGGAAACTCACGCGGTCACAGGCAGAAACTACAAACTCCTTACAGCAGGGGTTCCCAACCCAGGGACCACGGACTCCTTGAATAAAAAAAGTCGGGAACCCCTGCCTTACAGAGAGGGGTGGAATTGTACCTGGGCCTTTGGCGCTGTAATAGTGTTATATCAACCACTTCGTTACCTTGCCTACCAGAGCAGCCTCACAGAAACGGCAGTGAGAACAGATTCTAAACAGCTTTTAAAACTCAGAAATGTTAAGGGCATGGAACTAAGGAGGCACAATTCTACGATTCGAGGAAACTGTCAGGCCTTTCAGTGAGTGCTACAGAATACCAAAATAGACTTGTGCAGTAAATAATAAGTCAGCAGCACGCAGGAATTGGTTTGCCAAATTGCAGCATTAATAAAGGTGGTTACGTTCTGTGGGCTTCCAGTGCACTTCTCTGGGAGCAGGAGCTGGGAAACAGAATTAAAACGGGCAGGGTTGGCTACTTGACCATTCACCTCTCTCTCCTATCAGATCCCTTCTTCTTCAGCCCTTTACCTTTTCCACCTATCACCTCAAAGCTTCTCATTGCATCCCCCCCCCACCTGATTTCACATATCTCTTTCTAGCTCGTACTTCCTTCCCTCCGCTCTCCCGACCTCCTTATTCTGGCTTCTTCCCTCTTCCTTTCCAATCCTAATTAAAGGTCTCAGCCCAAATTGTCAAATCTTTATTCCCCTCCATGGCTGCTGTCTGGCCTGCTGAGCTCCTCCAGCATTTTGTGTGTGTTACTCTGCATTTTTCAGCATTGCAGAATCTCGTGTTTATGATCTGCTGCTTGACTAGCTGAATGTTTCAAGCTTTTTCAATTTTTCTTTAAGATGGTCTCAGACAGAGACACTGCATCCTCCAGCTGACAAAGACCGTGATGGATTACACTGGCTCAGTAATTGAAACATTATCTGTTCTTAAACACAAGACAGTTTGCAGATGCTGGAATTTCAAGGCAACGCACACAAAATGCTGGAGGAACTCAGCAGGTCAAGCAGCATTTGTGGAAATAAACAAACAGTCGGTGTTTCATGCTGAGACCCTTCATTGGGACTGTAATGGAAGGGGGAAGATGCCAGAATACAAAGGTGGGGGGGAGCAGAAGGCAGCTAGCTGGAAGGTGATAGGTGAAGCCAAGTGAATGGGAAAAGTAAAGGGCTGAACCAGGCAGTATCGATGAAGGGAGGAGGAGTTAACACATTTTTTAAACCAAATTGCCCATTACCAGTGCATTGATTTTCCTTCTGTTTTTGAATCAACACTTTTTCTCTACCGATGCGAATTCAGTTCATCCTCCAGCCTGTACATTTCAGCAGAGTTCTACAACTATTCACATTGGTATTTCTTCCTCCTGGCATGAGCAAACAGTGAATTCACTCCTGATCAAAGAACTGTTCAGATGGGAAACAGCTTCTTCCCCCAGTCCGTGAGACTACTGAACGCCCTGTCACCACGCAGGTCTCATCACATACCAAGCAGTAGTAGCATTATACTGTTTACTTTCTAAACTTGAGTTATAAATGCACCTTGTTGTGAGCTATATGTACTGTGTTGTGCACCTAGGTGTGGAGGAACGTTGTTTCGTTTGGAGGTATACATGTGCACGATTGAACAGCAAACTGAATTTAATCCTTGCTGAAAAATTCATGTACATGGTTTTGGTTTATTATTGTCATGTGTGGCAAGATACAGTGAAAAGCTTGTCTTGCGTACTGTTCACACAGATCAAATCATTACACAGTGCATTAAGCCAAAACAAGGTAAAACAATAACATTGCCGAATAACGTGCAACAGCTACAGAGAAATTACAGCGCAGGGAATTCCTTTTGCCAGAGGGTGACGAATCTGTGGAATTCATTGCCAGCAACGACTGTGGAGGCCAAGTCATTGGGTGCATATAAAGCAGAGTTTGATAGGTTCTTGATTAGACAGGAAATTTCACTCTCTGCACCTGCTGCTTGTTCAGTTGAACATTTAGAATCAGAATCACGTTTATTATCATTGACATAGAAATTTGTTGTTTTGCAGCAGCAGTACAGTGCAATGTATAAAATATAACAAATTACAATTTAAAATATTTTAAAAAATAAATTAGTGCAAAAATAGCAAGGTGGTGTTCGTGGACTGTTCAGAAGAAACTGTTCCTGATATAGTAAGTGAGATTCTTCAGGCTGCAGTATCTCCTTTTCTCTGGCAGCAATGAGCAGAGAGCACGTTTGAGATGGTGGGATTCCTTCCCTCATGATGGACGCCACCTTTTTGCGGCATCCCCTTTTGACGATGTCCTTGATGGTGCAGAAGCTGGTGCCCATGATAGAGCTGACTGAGTCTACAGCTTCTCTTGATTTTGTGCATTGGCACCTTCATGCCAATCAGTGGTGTAACCAGTCAGAATTGTCTCCATCCGTAGGAATTCATTAGAATTTTTTCCAATCTACCAAATCTCCACAAATTCCTAATATAATCTAGCTGCTGCCGTGTCTTCTTCCTGATTGCATCAGGACAGATCTTCAGGGATGCTGACACCCAGGAACTTGAAACTGCTCACTCTTTCCACTGCTGACTCCTTGATAAGATCTGGTTTGTGTCCCTCAACTTCCCCTTTCTGATGTCTGCAATCAATTCCTTGGTCCTAGTAACATTGAGCATAAGCTTTGAGCATTTTACAGCTTTTTCTGCATTTTTAAAAACCCGGTTTTTAAAAAAATCATTTACTGTCCTCAGCTACCAAGGTCCTGAGCTCTGGAATTCATTCCTTCACTTCTAAGTCCACGAAGCACTTTCTGAATCCAACCTCTTCAGTCAAATGGAAAGTTCAAAGATGTTGGCATCTGGAGCAACACACAAAAGCCAGGGGAACTCAGCATCTATGGAGAGAAGTGGCCAGTCGACGTTTCGGGTGGAGACCCTTCATTTGGACATGAGTCCTACTCTTGGGAAGCACTTTCTGACCTTTTGCCCTCTCTCAACCTCTTCACTTCCAAGTGCCAATGACATCAAAACTCCATGGTCGGTCCTAAACCCGGATGAGGTGGAGATTTGGGCATGGGGCCAGCATCGCAATCTCGTAAAAACCCAGAACTACAGAAGCTCCAAAGACCTCATCCCTGGGAAAGGAAGGATCTTCACCTACAGGGGTTCCTAACCACAGGCCCCTTGCTTAATAGTATGGGTTCATGGTATAAAAAAGGTTGGGAACCCCTGTTTGCCCAAAAGACTCATTAAACTGTGTGATGAAAGCGCAAGTCATGGGGCCGATCAACCTTCCATCGGCCCAGGACAGGAGACTCTGGCGAGCTGCTATCAGAGACCTATGCCCCAGTAGAGGTGATGGGCTTAAGAAGATGATCGTGACATCAAAAAGTCTTGACTTCTCCGCCTCCCCCCAGCCACCCTGAACCGACTACTCTCCGCACAAATCCCCACCTCATCAGAAAAGGTGAGTCCCAATCGTAGAAGATGCCTGAATTCCTCCAGTTTATTTTTAAACCAAGCCTTTGGGTTATTTAATCGCGACATCTCACATGGCTTAGTGCTCGGTAACCGGACGGCACCTGTTCGGCCCCAGACACAAACTGCAACTATTTCGCATCATTTATGTAGCCTCCTCGGTCACAATTCCAATTAATATTGTCTGCCGCATTCCACCACGCCTTCCCAGCTCTTAATGAGAATGAAGTGGTCCAAAGGTAGAAATTGAGCAACTGTTGAAAGCCGCACACCACAACACAGTTCATCCCTTCGCCGCCGCCCACTCGCAAGGTCAAATTGAACCAAGTGAAATAAATAATGTTGATGATTCTCTACAATCAATCAACATTTCTAAGGTGCGCGGGGTAGTCACTGGGATTTACGAGGTCCACAAGCTTACCTTGGGTTTTGGAAGATTTGTGTTAAAACGACAGGCACCAGGGTACAGAAGATGACACCGTCCTTGATAAATTTCTCCTGCTAACGTCACACAAGATGGGCAAAGGAAGGACAAATTTGCCTCCGAAATACAGGACTGAATCAGCTCCAAGACCTACATACACAATATTGCAGACGAGGTCTCCGAATATCGTACCTTGCCTTCGCGGGCGTTCGGCGCATCGATTTCTTCCTGCCTCTCGTTAATTTCCGAAAGAAAATACGGGCGAGCGCAACTGAAAGAGGGGGGTGTTCGACACCAAAATAAGCAACTCATCCGCCACAAAATGTCTCCTTTTACCCTTCCTGCGACGTATCCTCCCTGCTAGCAGGAATAGATTACCAAGTAGTTGGGACAGGACAAGAACACATTGCGTTTTCAAGGGGGGGTTTAAAAAAACAATTCAATCTCCTCCCCTATCACTTGCTAACCTAAGTGTGGCGCCGCTGAGAATCGTTTAAAATATTTTGAGTCCAAAGTGCTTTAAAGTCGAACTAATTCTATCTATTTCAATGCAGGTGACTAGTGGGGACACGGATGTGAACGGCCACGTGCGCGATGTATCCATACTTCAACATTCCATTTTGTCTAAATGGATACAAAATGTATCGAGTACTCACTGGCAGCGACGGCACGACCCTAGGATCCAGCCGAAATCGCGCTGTTGTCTTTGATCGCTTCCTTCCCCTCCGGTTGAAGCTGAATTGCGACTGAACGACGGCGTCACAGCTCCGCTGAGAGAGGAATGGATACGAATTAAAATAGGGAGGGAGTACAAAACCAGCGAGCTGCGTTCAAAGAAAGCTTGAATCGCTGTGGCAACAGGCTGTGGACATCCGCTCCGCCCTCCCTCTGTCTCCACCCCCCTGGAAATCGCGCTCTGTGCGGGGAGTGAGTGACGGCGATGTCTCCTCCTCGAAGCGCCGGCCAGATCACACAAGAAAAGCTTCACTCCAAACAAAACGGAGGGTTCAAATGCAAAACAATACTGGATAGTGCATGTGAGAGGGAAACCGGAAACCAAGCTGATTAAAAATTCAAATCACTTATTATTGGAAATATTTGCATATTTACAGCTGGAAGTTATACATTAGGTTAAAATATTTCCTCTAAATATATATTCTCCATAGACGGGCGTACACAGCTCAAATGCGGCGAAAGGATTAGTTAATTGTACCCCAGGAGTCAAGATTAGAGATTATTTATTGTCATCCTTCAGCACACAAGTATAAATGAGAACGCAATGATTGTTACTCTGGATCCGATGCAGCATAAAAATAGGCAGTAAGTATAAAGAACGCAATAAAAACGCAATAAATATAAAGCAAATCCTCTAAAACACAATGTATAAGTAATTCTCACATATATAGCAACACACACAAAATGCTGGTGAATGCATCAGGCCAGGCAGCATCTATAGGAAGAGGTACAGTCGACGTTTCGGGCCAAGACCCTTCGTCAGGACTAACTCACATACATAGACTGAATGTCTACACAAAGTGGAGCAAGGTACAGTAGTCAGAGTGGATGTGGGGAGGATGTTTCCTATGGGGGGGGGAGTCTAAGACCAGAGAACGCAGCCTCAGAAGGGACGTCCATTTAGAACGAAGATGAGGAGGAATTTCTTTAGCCAGAAAGTGGTGAATCTGTGGAACTCATTGCCGCAGGCGGCTGTGGAGGCCAAGTCATTGCAAACACGATGCTAGCATTCATTTGGAGAGGACGAAAAATAAAAACAAGTATGTAATTTTGAGGCTTTATAAAGCACTGGTGAGGTCTCACTTGCAGTATTGTGAACAGTTTTGGGGCCCCTTCTTGAAGAAATGATGTGCTTACATTGGAGAGGGTTCAAAGGTGGTTCACAAAAATGATTCCAGGATTGAAAGGCTTATCATAAGAGTGTTTGATAGCTCTGGGCCTATACTCACTGGAATTTAGAAGAATGAGGGGTTTGGGTTTTGGGTATTTGATCCTCCACAATAAACCTCATTGAAACATATCAAGTGTTGAAAGGCCTGGACAGAGGATGTTTCCTATGGTGGGGTGAATAAGACCAGAGGACACAGCCTCAGAAGGGAGATCTATTTCCAATGGAGATGAGGAAGAATTTGTTTAGCCAAAGGATGGTGAATCTCTGGAATTCATTGCCACAGGTGGCTGTAGAGGCCAAGTCACTGGGAAAATTAAAGCAGAGTTTGATAGATTCTTGATTAGTCAGGGCATGAAGGGATATGGGGAGAAGACAAGAGATTGGGGCTGAGAGGGAAATGGATCAGACATGATGAACTGGTGGAGCACACTCAATGGGCCAAATGACCTAATTCTGCTCCTACATTTTATAATCTTATAGAGATGAGTATGCAGTGGTGATGAGGATGGAGGTGCCAGATGGCTAGGGAGAAGTAACTTTTCACCTATCACCTTTAAGCTAGCCTGTTTCCCCTCCCCCCACTTTTTATTCTGGTACCTTCCCCCTTCCTTCTCAAGGATCTTGGCCTGAAACGTCAACTGTTTACTCCTGTCCATAGATGCTGCTGGGCCTGCTGAGTTCCTCCAGCGTTTTGTGTGTGTGTGTGTGTGTGTTGCTTGGATTTCCGGCATCTGCAGACTTTCTCATGTTTGTAACTGGTTTTGAGTCTAGTGATCCTGACACAAAAGCTGTGTAACCTCTTCCCTGATGGGAGTGGGACAGACAGTGCATAAGCAGGAAGAATTAAAATTGCTTGTTTTCTTATAACTTCTCTCACAAGCCCGGGCATCCCAAATACTTTACAGCCAATGCAGTATTTTTTGAAAAGCAGTCCCTGTTATAGAACAGAAAATCAATCTTTATTGGCATGGTGTCGGGAAATGTAAGAGAGGCTTGACCCAGAAGTGCAGCAGTGGAGACGATTCAGTGGTGAATGATAACTTTAATAATAGACACCAAAATAACAAGCCACAGGAGGCAGGCACAAAAGAAGAGAGAACAGGAACTGAACAAAATAGGCAACAAGATAAACTTTAGGCAATGAGAATGAAAGCTAGAAGCCAATGGTTGAGACTGGCCGGTTCAATGTGTGAACAAGGACTTTGGCTGAGAATTGGGGTTAAATAGGCTGCAGGTGATGAGTATGCAACGGTCAGCGGGTGAATCCCATTAGCTGGGTGGAGAAGGGAATTGCCTTCATGTGTAGACTGGGAGGTGTCAGAAGGAGCAGGCCTGATATATGGACTGGTTGGGATGAAGGACCTCCATCCAAGCTGTATTGATTATGTCTCTGCAATCATGCTGACCTCAGGTACTTGGGACTGAAAAAAAAATGTTGACTGGGGTGTCCTGTGTTAAATTAATTTAAAATCTTCACAAATTAAGTATATTTTTAAGAAAATAAAATATTTTTCATCTGTATGAGTATTTAGGGTTAGAAAGTTTACCCAACCCTGACCATTGTGGTTAAGACCATAAGACACAGAAGAAGAATTATGCCATTCAGCCCATCAAGTCTGCTCTGCCATTCCATCATGGCTGATCCCGGATCCCACTCAGCCTTTTTGTCATATTCTTTGATACCCTGACCAATCAAAAAAGTGATCAACTTCCACCTTGGCCTTGGCCTCCACCGCAGACTGTGGCAGAGCATTCTACAGATTCACTACTCTCTGGCTTAAAAAAAAACCTCCTTACCTCTGTTTTAAAAAGTCACCCCTCAGTTTTGAAGGTGTGCCCTCTGGTTCTGGGTACCCCCACCTCTCCACATCCTCTCCACTTCCATTCTATCTAGTCCTTTCAACATTCGGTACATTTCAATGAAATCCACCTCCCCCACCCTGTATTCTCCTAAATTCCAGAGTACAGGCCCAAAGCTGCCAAACGTTCCCCACATGTTACCCCCTCCATTCCCAGAATCATCCTCGTGAACCTCCTCTGGACTCTCTCCAATGACAACACATCCTTTCTGAGATATGGGGCCCCAAACTGTTGACAATACTCCAAGTGCAGCCTGACTAGTGTCTTATAAAGGCTCAGCATTATCTCCTTCTGTCTATATTCTATTCCCCTTGAAATAAATGCCAACATTGCATTTGCCTTCTTTACCACAGACTCAACCTGTAAATTAACCTTCTGGGAGTCTTGCACAAGGACTCCTAAGTCCCTCTGCACCTCTGATGTTTGAACCTTCTCCCCATTTAGATAATAGTCTGCACTATTGTTCCTTTTACCAAAATGCATTATCATACATTTCCCAACACTGTATTCCATCTGCCACTTTTTTGCCTGTTCTTCCAATTTGTCTAAGTCCTGCTGTAATCGCATTGCTTCCTCAGCACTACCTACTCCTCCACCTATCTTAGTAATCATCTACAAACTTTGCCACAAAGCCATCAGTTCCATTATCTAAATCATTGACAAATAATGTGAAAAGTTTTGGTCCCAATACTGACCTCTGAGAAACATCACTGGCAGCCAACCAGAAAAGGCCCCTTTAATTCCCACTCACTGTCTCCTGCCTGTCAGCCATTCCTCTATCCATGCCAGTATCTTTCCTGTAACACCATAGGATTTTATCTTGTTAAGCAGCCTCATGTGTGCCACCTTATCAAATGTCTTCTGAAAATCCAAGTAAATGACATTCCCTGCCTCTCCTTTGTCCACCTTGCTTGTTACCTCCTCGAAGAACTCTAAGTGATTTGTCAGGTAAGATTTCCCTTTACAGAAACCATGCTGACTTTGACTTATTTCATCATTAGTCTCCAAGTAACCCAAAACCTCATCCTTAATAATAGATTCCAACAATTTTCCAACCACTAAGGTTAGGCTAACAAACCTATAATTACCTTTCTTTTGTTTTCTCCCTTCTTAAAGAGTAGAGTAACATTGGCAATCTTCCAGTCCTCTGGGACCAAGCCAGAATCAAGTGAGTCTTGAAAGATCATGACCAATGCATCTGTTACTCTTCAGCAACCTCTTTCAGAACTCTGGTGTGTATTCCACCTGGTCCGCATGACTTATCCACCTTAAGACCTTTGCGTTTGCCTAGCACCTTTTCCTTTGTAATGGCAATAGCACTGACTCCTGCTCCCTGACACTCACAAGCTTCTGGCACACTGCTAGTGTCTTCCACAGTGAAGGCAGATGCAAAGTACCCAATAAGTTCATCTGCCATTTCTTTGTCCACCATTACTACCTCACCACCATCATTTTCCAGTGGTCCAATATCAACTCCAGCCTCCCTTTTACTCTTTATATAAATGAAAAAACTTTTGGTATCCTGCTTTATATTATTAGCTAGTCTGCCCTCATATTTCATCCTTACCCTTCTTATAGCTTTTTAGTTGCCTTTTGTCAGATTTTAAAAGCCAACTTCCCACTCATTTTTGCACATTATATGCCCTTTCCTTAGCTTTTCTGCAGTCCTTAACATAACTAAGCTCAGTAAAAGGTCAACTGTGGTCCCATCAATCTAATTAGGGGGAGGGAGAATATATCTGATATGCCTGCTTCTAATCACTATCTCAGAAGGACATAGAACATAGAAAATTACTATGCAGGAACAGACTGTTCGGCCTACAATGTTATGCAAAACTAATTAAGTTTGTAATTAAATGGCCAACTAAACTAAACTCTTCAGCCTACACAATATCCTTCCATTTTCCTGACATTCATCTGTCTATCTAAGTGTCTCTTAAGAATCCCTAATGTGGCTAGGGGCGGCTCAAACACCATCTATAAATTTGCCCATGACACTATTGTTGGCAGAATTTCAGATGGTGACACGGTGGCGTACAGGAGCCAGAGAGATCGACTGGTCGACTGGTCGACTGGTGTCACAACAGCAAGCTTGCACTCAGTGTCAGTAAGACCAAGGAATTGATTGTAGACTTCAGGAAGGGGGAAATCAAGGGAATAGACACCAGTTCAGAAGGGAAAACGCTGAGCAGTTTCAAGTTCCTGGGTGTCACCATCTCTGAGGATCTGTCCTGGCTCCAACACATTGATGCAATTATAAAGAAGACACAACAGTGGCTATATTTCATCAGGAGTTTGGGGAGACTTGGTATGTCACAAAAGACTCTTGCAAATTTCTACAGGTGTACTGTGGAGAGCATTCTAACTGGTTGCATCACCTTCTAGTATGGAAAGGCCACTGCACAGGGTTAGAAAAAAGCTGCAGAAAGTTGTAAACTCAGCCAGCTCCTTCATGGACACTAGTTTTCCTGGCATCAAGTACACCTTCAAAGGGGATTGCTCAAAAAGGTGGCATTTATCATTTAGGACCCCCACCCCCATCACTCAGGACATGCCCTCCTCTCATTCCTACCTTCAGGAAGGAGGTACAGGAGCCTGAAGCCACACACTCAATGACGCAGGAGCAGCGTCTTATCCTTTGGCATCAGATTTATGAATGAACACTGAACCCATGAACACTACCTCACTTTTTTTTTGCTCTCTTTTTGCAATACTTACTTAATTTATTTTTTAAAATATATAGTTCTTATTGTAATTCATAGTTTTAAAATTATTATATGTACCGCCGCCATAAAAGAACACATTTCACAACTTATGCCGGTGATAATAAACCTGATTCTGATTCTAATGTATTTGTCTCTACCACCACCCCAGGCAGCATATTCCAGACAGCCACCGGTCTCTGTGTAAAAAACTTGCCCCCTCACACCTCCTTTGAATTTACCCCCCCTCATTTTAAATACATGCCCTCTGGTATTAGACATTTCAACCCCAGGAAAAAGATTCTGTCTGTCTACTCTGTCTATGCCTCTCACAATCTTATGAACCTCTATCAGACCTCTCTTCAGTTTCCACCTCTGACTACAGCAAATGCACTCCAATCCAGGCAGCACCTTGGTAAACCTCTTCTGCACCCTCTCCAAGGTCTTGACATTCTTCCTGCAATGGGGTGACTACAACTGTTGCAATACTCCAGATGTTGCTTAACTAGAGTTTTATCATAGTCATACTTTATTGATCCCGAGGGAAATTGATTTTCATTACAGTTGCCCCAACTAAGAATAGAGTATAAACATAGCAATATAAAACCATAAATAATTAAATAGTAATATGTAAATTATGCCAGGAAATAAGTCCAGGACCAGCCTATCGGCTCAGGATGTCTGACCCTCCAAGGGAGGAGTTGTAAAGTTTGATGGCCACAGGCAGGAATGACTCCCTATGACGCTCTGTGTTGCATCTCGGTGGAATGAGTCTCTGGCTGAATGTACTCCTGTGCCCCACCAGTCCATTATGTAGTGGATGGGAGACATTGTCCAAGATGGCATGCAACTTGGACAGCATCCTCTTTTCAGACACCACCCTGAGAGAGTCCAGTTCCATCCCCACAACGTCACTGGCCTTACGAATGAGTTTGTTGATTCTGTTGGTGTCTGCTACCCTCAGCCTGCTGCCCCAGCACACAACAGCAAACATGATCGCACTGGCCACCACAGACTCGTAGAACATCCTCAGCATCGTCCGGCAGATGGTAAAGGACCTCAGTCTCCTCAGGAAATAGGGACAGCTCTGACCCTTAAGTTGCAACATAACTTCCTGACTACTGAACACAGTAAAGAAACATCCTATGTTCCTTCTTAACTACCCTGTCTACCTATGTAGCCACTTCCAGAGAGCTATGAACTTGGACCTCATTGCTCATTAACACTGTTAAGTGTGTTTCTCTTGACACTGTACTGTCTCTTGACATTTGACCTACAAGGTGTAACAGTTCAGATTTGTCTGGGTTAAGCTCCAGCTAGCATTTGTCTGTTCATGTCTGCAACTGATGTGCATATATCCTGCTACATTCTTTGCCAGTCTTCTACACTATCTACAACACCACCAGTCTTTCAATCATCTGCAAAATTACTAACCCACCCACCAACATTATCATCCAGGTCATTTATATACATCACAAATATCAGCGATCCCAGTACAGATCCCTGCAGAACACCACTAATCACAGACCTCCAACTAGAATAAGTCCTCTGAACCATTATGCTCTGCCCTCTACGGACAAGCCAGTTCTGAATCCAAGGGTGAAGACTGTGTGTAAAAGTGTACAGGCAGATATCACTGCTATATCTTCTCCCAGTTACAATGGCTGCATCAACACTCACTATTTACAGAAATCATATATGAGAAGGATGGTTCTTGGAATGGCTACAAGAGACTATTGACACCAAAGAAGTTAGACTCCCATAAAACACATTACATTCAATGTAATTCAATTTCGAAGTTCAAAGTAAATTTATTGTCGAAGTACATAAATGTCACCATATACAATGCTGAGATTCATTTCCTTGAGGTCTTACTTAATAAATCCAATAGTTGTTGTCGTTGTTGCTACTAGTCTTGTTCTGCTGAACATTGAACCATGTTACGTTGGTGCTAGAATGTGTGGTAACTCTTGCAGGCTACCCCGGCACGTCTTTAGGTTGTGTTGGTTGCTGCCACAAATGGCTCATTCCAAATGTGTTCAATGTACATGCAATAAATAAATCTAAATCTGAAATCTTTTCATATGATATTTCCCCATGGCCATTCGGCCCATCAGGACTATGCAGACAGCTGAAGCCCATCAGTCCCATTCTACCAATGGTCCAATGCTCTTTTCTTTCCCGGTTGTAGGGATTCCCTGTAAAACACTACCTGAGCTTCCCAGTGGCAGAAGTGCACAGTTTGAATGGATTTTAATTTTACAAAGGAGCATTGCACACCTTCAAATCATCAGCTTTACTTGCCCTCTTTACCACCTGCCAGACGTTAGTGTGGGATACAGTGGTCTCAATCACTGGGAAAAGAAGGGAGAATTCCACTACAAGGATGTACATTTTATTGACCTTGATCCTTCTTGATGCTCCATACATGTCATCAGACGTAATATGTTGTTCAAATAGATTTCTCCATTCAGCTAGACAGCTTTGAATAGCATTTTAGCAGGGGCTATGTAGAAGTCGCCAACCATTACTGCATTTAATTGTGTGGCATTTAATGGCAGGGTTTAAAATTGGATGATTACAATGTTTAAACGAAGGAAACAGAGCAGACAGAACATTCAGCAAAGTAATTCCCTGCAAAAGCTGTGCCTACTGAGTCAGTGGTGGATAATCACACTGGAGAAACTCAGTGCAGGTGGGTCAATGGAAAGGAATGACTTCTGTACATAAACAAGCAACACGCATAGAACATAGAACACTACCGCACAGTACAGGCCCTCTGACAGATGATGTCGTGCCAAACTTTTAACCTACTCCAAGATCAATCTATCCCTTCCCTTCTACAAGGCCCTCCATTTATCTTTCATCCACATACGTATTTAAGAGTTTCTTAAATGCCCCTAATATATCTGCCTTTACCACTACCCCTGGTAGGGTGCTTCAGACACCACCAATCTCTGTGTGAAAACACACCTCTGACATCCCCCTTATACTTTCCTCCAATCACCTTAAAATAATAAACAGAAGGATGTCTGCAGATGCTCAAAATCCTGAACAACAAACACACACACACAATACTGGAGGAGCTCAGCAGGTCAGGCAGCATCTATAGAAATGAATAAACAGTTGACGTTTCGGGCCAAAGCCCTTCAACAGGACTGGAAAGGAAGGGGAAGACACCAGAATAAAAGTTTGGGGGGGAGGGGCGCGGGTAGGAGGCTATCTGGAAGGTGATAGGTGAAGCCAGGTGGGTGGGAAAGGTCTAGTTGGGTACATGGTCGAAGAGTTGGGGGGCAGCAATGTTCTTAGCAGGGGAGCAGTCAGAGAGGGTTTCACTGAGGTCCCACTGAAGAGAAGATTTAAACGTAATCAGAGTTAAGATCCCTCAAAGAGTCTTCACAGTAGAGCAGCAAATCATAAACATGATGTCCCTTTCTATTAGCCATTTCTACCCTGGGAACATGTCCACTCTATAAGGCTCTTATAAGCTTGAATACCTCTTATCAAGCCAACTCTCATCCTCCTTCGCTCCAAAGTGAAAAGCCTTAGCTCGTTCAACCTCTCCTTTTAAGACATGATCTCTAAACCAGGTGGCATCCTGGTAAACCTCCTCAATGGATATGTATATTCTTCATCAGGGAAACATTAAATAAACATCAAACCGGTATAGTAAAGTAAATGCCCAACATAGCAAGGCCCCACAGATAAAAATGTGAGAGTGATCAGATAATTCCATCTAAAAATGTAAATACTTGGAATGCTCCCTGTTATGTATGTGTGGAACAAGAATGGCAATGGAACAGAATGATTAAATGTTTTTAAAGATTCATGTTAGCCTCGGTACATACTGGGCAACTCACAGTACGGCAATGACGAACAAGGCACGCCAACACGAAAACGTTGTTTCAAAACGTTTCAAAAGCCCCGGGGCCTTCTGCACATTCAATTCACCACATGGTCAATCAGCTGCATGCACACTTGTCAACTCTTGTAATCGGTCCGATGTGCTTCACTGTCCCAAACGTCCTCGTCAAGTGCCAGCAGATCTTTCATCTGATCTCACAGAAATCTTGGTTTAAAAACTGAGAACATGGGAAAGGCTCAGCAGGTCAGGCAGCTTTGGTTGAAGGAGAAATAGTTAGCATTTCAGAACTAGTGAAGGGTCCCTGATCTGAAATTTCAACCATACAAAAATTACAAACAAGAGAAAGTCTGCAGATGCTGGAAATTCAAGCAGCACACACAAAATGCTGGAGGAATTCAGCAGCATCGATGGAAAAAAGTGAATTTCTCTCTCCCCTCCCTCCATCTTTCAAATCCACTTAGCTTTTTTTCTCTCCAGTCCTGCCGAAGGGTTTCAGCCCAAAACGTCACCTGTACAATCCGCCAACCAAATCCATATACCCAAGCATCCGAAGAGTATACATATTTTGAACTTTGAACTTTGCAAAATGTTGCCATATATCACCTCTGCCATTTTCTTAATTTGAAGTTTGCTTTGTTTTGTCTGTCTTTAAGAGTAGTGTTTTTGTAAATTCTATTGTATTTATTTTTCTGTAGATCTCTGAAAGAGAAAGAATTTTAAAGTATTATATGGTATCTGTGGTAAACCATATATATATGTTGTAACTGGGTTACCTGTCTGGACATGCCCCTCTGCTGACTGCTCCTGTGGCTCCTCCCACAGACCCCTGAATAAAGGCAATTGTGCCACTGCTCCTCCTCTCAGTCCAGGGCAGATACTCAGCAGGGACGAGACCCATTTTACTGTTAATAAAAGCCTTTCAGTATTTACTCTACTTCCAGTCTTTTGGAGTAATTGATAGTGCATCATATGTACGTGTTTTGATAATCAATTTACTTTGAACCTTTGTACTTTTAAATCTCTCACTCTACCCTGTCAAGTGATGCATTGCAGAGTTTCACAAGTCACTGTTAAAAATTTCACACAACCAAGCCTCCCTCTTCTATTTTCCCAATTACATAAATTTCTCTCAGATAGTTATGAACCATCAGTTACCATGACACTTTATTGCTGTCTATTCCATCAAAGTCAAAGTAATTTGATGATCTAAGTATACGGTACCATTTACTGCCTTGTGAGTTCTTGGAGGCTGAAGAGAGCTGGACTGTGCACATCTATACTCACAACCTTCTACAGATGTGCAGTAGAGAGCATCCTAACAAGCTGCGTCACGGCTTGGTACGGAAACTGCACTGTGACAGACAGGAAGGCTCTACCACAGGTAGTCAAAACTGCCTGTTGCATCATTGACCGCCCCTCCATCAAGGACATAAGTACAGGAAGACCATAAGACCATAAGATATAGGAGCAGAAGTAGGCCATTCGGCCCATTGAGTCTGCTCCACCATTCAATCATGGCTGATCCAATTCTTTCAGTCATCCCTACTGCCCTGCCTTTTCCCCATACCCCTTAATGTCCTGGCTAATCAAGAACCTATCTATTTCTGCCTTAAATACACCCAATGACTTGGCCTCCACAGCCGCTCGTGGCAACAAATTCCACAGATTGACCACCCTCTGACTAAAGTAATTTCTCCACATCTCAGTTCTAAATGGACGTCCTCCAATCCTGAAGTCGTGCCCTCTTGTCCTAGAATCCCCTACCATGGGAAATAACTTTGTCATATCTAATCTGCTCAGGCTTTTTAACATTTGGAATGTTTCTGTAAGATCCCCCCTCATTCTCCTGAACTCCAGGGAATACAGCTCAAGAGCTGCCAGACACTCCTTATACGGTAACACTTTCATTCCTGGAATAATTCTCGTGAATCTTCTTTGAACCCTCTCCAATGTCAGTATATCCTTTCTAAAATAAGGAGCCCAAAACTGCACACAATACTCCAAGTGTGGTCTCACGAGTGCCATATAGAACCTCAACATCACATCCCTGCTGTTATATTCTATACCTTTAGAGATGAATGCCAACATTGCATTCGCCTTCTTCACCACCGACTCAACCTGGAGGTTAAACTTTAGGATATCCTTCACGAGGACTCCCAAATCCCTTTGCATCTCTGCGTTTTGAATTCTCTCTCCATCTAAATAATAGTCTGCCTGTTTATTTCTTCCACCAAAGTGCATGACCATACACTTTCCAACATTGTATTTCATTTGTCACTTCTTTGCCCATTCCCCTAAACTATCTAAATCTCTCTGCAGCCTCTCTGTTTCCTCAACGTTACCCACTCCTCCACTTATCTTTGTATCATCGGCAAATTTAGCCACAAATCCATTAATCCCATAGTCCAAATCATTGACATACATCGTAAAAAGCAGTGGTCACAACACCGACCCCTGTGGAACTCCACTGGTAACTGGCAGCAAGCCAGAATAGGATCCCTTTATTCCCACTCTCTGCTTTCTGCGATCAGCCAATGCTCCACCGATGCATAACTCCCCTGTAATTCCATGGGCTCTTATCTTGCTAAGCAACCTCATATGCGGCACCTTGTCACAGGCATTCTCAAAAAGAATGGTGCAGGAAAGGCCAGCAATGTCCCACCCACTCTGCTCACGGACTGCCCCCATTCCCATCAGGCAGGAGGCTACATATCATCCACACCAAGACCACCAGACTCAAAATCATTAACTTTCCCCAAACAATAAGGCTGATCAAAACCTTCACCCACTAACCCACCCCACCACACTCTCCAACAGCACTACTTTATCATTTCTTGTCAGAGTCACCTTATGTACAGACACTCCTGTGGTTACTATCACTTCATGGACATACAATCAATCTATGTACATAAGCTATCTTATGTATTCATATTTCAAGTTCAAGCTTATTGTCATCTGACTGTACATATATACAACCAAACAAAACAAAGTTCCTCTGGACCGCAGTGCACCCACACAACATATATCACAAACAGCACATAAAACAAAATATTACCACAAATACATTAACAAAATATAATTCAAAGTTTGTGTAGTGCACAGCACAGGTAAATAATAAACATCTTACTGTCCTAGTGATGTGACGTTGGTGGTGGCAGGATATTCATTAGACTCATTTATTGTGTTCTTATTATTGTGTTCTTTATCTCATTGTGTCTTTTTGTGCTGCATCAGATCTGGAGTAACAATTATTTCATCCTCCTTTACACTTGTGTACTGGAAATGACATTGAACAATCTTGAAATCATGAATGACTTATAGTCTGCCAAATCTTTCATCCTTCGCTGCTGAATGTTTATCACCTACACATGATGGAGATTAGAAATTAGCGCGATAATCAGATTTATGCTGCTTTAGTAGAATGCTGAACACAAACGTGCTGTCTCTCTGCTAAGTCCCAACCTACAAATCTGTCATGTTATGATTCCGGCTTAACCAATCTAAACACTTTTCCCAGAAACGGTAACTTCAACGCCGTCTTCACTTTCACACTTGTTCATCTCACCTGAGGATTGTTTACAGGAAATAAGAGTAAGTGTTTATGTGGTGATTTTAAGAGCCATTTTAAAAAATGTAATCAATTAAAAGGTGATGCAATCCTGAAGCAGGCACACTGTTGTGTATTTAATATTTTGATAATATTTGAGTAATCTTGTATATATGTTGGTTGATTCAGCATTCATGTTCGTTTCAATAATTAATTTTGAATTATATGTATAAATACATCAATTTAATATGTCATCACACTACCATATAATACGTGTGTGTCCTGCTTAGAGTAAACTCAAAGTTAGGCTCACATCCCGGACTCCTGTGTCTTCTTTTGAATTAGTTTAATGTTTTGAAGTTACAAAGCATAACACGCACCAGTGGCTATACTTCATTGGGAGTTTGAGGTGATTTGGTGTGTCACCAAAGACTCCAGCAAATTTCTACAGATGTACCGTGAAGAATATTCTGACTGGTTGCCATCGAGGACGTCTTCAAATGGCAGTGTTTCAAGAAGGTGGCATCCATCATTAATGACCTTCACCACCCAGAACATGCCCTGTTTTCATGACTACCATCAGGAAGGAGTTACGGGAGGCTGAGTGTTTCAGTCTCTCTTCCGCCATCAGATTTCCAAATAGCCCAAGAACCCATGAAATCCACCTTACTATTATGCTCTCATTTTGCACTATTTCTTTAATTTTAAAATATTTTTTATTGTACCTTATAGTAATTTTATGCATTGCACTGTACTCTACCACAAAACAACAAATTTCATGTCATCAATTAATTTTATTAGTCAACGTTTCAGAGAGTAACTCAGATGGTGCAAAAAAATAGTGATGTAGTGTTCATGGGTTCAATGTCCATTTAGAAATCAGACAGCAGAGGGGAAGAAGCTGTTCCTGAATCATTGAGTGTGTGCCTTCCTGATGGTAGCAATGAGAACAAGGCATGTCCTGAGTGATGGGGGTCCATAACGATGGACGCCACGTTTTTGAGACATCGCTCCTTGATGATGTGAAGGATACTGCAGAGGCTAGTGCCCATGAGCGAGCTGACTGATTGTCACATGTACATCAAAACACGCAGTGAAATGCATCATCTGAATCAAATCATACCAGCAAGGATTTTGCTGTGGGCAGTCTGTGAGTGTCGCCACACTACTGATGCCCACAACTCACTAACCCTGACCATACTTCCTTTTGTAATGTGGGAGGAAACCAGAGCACCCAGAGGAAACCCACATGGTCACAGGGAGAACGTATACGTTCCTTCCAGGCAGCAGCAGGAGTTGAATCCTGATTGGTGATTACTGGCATCGTAAAGCGATTGTGCTAACCACTACACCACCATGTCATAATAGAAATAAGCCATATAACTCAAATGGTCACGTAGCCTATTCCTACCTCTATTATTTCTCATATTCAAACTAAGTATGAAGCTTTATCCTAATGTGAGGATATTGAAAGATAAAGATGTTATGCTAGACCTATATTGAACTCAGTTATGTCACACTTAGAGTACTTTAAAGACATCTCAGCATCCCTGTAGAGAATTCTCCTTCCCTGTCAGCTAATTGTAGGTGTGGTGCAGGAAGGTTAGAAAAAGGAGGTGAATAACAAAATGCATTCAATTATTTTACTTTGTATATAAAGCTAACTTTGACATATACTACTGTGTGAAAGTATATATAGCTAGGATGCCTAAGGCCTTTGCACAGTACTGTAGTAATTTTAGAATCAGAATCAGGTTTATTATCACCGGCATGTTTTGTGAAATTTGTTAACTTAGCAGCAGCAGTCAATGCAATACATAATATAGGAGAAAATAAATAAATAAATTACAGTATATGTGTATTGAATGGATTAAAAATTGTGCAAAAACAGGAATAATATACCTGTATAATTAAAGAGTGAGGTAGCACTCATGGATTCAATGTCCATTTAGGAATCGGATGGCAGAGAGGAAGAAGCTGTTCCTGAATCGCTGAGTGTGTGCCTTCACGTTTTTATGCCTCCTACCTGATGGTAACAGTGAGAAAAGGGCATGCCCTGGGTGCTGGAGGTCCTTAATAATGGACACTGCCTTTCTGAGACACCGCTCCCTGAAGATGTCCTGGGTACTTTGTAGGCTAGTACCCTAGATGGAGCGGACTAAATTTACAACCCTCTGTATTTATGTATTGCACTGTACTGCTACCGCAAAAAAAATCATGACATAGCTGAGTGATGATAAGCCTGATTCTGATATGGGTCTCTATTGTGGACTGAGAGTGGGAACAGCGCAGGGAGAGGGGAACCATGGTTGGGAAAGGGGGGAGGGAGAGGGGAGGGTGTGGGTAGCATTTGAGAAACCTCCTGTAGTGATCAATAATCCAATTGTTTGAAATCAAATGACCTCCCCTGGTATCTCAGGGCTGGGTGTGTCTGCATCCCTGCCACCCTCTGCCCCTGTCACTCCATCTCTGTCATCCATCCCACAGCTCTCCAGCGTTGCTCCATCTTCATCATTCCCAAATACGAACGGGATAAAATCTGCAGATGCTGGAAATCCAAGCAAACACAGAAAAACTCAGCAGGCCAGGCAGCATCAGTTAGCGTTTGGTGCTGAGGCCCTTCAGCAGGCCTGGCCTGCTGAGTTCCTCCAGCCTTTTGTCTGTGTTGCTGACCACTCTCAACATCCTTTGCTCCCGCCAGATTTACAAACTTGTTCTCTGCTCCACGTTGACAAATATGGTACCGTGCAAAAGTCTCTGGCACACTAGTGTTAAATGTACCTGAGACTTCTACACAATGCTGCTTGCTCTTTATAACAACCATCCTCCAGGAGAAGCTGGCGGGAAGTGGAGATTATGGGATTATTGGATCTTTATTCATCATATGCGACTCTAAGTAACCAGTGAGTATAAACAGGAGTGCAGGATTTAGAATGCTGTCAACACAAGGCTATTGGAAATTAATGAGAGCCGTGGATTACAACATATAGATGTCTGTGAACTCTCTAATTCCATAATCTGTAGGTTGATGAATGGTTCCAGTTAATGAACTTTCTTCCATCTCAGTTAATCATTTCAGGGTTTTATCCCTAACTCGGACACCAATCCTACGTACAGTCTTTTGCCCAGTGGAGAAGAGGGGATATGAGGGGTGGGAATAGCAATGGGAGCAGGAGAGGAAAAGAACAAGTGCTGTGTTTCATATTGCTGGGTTTGGTCCCGATGAAGGGTCTTGGCCTGAAACATCGACTGTTTATCCCTCTCCTTAGATGCTCCTGGCTTGCTGAATTCCTCCAGCACTTTGCATACGTTCCTCTGGATTTAGATAGATAGATAGATAGATAGATAGACATACTTTATTGATCCCAAGGGAAATTGAGTTTCGTTACAGTTGCACCAACCAAGAATATAAATATAGCAATATAAAACCATAAATAATTAAATAGTAATATGTAAATTAAGCCAGATGGAAAATAAGTCCAGGACCAGCCTATTTCCCCCGGGATCAATAAAGTATGACTACTACTACTACTATTGGCTCAGGGTGTCTGACCCTCCAAGGGAGGAGTTGTAAAGTTTGATGGCCACAGGCAGAAATGACTTCCTATGACGCTCTGTGCTGCATCTCGGTGGAATGAGTCTCTGGCTGAATGTACTCCTGTGCCCAACCAGTACATTATGTAGTGGATGGGAGACATTGTCCAAGATGGCATGCAACTTGGACAGCATCCTCTTTTCAGACACCACTGTCAGAGAGTCCAGTGCCATCCCCACAACATCTCTGGCCTTACGAATGAGTTTGTTGATTCTGTTGGTGTCTGCTACCCTCAGCCTGCTGCCCCAGCACACAACAGCAAACATGATCGCACTGACCACCACAGACTGTAGAACATCCTCAGCATTGTCCAGCAGATGTTAAAGGACCTCAGTCTCCTCAGGAAATGGAGACGGCTTTGACCCTTCTTGTAGACAGCCTCAGTGTTCTTTGACCAGTCCAGTTTATTGCCAATTCATATCCCCAGGTATTTGTAATCCTCCACCATGTCCACACTGACCCCCTGGATGGAAACAGGGGTCACCGGTGCCTTAGCCCTCCTCAGGTCCACCACTTGCAGCATCTGCAGAATCTCTCCATTCTATTGCTTGGTTGAATTGTTATTTACCATATCATGGTCTGAGAATTGCCTGCAAAGCTCTCTCTCCCATTCTGCAACCACCTCTAGATTTCCATAATGAGTATCCTTGGCCTCTTCTATCTCTCTACATGCTGACCCTCTCAAATGTGTATGTCACACAGATGCTGATGGCACTTAGCTGCCTCAGACACCTCCCTTCCTGGATCATTTCTTTGAACTGATTTATTCAGTAAATGAGAGCTATTTAAAATAATGGGAAAACAGAAACTACAGCCCTGTTACCACCCCTGGCTCTAACAAACTTAAGGGACCAATAACTGCCTAGTCAACACTTAATTAGTGCTTCTAGATGTATTGCCTTTAAATTAGGCAAAGGTGGTATTGTGATCATACAACATGCTAAAAAATTGACTGAAGCAGTAGATTTTAATGACTATCTTTAATGGAGGAGAGATATTTAAGAAGGGATTTCCTGAATCCTAGGGACACAGATACCCTGGACCAGAGGGTTGAAAGTTCAAAGTAAATTGATTAAACCTAGGAGTCACCATATACAACCCTGAGATTCATTTTCTTCCGGGCATTCACAGTAGGACAAAGAAATAGAATAGAATCAATGAAAAGCCACACGTCACTGATACAGACCCAATTGTAAATAAGTAACACTGAGGCCGTGAGTTGTAGAGTCCTTGCGAGTGAGTCTATAGGTGCGGAATCAGTTCAGTGTTGGGGTGAGTGAAGATATCCACACCGGTTCAGGAGCCTGATGGTTGTAGGGTACAGTAATAACTGTTCCTGATCCTGGTGGTGTGGCACCTAAGGATCCTGTGCCTCCTTTCTGATTGTAGCCGTGAGAAGAGATCAGGGTCCGGATTCTGGGGGGTCCTTGATGGCGGATGCTGCTTTCTTACCTGAGGTAACTCTACTTTTTAACAGGAGTATAATTTCCATTCGGAGGGATTCCGGCCCTTCGTGCCAACCAGCCTATGCCGACAGAGAACATATTCATAAGGAGAGGAACTGAGAGAGCGGAGGCTAGTTACAAAGGCAGTAGTCTGATTGACAGAGGTGTGGCCCAATCACCTGGCTCACATCTGCGCACTGCTACGCCTTTAGACAGGCTCAGCCATTCAGAGATTGCGGCGCATTGATAGGGCGTTGCAGCCATAAGACGCAGGCGCAGATAGGCGGAAGCTTCCGGGTTTACTGACACAGGAAAGGAGCCGGGAGGCGCTCGTCAGTCATCCGGACCCCGGGAGAACGGGGCCGTGAGCGTTAACGAGTAGATGCACGGTATCCTTTATACCGCTTGCTTTTTCCTAGTCACCGGCGCAGGTGACAACAATGCAAAGGGCAAAGAAATTCGGGCGGAGGCGATGGCTCGGTACAGGTCAGTGCTGCAACCGAGGGGTTTAAGGAGAAACGATGCAGGTTGGAAAATCAGGAAATCAAAACTCATTGGGATAGCTTAATTGATAACTGAACAATGCAGTTGAGTTTTATACGTATTGGCCTGCTCCGAAGAACAAGGCACTGCAGCGTTGTAACTTTCAGTATACCTGCTGGTTTAAAAACCGATGTGAAAAATTCATTAGTTGCGATTGGTGTACGTGGTGTTCCCTGCACAGAGCAGACGCTTTTTGGGCAGGGAAAGAGATTATTTTTACCTTCGCAAGTTTGGTTTCTCACTCCACCGTGGTTTTATAAATCCCAGCAATTCTCTGGCATCTTGAGGGATTAAGAGCTGATAATATTGGTACGTCTAGAGTCATAGATAGGCCAGACAGTTTTGGTAGTTTCAGGATTGTTTACTGTCATTACAAGTATAAAGGAAAATGCAATGTTTGTTACTCTGGACCCGATGCAGCCCGAAAAACACAATAAATAACGAACTCAATAATTAAAAAAACACAGTAAATATAAATACGTAAGATAGCTTATATACACTAATTGTATGTCAAAAGAGTGATGCTAGGCACAGGAGTGTCTGTACATGCCTCTTGACTGTGGTGGTGGGGTGAGTTAGTGAGTGGAGGTGTTATCAGCCTTACTTACTGCTTCGAAATCTGTTATTGAGTTATGATGTGGAATGGATGCAGCATAGCCCCCCCATCCTAATGGGAGTGGGGCAAACAGTCCAGAGCAGGGTGGGCTTAAAGTAAATTTATTATCAAAGTACATATACATTATCGTATAAAATCATATTCAACTTCTTGTGGGCAGACTCAGTAAATCCATAGGAGAATCACTGAAAGACCACACCAACACGGGCATTCAAATAGTTGCAAAAGACAAATTGTGCAAATACAAAACTTTATAAATAATGAGAGCATGAGATGAAAAGTCCTTCTAAGTGAGTCCATAGATTGTGGGAACTTTTCAATGATGTGGGGGGGGGGGCAAGTGAAGTTGAGAGAAATTATCCCCTTTGGTTCAAGAGCCTGATGGTTGGGTGGGTGGGCTCCTTCATGATGTTATTGGCCTTTTTCCAGCACTTTTTTGTACATTTGCCCTTGATGGCGGGTAGGCTGGTGGAGCTTGGTGGATCTGGGTCACATATAGGTCAGAAGGTATTGGTACATTCCTAAGCGACACGAGTGAACCAGATGGGATTTTACTGTCCTTAAACTGATGCCCTCTTGATATCCCCATCACAGGGAAGAGGTTTTGACCACCTTTGCTTTTGATAGTGTTATGTCCCTCATGCCTTGGTCTCCTTTGCTCAAGGGAAGAGAAGGGTTGGTTTTATTTGTCACATGTTCATTGAAACAAGCGGTGAAATGTGTCATTAGTGTCAGTGACCAACACAGTATGAATATGTGCTGGGGGCAGCCCGCAAGTGTCCCTTTGCTTTCAGTACCAACGGAGCATGCCCACAACTCACCAGCCCGAACCATAAGTCTTGGGGAGGAAACTGTAGCACCTGGAGGAAACCCATGCAGTCATGGGAAGAACATACACACTCCTTGTGGGCCATGGCAGGAATTATGATGGTCAACCCTGTAAAGTGCTTTGCTACCGTACCATCCACATTCAGTTATCTGGACACAACCATAAGTAAAGGTTTCCAAACCAGGTAACATTTTTTTTTAAACAGAGGGTGGTGGCTGCATGAAATGTACTGCCAGGGTTGACGGCAGAGCCAGATTCACCAGGGACACTTAAGAGATTCTTCGGCACAGGTGTGAAAGAAAAATAGAGGGCTACATGGGAAGGAAGGGTTAAACTGATCTCAGAGAAGGTTAAGAGGTTGGCACAACATTGTGGGCCAAAAGGCCTGTACTGTTCTATCCTCTATGTATCCAACTAGATATTTTGGGATTGGGTTGAAACATGGCAGTGCATGCCAGTCACCTGGCTGACTTGTTCACCTATGCAATTATACATATTTTAAACTGGATCCTGTCGTGCGGTCATTAATTATGTGCTATAGTTTTGTTTTGGAGTTCATGTTGATTCATTAGGATCAGTTGGAATAAATTGTCATTACCTTGTTTAATTAATTTAGTAAACCAGGCCTTGGCGGTGTAACCTCTAATCCCTCTAAGCTCTATCCGCCAAAAGCAGAGTTTCCCGTTGGCCAGATATTTGAATTCCAATCCCCATTCCTGTTCGGACATGTCGATCCAGGGCCTCCTCTTGTGCGAAGATGAGGCCACCCTCAGGGTGGAGGAGCAACACCTTGTATTCCATCTGGGTAGCCTCCAACCTGATGGAATGAATATCAATTTCTCCTTCTGATTTAGAAAAAAAAACCCTCCTCTTCTTTTCCACCCTCTGGCATCTTATCTCCTGTCACCTTCATCTGGGTCCCTTCTTCCTTCCCTTTCTCCTATGGTCCACTTTCTTCTCCTAACAGATTCCTTCCTCTCCAGCCCTCTATCTTTCCCATCCACCTGGTTTCAACTATCACCTTCCAGCTATCCTTCTTCCGCTCCCCCCTTCTTCTTATGCTGGCATCTTCTCCGTTCCTTTTCCATCCTAAAGAAGGGCCTGGAGTTGAAACATTGGCTGTTTATTCATTTCCATTGAAACTGCCAGATCTGCTGGGATCCTCCCAACATTTTGTGTGTATTGCTTTGGATTTCTAGCATCTGCAGAATCTCTTGTGTTCAGCTCTTCACTTTGATTCAATTGGGTTAGAAAGTTTGGCAGTCAGTACAAACAAAACTCTCTGTAAATGTTTTTTTTTTCCACAGGGAGCGTGTTAAAGAAATGTTTTATCATGCCTACAATAACTACTTAGAGAATGCGTTCCCCTATGATGAACTGCGACCTTTAACTTGTGATGGTCAGGATACCTGGGGAAGGTAAGTCTATTAGTAGATTTAATTTATGTTTTAAGGAAGTAACCACCCAATCAATGAATGAACAATAGGGCTTTTCAATATTCCTGCGGTACAGGTTTTTAATGTTTGAAATGTGTGTATAAGAATGGGGCTTTGGAGATGCCTGAAGACATTTTCTGTCTTTCAGTATTGTGGAAGTGTATAGTGAAAGTGAAGAAATATAAGACAACTTCATTTTTCAGTAACATGGTTGGCTTCTAACCACAAAATTACTTCCTCATTGTTAAACTTTTTATGGTGTACATAAAGTCATAGAGCACTACGACTCAGAAACAGGCCCTTTGGCCCATCTAGTTGGTGCCAAACTATTATTCTGCCGAGTCTCATCAATGCATACCCAGACTGTAGCCTTCCATCCCCACCCAATCTGTGTATTTATCCAAACTTCTCTTGAATGTTGAAATCAATCCGCACCCACCTCTTCTAATGGCAGTTCATTTCATACACTTCCCCCCTCTGAGTGAAGAATTTCACCCTCGTGTATCCCTTAAAGATTTCACTTTTCAGCCTTAACCCGTGATCTCTGGTAAATTTGGTGCCAGAATGAGAAAGAATGCATAGACTTGGAGTTTGCAAAGTAAACCTTCCTCGCAGTTTAAACAATTATCCTGACTACTTTTCTCTCTTCCTTAGTTTTGATGAAGGTTTTAACCCATTTTTAACAATTTCTCTATCCATTGATACTGCCTGACCCGTTGGGTGTTGCCAGAATTTTCTGCTTTTTCTTCACATTTTTCACTAGTATCAGACTGGCTGACGACAGATGAAGCTTGTAAGCCTTGAAGTGGAAAATGGTCTGGAACCAAAGGGCAGAACTGAAGTCTGCCGTGGTCCAGTGCCTTAAGGAGAGGAAAGCTCTCATGGTCAATTAATTTCAAATAAAGTTCAACCATACACATGCATACGGCTAAACAAAACACCGTTCCTCTGGGACCAGGGAGCAAAACACAGATATCACATACAGCACTTAAAAGAATATTAACAGATATTTTTCAAATTTACAAGTTGACATAAAATGGATAAATGACATACTGTTAAATATACAACAGTATAATGCTACCGTGGGTGGTGGGGAGGAGATACGTCTCTACCAAGGGAGGTGTAAGGCACTCCTTCCCTCCGCTAGTCTGCAGGTCACTCTTGGGCAGGTGTAGCACCTGTTTAGTACCCCCCCCCCCAAATCAGGGTCACGTGAAGCCATGGGAGTAGGTGGGTTGGGTGGATGGTCGTATGAGCAGTTGGTGCATATCACAAGTCCTGGTTACGCAACCACTAACATCAGGCAGACAATCTCTGAAGAGTATTGATAATGGCTGGAGCCACCCGTCTTGTAAAGACACCGCCCAGAAGAAGGCAATGGCAAACCACTTCTGTAGAAAAAATTACCAAGTACAATCATGGTCATGAATAGGCCGCAACAGCCCACGTCATACCACAAGGCGCATAATGATGATGATAATGCTACTGGCGCTGTCACAAATAATGTGCACTGGGTGGTATCAGGGTGTTCAGGAGTCTCACAGCCTGGGGGAAGGAGCTGTTACCCAGTCTGACAGTCTTTGGTCTTGTGCTGTGGTACCTTCTGCTTGACAGTAGAAGGGCAAAGAGATTGTGGGGTGAACGGGAGGGGTCCTGGACAGTGCTGAGTGCTCTGAAAATGCAGCGCTTCTGGTATACGCCCTGGATAGGAGGAGGGTCAGAGAGAGCCTGATGATTCTCTCAGCAGTCCTCTCAGTCTATTGCAGGGTCTTGCAGATGGTACGGGAATCGCAAGGGTGGAAAGTATACGTCCTGGTCAGGACATTCTCAACGGTGTTCCGGTAGAACGTGGTCAGAATGGGGGTGGGAAGCATCAGGAAGTGGAGGTGCTGCTGTGCTTTATATTAGTCAATAATTGATTTGGTCAGTTTACACATTCTTTGCTGTGTAAAACATTAACTGTATTTTCTGTATTTAACAGCTTTTCTCTGACTCTGATTGATGCCTTGGATACTCTCCTGGTAAGTAGCTGTTCACGTTTACTTTAACCAGACTCTCTGATCCCATGCAGATGCTTGTCCAAGCTAGTTGTTCTACCATCTTTCTATCTATCATCAGTTTGTTAATTAGTTATGTTAGCTCACCACTCAAGACGCCAACCTATTTAACCCCAGTCTAGTCACGGGACGATTCACAATGACCAGTTAACCTACTAACTGCTGTGTCTTTGGTCTGTGGGTGGAAACCAGAGCACTCGGAGGAAGCCCACATGCACGTGGGAAGAACGTGCAAACTTCCTTATAGAGGACACTGGAATTGAACTCCGAGCTGTCATAGCGTCTTGATAACCGCTACACTACCACGGCACCCTAATTTCTAATTATTTCCATCACTTCTTTACCAGTTTCTCCTTCCTGTTTTTTTGGCTGTTATAAAAGTGTGGTGTTAGGGACCCTGTTTGTCATCTACCTGCTTGTGTGTCTGCAAGTTATTGGGCTTTTCAAGGCACCGTCGCCCAGTCCAAATTCACCCTGTCTATACCCTTACTAATTTTGTGTACCGCACTCATTCTCCTTTGCTCTAGGGAGTGAAGTCCTCACCTATTCAACCTTTCTCTATAACTCCGCAGATGAACAGAATTAACGCATGTGAACTTCCTGCAGTGTGGCTTGATCTGTTCTCCTGATCTCTGCATTCAGGTGCTGGGCAATGTGACTGAGTTTCAGAGAGTTGTCCACATTCTTCAGGATGGAATGAACTTCGACATCGATGTCAACGCATCTGTGTTTGAGACTAACATTCGAGGTAGGTCAGGAATGAACTCATTAATATTGGACCGTGCTAGATGTTGTTGCACAGGAATTGGTAGCTTTGTTGAGCAAGTATGCCATTGCAAAGTTGTTCAAAGTAAATTTATTATCAAAGTTCCTCCAGCACTTTTTATGAGTCACTCTGGATTTCCAGCATGTACAGAATCTGTGTTTGTGAGGGTGATGTGAAAAGCTGGCAGGTGATAGGTGAACGAGGTAAAGGGCTGAAGAAGAAGGAATCTGATTGGAGAGTACAGTGGACCATGGGAGAAAGGAAGAAGGAGAGGCACCAGGGACAGGTATTGGGCAGATGAGAAGAAGTGATGGGGTGAGAGGGTAACCAAAATGAGGAATGGAAAAAGAGAGAAGGAGGGAGGGGAGAGAGATTACCAAAGGTAGAGAAATCGATATTCAGGCCATCAGGTTGGAGGCTACCCAAACGGAATATGAGCTATTGCTCCTCCAACCTGAGTTTGGCCTCTCCGTGGCAGCAGATGAGGCCGTGAACAGACACGTCAGAATGGAAATGGGAAGTTGGAATGAAATGGGTTGTGGATAGGAGACACTGCTTTTTGCAGCAGACAGAGTAAAGGGGCTTGTTCTGATGAGGTTGTGCAGACCACAGAAGAGCGGGGGTTTCATTTATTGCCTTTCTCAGTTGGTCTTGGGTCCAATGCACTAACTGTTTCCACAAATGCTACTTGACTGGCTGGGATCTTCCACCTTCGATCTTTGTGTTATTTATTAAAGATGCAGCTGCTATTGTGTGGTGTCCTTCACTACCTCCCAAGTACTGTGTAGCTGACATAGTCCTCTTGAGGGATGTCGCTTATGTGTTGTAAGGAATTATAGAAAATAAAATTGCAGTGGTTGGTCCATGTCTGTTTAATTCTGGACTTGTCCTTTTTCCCATTTTCCTGATTTCAATGCCCCGGAGGCAGAGGAGCAGAATCCGGCCATTCAGCTCATCGAGTCTGCTCCACAATTCCATCATGGCTGATTTATTATCCCTCTCAACTCCATCCTCCTGCCTTCTCCCTGTAACCTTTGATGCCCTAATTAATCAGGAACCTATCAACCTCTGCCTTGAATATGTCCAAACAGACCACCATCCCCGTAGGATAGAAAAGTGAGTCATTCAGTTTGATGCCTGATCTGCTGTGACTCTAGCAAGTCCAGGTGTGTGTGGCATTGATTGACAATGTTGGGTTTCCTCTTTTGAGTGAAGCGATGTGACTCCAGACTTAGTGGCCTAATAAGAATATACAATCAGTGGCCATTTCATTAGCTGCACCTGTACACCTGCTTATTAATGCAAATATCTAATCAGCCAATCATGTGGCAGCAACTCACTGCATATGAGCACGCAGACGTGGTCAAGAGGTTCAGTTGTTGTTCAGAACAAACATCAGAATGGGGAAGAAATGTGAACTAAGCGACTTTGACCATAGAATGATTGTTAGTGCCAGACAGGGTGTTTTGAGTATCTCAGAAACTCTTGATCTCCTGGGATTTTCATGCACACCAGTCCCTACAGTTTACAGAGAATGGTGCGGAAAAAAAAAATCCAATGAATGGCAGCTCTGTGGACAAAAATGCTTTTTTAATGGGAGAGGTCAGAGGGAATGGCCAGACTGGCTCAAGCTGACAGGAAGGCGACAGTAACTCAAATAACCATACATTATAACAGTGGTGTACAGGAGAGCATCTCTGAATGCACGGTACAACGAACTTGCATTGGATGGGTAACAGCAACAGAAGGCCATGAATATGTACTCAGTGGCCACTTTATTGGATACCTCCTATACCTAATAAAGTGGCCACTGAATATATATAGAGAAACACAGGGACTTCCTGGATCACTGGTGACCTGACCTGTGGAAATCTACCTTTATACAATTTCTCCTATAAAAGCATTGTAATTATAATAAAATGCTTTGTATTCATTAATGACTAGAAAGATGTAATTTACAGTACTGTGCAAAAGTCTTAGCCACACATATATATAACTAGAGTGCCTAAGACTTTCGCCCAGTATTGTGTATCATGTCCTTCCAGGTACCAAATAACACTTAATACTACTGAGCTAATACAAATCTAAGTGCTCTTATTTCCATTTGCCAGCCTTCTCCCTATTTTAACCAATGTACAGTACTGCGCAAAACTCTTAGCCACCCTAGATATATAGTGTATATTGGCCTCAGACTTTCGTACTGTACTGCATTCCCTAGTTTAATTAAGGGTAGTGATTAAATTAAAGGTAATGGAAGAATTCTGGCAAGTGACACAGAACGGCCAGTAATAGAAGATGGAAATCTCTGACTTGAGGAATCAGCTTGTGGACAGATCTCTCAAATGGAAGGCTTGTGTAAGCCAGGTCTGCCTCTGATCCACCACTGGACATCACCAACTTAAAAGAGAAGTTCTTGTCAATTGCCCACCAAGTCCTTGCTGTCTGAAATCTAAGTCTAAACTTTAGTGGTGACGTTGCAGCATAGTGGTTGGGATAATGCTATTACAGTGCCAGAAACCTGGGTGTGTGTGGGTGTAATGGTGCAGCATGGGCTCACGCAGCCAGAACACCCAGTTACTGCGTTGTATCTAATAAAACTGAAACTTCAAACTACGGCACAAGAGCACTGTCAGCCTACTGAGGCCCAGACTGGAATCGCTAGGTTGATCATTTATTTATTCAGTGAAATACTCCTGGCCCTTCGAGCCACTCACCCAGCAATCGCCCAGTTTATTCCAAGCCTGATCACGGGACAATTTGCAGTGATCAATTAACCTCCCAACCGGTAGGTCTTTGGACTGTGGAGGAAAACCAGAACACCCGGAGGAAACCCACATGGTCACAGGGAGAACGTACAAACTCCTTACAGACAGCGGTGGGAATTGAACCCGGGGCCCTGGTACTGTAAAGCGTTGTGCTAACCACTACACTGACGCGGTGACGTGGGTTTGAATAAGATTGATCTGTTTGTTTGCAAGCTTTAACCCTGTGTGCTTGTTCCTTTCCTTAGTGGTGGGTGGCCTGTTGTCTGCTCACCTGCTCTCCAGGGAGGGCGGCATCGCTGTGGAGCCAGGCTGGCCGTGTACGGGCCCTTTGCTCAGATTGGCAGAAGAAGCTGCACGTAGACTGCTGCCAGGTGAGGATCCCATACGTCTCCATGCTCCGCCCTCTCCCCACCCCACGTCGTCTTCATTCTGCTTCTCTATAGCCCATTCAAGCCTGCGTTCCACTGCTTTAAGGGCTTCCTTCTACATCCCGCATTGTAGTAGAACTCAACCTGCTTTGCATCTGTTTACTCTACGTGTTTGCTGCCGGAGCAGAATTAGGCTATTCGGCCCATTGAGTCTGTTCTACCATTCCATCATGGCTCAACCCCATTTTCCTGCCTTCTCCCCTTTGACATCCTTACTAATCAAGAACCTATCAACCCGCACTTAAAATACACTCGGTGACTTCGCCTGTACAGCCAATTGTGGCAATGAATTCCACAGATTCACCATCATATGGATGAAGAAATTCCTCATCTCTTTTCTAAAGGATTGTCCTATTTTCTGAGGCTGTGTCTTCTGGTCCTAGACTCCCCCACTATAGGGAGCATGTTCTCCACACCCACTCTATCGAGGCCTTTCAATATTCGATAGGTTTCAGTGAGATTACTCTCTTCCCCCCGCCCCTCCCCCCCCCATTCTTCTAACTTGAAGGGAATACCCGTACAATGCTGGAGGAATGTAGTAGGCCCAGCTGCATCTATGGAGAGGAATAAACAGTTGGCAATTTGAGCCGAGACCCTTCATCAGAGTTCATGCAATCAAGCCTTGGAACTTATCCTGGTTTATTATGCTCAACCCCATTTCCATTCGAAAGGTGTGGTGCAGAATTGCTCAGTGATCCAGCTACGGTTGAATCTGAGGCGTACGAGTTGAAATGCAAATTCATCACATTTCAAAAAACAAAATTTAGATGAAGACTTAAAGTGCCAATTCCTGCAAGGAAAGGGATTGAGGATTAGCATGTGTCTGTTTGACTGGATAAAAACGTAGAATGTAGAACAGCAGCAGGGCCTCCACTTCCTGAGGAGATCGAGGCAAGTGAGGCACCCCCCCCCCCCACCAGCTATCTTAACTGTGCATTTTACAGGAGCACCATTGACAGCGTCCTGACAAGTTGCATCTCCATCTGGTATAGGAGCAGTTGAGCATTGGACCAGAAGGACAGTGAGAACAGCTGAGAAGATCATAGGGGTCTCCCTTCCATCCATCAGGGACATTTATCAGGAATGCTGCACATGCCTCTGCTGCCCCAGAGAAAGCAACCCAAGTTAGCCCAGTCTCATGGCTCTAATTCAGGCAGCATCCTTGGAACTTTCTTCTGCCCCCTCTCTGAAGCTTCCACCTCCTTACCTTGGAGTACTACAGCTCAGAAACAGGCCCTTCAACCCATCTAGTCCCGCCTAGTCCCAATTATCTGCACCTGTACCATATACCACCACCCTTCTCCCATCCATTAACCCATCCAGACTTTTCTTAAATGTTACAACTGAACTGGCACTGCCACTTCTGTTGGCAGCTTGTTCCACACTCACACCACCCTCTGGGTGAATTAGTTTCCCGTAATGGGGCGACTGTGAAAGGGGTGACTTTTACTCAGCTGACGTGGACACTTGTGGGCATCAGCAGTGCTGCTCCCTCAGCTCTGTGCACCTGGTTTGGATCCGGACCTTGGGTGCAGCTTGTGTAGCTTTCCTCCGGGTTCTCCCGTTCCCTCCCACATTTCAAAGACGTGATCGGTGGGTTATTGGGTCATTGATCGGTAGGTTGTCCCTGGTATGCAGGGGAGTGGTAGAATCTGTGTGGGGGGGGGGAGGAGAGCGAAGATTGATGGGAGTGTGAGCAGAGTGAAATGGTACAGGTTGACCACCACAAATCTGGAATGATTGGGATCTGTGCAGTGCCCGATTAGTGATTTTGTGGAATCACTGGCGGTTGGGTTAGGTTTAAATAAATAAACACCTCCAACCCACTTGATGGTCACCTCATCCTACCTTTAAATACCTTGGAAATAGAACAAGGTGGATAATAAAGAAAACCAAGTGAAATTTATTGAACACAAATTTTGTAGATGCTGGAAATTCAAGCAACACACATCAAAGTTGCTGGTGAACGCAGCAGGCCAGGCAGCATCTCTAGGAAGAGGTACGGTCAATGTTTTGGGCTGAGACCCTTCGTCAGGACTAACTGAAAGAAGAGCTAGTAAGAGATTTGAGAGGGGGAGGGGGAGATCCAAAATGATAGGAGAAGACAGGAGGGGGAGGGATGGAGCCAAGAGCTGGACAGGTGATTGGCAAAAGGGATATGAGAGGATCATGGGACAGGAGGCCTAGGGAGAAGGAAAAGGGGGAGCGGGGAAAAACCCAGAGGATGGGCAAGGGGTATAGTCAGAGGGACAGAGGGAGAAAAAGGAGAGAGAGAAAGAATGTGTGTATATAAATAAATAAGGGACGGGGTACGAGGGGGAGGTGAGGCATTAACGGAAGTTAGAGAAGTCAATATTCATACCATCAGGTTGGAGGCTACCCAGACGGAATATAAGGTGTTGCTCCTCCAACCTGAGTTTGACTTCATCTTTACAGTAGAGGAGGCCGTGGATAGACATGTCAGAATGGGAATGGGACGTGGAATTAAAATGTGTGGCCACTGGGAGATCCTGCTTTCTCTGGCGGACAGAGTGGCGGACAAATTTATTGAAGTACAGTACAGGCAAAATACCTGACAAGGTATCAGTATTTACTTACACTTCAATGAAGATGTGACTGGTGCTAGAATAGCACAGATTATAAAAATAAATGCAGAATAACACAGGGGAACAACTTGCTTCCTTTAAAGACTGTGCCAATGGCCGATTCTGCTAATGGTGCCCGACAGGTTGGTGCGTAATGTGGGAAATTTGAAATTAGGCTGGCGACAATTGTGTCTGAAGCAGTGGTGGAGCTGGATTACTGATTGCCAGATTTGACCTGTATTATTACAAATGGGTCGGTGATGAACTCAAGGCTGAAAGGCCTATTTCTGTGCTATGTGACCCTTGAACGTCTCGGCACCCCCTCCAAGGTGAGTATGTCCTTCCTAAGAGGCGGCACGGTAGCATAGTGGTTAGCACAACGCTTTACAGTACAGGCCACCCGGGTTCAATTCCCACCGCTGCCTGTAAGGAATTTGTATGCTCCTCCTGTGACTGTGCAGGTTTCCTCCAGGTGCTCTGGTTTGCTCCCACAGTCCAAAGACATACCATTTGGTAGGTTAATTGATCATTGTAAATTGTTCTGTGATTAGGGCTAGGATTAAATTGTGGGATTGCTAGGTGGCATTGCTCAAGAACTGAAAGGGTCTATTCCATAGTAAAAATAAAGCATGGGAGTAGAATTAGGCCGTTTGATCTGTCAAGTCTGCTCCACCATTCCGTCATTGTGCCTCTCAATCCATTCTCCTGCCTTCTCCCCATAACCTTTGATGCCCTTACTGATCATGAACCTATCAACCTCTGCTTTAGATATACCCAATGACTTGGCCTCCACAGTCAGCAGGTTGTAAGGGTGGGCTCCCTCACCTCCAACCCTCTGACTCTCAATACAGGAGCCCCTCAGGGCTGTGTACTGAGCCCCCTCCTTTACTTCCTGTAAACCCATGACTGAATCACCACCCACAGCTCTAATCTGCTAATTAAATTTGCCAACAACACTACATTGATTGGCCTTATCTCAAACAATAACGAGGTGGTCTACAGGGAAGAAGTCATCTCTCTGACACAGTGGTGTCAAGAAAACAACCCCTCCCTCAATGTCACAAAAGCAAAGGAGCTGGTTGTGGATTACAGGAGGAATGGAGACGGGCTATTGACATCAATGTATCTGGGGTTGAGAGGGTAAATATCTTCAAGTTCTACAGCGTCCACATCACTGAGGGCCTCACGTGGTCTGTACACACCAGCTGCATCACTGCCTGGTATGGGAACTGCACCTCCCTTAATCGCAGGATTCTGCAGAGAGTGGTGCAGACAGCCCAGCACATCTGTAGTTGTGAACTTCCCATGATTCAGGACATTTACAAGTTCAGGACATTTAGGATTATTGGGAATCCAAGCCATCCCAACCACAATCTATTCCAGCTGATACCATCCAGGAAACGGTACCGCAGCATAAAAGCCAGGACCGACAGGCTCCGGGACAGCTTCTTCCATTGGGCCATCAGACTGATTAATTCACGTTGATTTGAGTGTACTCTATATTAGATTGACTGTTCTATTTATTATAAATTACTATGATTGCACCTCTCACTGCATTCCTAGAATGATATATTTACTTACTTTACTGCTTGTTATGCCGTTGGTGTTTAGGGCAGCAATGAAGATCCTTCATCTCTGTCTGTATAGAAGATTCTTCATTGCTGTTTCCATAACAATTGTTTTTCAACCAGTCAGGGTTGTTAGCCCTGAGCTGAACCCCCGAACCCGGAGGACCAGTAGTCCACTCTTAGTCTGGCCTTTACCCCTTGACCTCTTTGGCTTGGATGACCCTATCAAGAGCAAAAGCATGAAGCCTTGACTCCAGGCTCTCTGGGTCAGTGAGGCTCCAAACTTTGCGACAAGGTTATGGTCCTCTTGAAGGAGAAGGATATAGGGATGTGATTTAAATGCCGTTATCTCCGTGGTGAGAGACTGTGACCAGAAGGATGGACAGTGCTTTGGCTTATCAATGTCCATGTTCCACTGTCTCATGTCTCTTGTGTTCGATCTGTTCACTGTAGCATCCAGCAGTAATAAAGGAACTGCATCTTGGGAAGGCTGTATGAGCCACCTTGTGGTTAGCAGGACATTTTGCCATAAGCTGTTTTGAGTTGTGTGTGGTAGTCAATGGCAAGTTTGTCTTTTCCGTTCAGACTCAGCACTGATCTATAGTGCTAAATGCTGTCTTTCGCAGAGGAACTTCATTTTGTCTGAGTTAGTGAATGATTGAATATTTGCAGTTACTTGTCTCATTTGGTGTTACAGGCGCTGTGAATTTCCTGGTTGTTTATACTGGTATAGTTACTCAGCATTTAAAAAAAAACTACTTGGTTGAATGGAAATTCTCCATCTGTTGTTACAATATGTTCTCGGGCAATAATGTTAAGGACAATTATTGGCCAATGTTTATTGAACAGATTTGCAGTTGTATATTTCTGTAACTTTTGGCAATTTTTACCCACTCCCCCTTCTCTCTTTTTCCATTCCCCGTTCTGGCTTTCCTCATCCTCTTCTCACCTTTTCACCTACCGTCACCTCCACGTGCCCCTCCCCCTTCCCTTTCTCCTGTCGTCCACTCTCGTCTCCTATCAGATTCCTTCTTCTTCAGCCCTTTACCTTTTCCACCTATCACCTCCCAGCTTCTTACTTCATCCCTCTCTCCCACCCACCCTCCTTCCCTGTCACCTGGTCTCACCTATCACCCGTCAGCTTGTACTTGCAAATTTCTACAGATGTACGGTGGAAAGCATTCTAACTGGCAGTTTCACCATCTGGTATGGGGTGGAGTGCGGTGGGGGGGGGCGTTGGAACTGCACAGGATTGAAGTAGCCTATAGAGAGCTGTAAAATTAGTCAGCTCCATCATGGGCATGAGCCTCTTTGTATACAGGACATCGTCAAGGAGCGATGCCTCAAAAAGGCAACACCCATCATTAATGACTCCCATCACCCAGGACATGCCCTCTTCTCACTGCTACCATCAGGAAGGAGGTACAGGAGCCTGAAGGCACACACAATTCAGGGTTAACTTTTCCTGTCTGCCTTTCAATTTCTGACTGGACATTGAACGCATGAATACTACTCTTTTTTTAACTTTCTATTTTTGCACTACTTGTTTAATTTAACTATCTATAAGATATATACCTGCTGTAATTCACATTTTTCCTCCATTATTATGTATTGCATTGTACTGCTACCACAAAGTTAACAAATTTCATGACGTGTCTGATTCCGGTTCCCACCACATCTTATTCTTCTCACCACCTTTCTAGTCATGATGAAGCGTCTCAGCCTGAAGCATTGACTGTTCATTCCCCTCCATAGATGCTGCCTGACTTGTTGAGTTCCTCTTGCATTTTGTGTGTGTTACTCTGGATTTCTAGCATTTGTGAAATCTCTGGAATTTGAGTTGTAAAGTGCCTTTGTTTGGCCCATGAAAGTTTACTCTGGAAGCACAGTCACTGTTCTGATGTAGGAAATGAGGCAGCCAGTTTGTGCACAGCAAGTGTGATGACGTATTGATCACCTGACAAGGTCACTATTGGTCAGGGTACGTTCCATGGCCTTAGAAGTTGGTAATCAGTGTTCTTGGGCTCTTGCTTTTGCATAGGCAGAGATTATTTGTCTTGTCTCGGTGGGGGCGGGGGGAGACATGAGATTCTTTGTGACTTGGATGAGGAAGTGGAAGTGTGGGTTAGTAAGTCTACAAATAATATTGGTGATGTTGTGGATAGTGTAGAAGGTTGTTGAAGGTTACAGCCAGAGATTGACTGGGCTAAGAAGAGGCAGATGGAGTTCAATCCAGAGAAGTGTGAAATGATACGCTTTGAAAGGTTGAACTTGAAGACAAAATACAAGGTAACTGGCAGGATTCTTAGTGTTGTGGAGGAACAGAGAGATCTTGGGGTCCTCCTATTGATAAACCTCTGACATCCCCCCTTCCTTTCCTCCAAGCACCTTGAAGTTATGTCGCCCTGGGAATAAAGTCACTGGCTGTACACTCCATCTTTGCCTCTTATCTTGTACAACTCTTGTTAAGTCACCTCTCATCCACCTCCTCTTCAAAGAGAAAAACCCTAGATCACTCAACGTAACGACAAATCATCACTGCCTATGCAAAAGCCCAGGAGCAAGCACTAAATACAGGTGAGGCAACATTTCACCTGCGAATCTGCTGGGGTTGTCTGTTGTGTCCGGTGCTCATGATGGGGCCTCCCGTACATTGGTGGGACCCATCATAAATTGGGAGACCACTTTGTCGAGCGCCTCCGCTCCATCTGGCGAAAGTGGAACTTCCCGGTGCTCAAACATTTTAATTCCGATTTCTGTTCCCATACTGACGTGTCTGTCCATGGCCTTCCATGTGCCAAGATAAAGTCACCCTTATAGTCTGTCTAGGTAGCCTCCAACCTAAGGGCATGAAAATCAATTTCTTCAATTTAAAAAAAAAATTTCCACTCCCCTCCCCTCTTCTTCTATTCCCCACTCTGACTTCTTGCCTCTTCCCACCAGCCTGTCACCTCCCCTTGGGTCCCCTCCTTAAGACCCTAAGATATAGGTGCAGAATTAGGCCATTTGGCCCATCTGAGTCTGCTCTGCCATTTCATCATGGCTGATCCATTTTCCCTCTCAGCCCCAATCTCCTGCCTTCTCCCATATCGCTTCATGCTCCGACTAATCAAGAACCTATCAAACTCTGCTCCTTCTTCCCTTTCTCCTATGGTCTACTCTCCTCTCAGGTTCCTCCTCCTCTAGCCATTTATCTTTCCAACACACCTGGCATCACCTATCACCTTTGAGCTGTCCTCCTTCCCGCCCCCCCCTCACTTTTTTATTCTGGCATTCTTCCCCCTTTTCAGTCCTGAAGAAGGGTCTGAGCCTGAAATGTCAACTATTTATTCATTTACACAGATGCTGCCTGACCTGCTGAGTTCCTCCAGCATTTTGTGTGTGTTCACATGACATCAGTTTTGAATGTGAATTTTACTTGCATATTACCATCAGTCTCGCCCTGTCGTTATCATTGAATATAAAACAAAATTTCAGGAATACTAATTCCATTCCGTTTGTAAGAAATGCCTAAATGTCGAGACAAGTCTCCAATTTTTTTCCAATAACAACTCTAACTTATATGGAGTAGCGTTCTGAAGCATTATACCTAGAGCAGGGGTTCCCAACATTTTTCATGCCATGGACATTAACCCTACCATTAGCCGAGGGGTCTGTGGACCCCAGACTGGGAACCCCTGGGCTAGAGCACTACGAATGGAAAAAATTGTCACTGGCCCACAGATACCAACCGAAGAAGTGGGTAGATGTTGAAGTTGTGAATTCAAAGGAAGAAAGAGAACTTCCTGTAAACTGGAGAACTTTGCCAGCTGAAGGTGTGGTCATGATTTATACCAGGTTCTTTGGCTGGTTCTTCAGTTCATTATGGTTTGGTTTGATTCAAATTTGTTCATTATCATTCTTCAGTACAGAAGTATAAAGGAGAACGGAATGATTGTCACTTTGCATCCGATGGAGCATTAAATAACACATTAAGCATAATGAACGCAATTAAACCACATTAAATATAAGTATCCTCTCATACCTAGTGTCACCTTATATACATACAATCAGTCTGTGTATACTTGGACTGATTGTACATAAGGTGACTGACAGGAAATGATAAAGTAGTGGTGGGTTAGTGGGTGGAGGTGTTGATCAGCCCAACAGCTTGGGGGAAATAACTGTTTTTATTTATTTATTGAGATACAGTATGGAACAAACCCTTCGGGTGCTTCGAGCTGCGCCACCCAGCAGTCCCCCAGGTTTTAACCCCAGCCTAATCACCTGACAATTTACAATGACCAATTAACTTAACACCCAGAGGAAACCCACACAGTCACGGAGAGAACATACAAACTCCATGCAGGCAATGGCAGAAATTGAGTCTGGTGGTCCTGGTGTGGGTGATACATAGCCTCCTCCCTGATGGGAGTGGGACAAACAGTCCGTAAGCAGGATGGGTGAGATCCTTCATGATATTGCTGGCCTTTAATTTCTGCCACCTTCCTGTATAGATGCCCTTGATGGCAGTTGACTCAGTATAACAGTGGGCTCGGTGTGAGTAACTGCTTTCATTATCACTTTGCTTAAAGCTTTCCAAACTCCAACCGGAATGCCATTTGGGACGGTGAATCTTATGAACGGGGTGAATCCCGGTGAGACGCCAGTCACGTGCACTGCAGGAATCGGCACCTTCATACTGGAATTTGCTACTCTGAGCCGCTTGACAGGCGACCCGGTGTTTGAGGAGGTGGCGAGGAAGGCACTGGACGGGTTGTGGAAAAGCCGATCGGACATTGGCCTTGTGAGTGATTCTCAACTCTGTTTGGGGCTTGGAAGTTTTCACTTTTGTTTTTGGTTCATTTTGGGGATGATTTTTATGGTCACTACTTTGGGCAGAATTACATAGAAACATAGAAAATAGGTGCAGGAGTGGGCCATTCGGCCCTTCGAGCCTGCACCGCCATTCAGTATGATCATGGCTGATCATCCAACTCAGAACCCCGTACCCGCCTTCTCTCCATACCCCCTGATCCTTTTAGCCACAAGGGCCATATCTAACATCGTTCTCTCGGCTTAAAGGTTCCATAGTAACTTGCCACTGAGTTGGTTTGATAAGTTAGTTGATTATTGTTTTGTGTACTGAGCTATTTTTAAAAGCTTTGTTATACGTTATTGTTGGGATACAGCGTGGAATAGACCTCTCTGGCCCCTCAAGCCACACTGCCCAGCAGTTCCCCCAAGCCTAGTCAGAGGACAATTTGCAATGACCGATTAAAGAGACTAAAGAAATTAAAGAGACTAGGAGAGAGGAGGTTAGTTCACAACAGGGGGATGGGAACAAGTGCAGAGAGACAGAGGGGTGTAAAATGAGGGTAGAAGCAAAAAGTAGTAAGGTGAAAAGTAAAAGTGGCAGGCCGGCAAATCCAGGGCAAAACTCAAAAAGGGCCACTTTTCAACATAATTGTATAAGGGCTAAGAGAGTTGTAAAAGTGAGCCTGAAGGCTTTGTGTGTCAATGCAAGGAGCATTCGTAACAAGGTGGATGAATTAAAGGTGCAGATTGTTATTAATGAATATGATATAGTTGGGATCACAGAGACATGGCTCCAGGGTGACCAGGGATGGGAGCTCAACATTCAGGGATATTCAATATTCAGGAGGGATAGACATGAAAGAAAAGGAGATGGGGTAGCATTGCTGGTTAGAGAGGAGACAAACGCAATCGAAAGGAAGGATATTAGCCGGGAGGATGTGGAATCGATATGGGTAGAGCTGCATAACACTAAGGGGCAGAAAACACTGGTGGGAGTTGTGTACAGGCCACCTAACAGTAGTACTGAGGTTGGGGATGGTATTAAACAGGAAATTAGAAATGTGTGCAATAAAGGAACAGCAGTTATAATGGGTGACTCCAATCTACATATAGATTGGGTGAACCAAATTGGTAAGGGTGCTGAGGAAGAGGATTTCTTGGAATGTATGCGGGAAGGTTTTTTGAACCAACATGTCGAGGAACCAACTGGAGAGCAGGCTATTCTAGATTGGGTATTGAGCAATGAGGAAGGATTAATTAGCAATCTTGTCATGAGAGGCCCCTTGGGTAAGAGTGACCATAATATGGTGGAATTCTTCATTAAGATAGAGAGTGACATAGTTAATTCAGAAACAAAGGTTCTGAACTTAAAGAAGGGTAACTTTGAAGGTATGAGACGTGAATTAGCTAAGATAGACTGGCAAATGACACTTAAAAGGTTGACGGTGGATATGCAATGGCAAGCATTTAAAGATCGCATGGATGAACTACAACAATTGTTCATCCCAGTTTGGCAAAAGAATAAATCAAGTAAGGTAGTGCACCTGTGGCTGACAAGGGAAATTAGGGATAGTATCAATTCCAAAGAAGAAGCATACAAATTAGCCAGAAAAAGTGGTTCACCTGAGGACTGGGAGAAATTCAGAGTCCAGCAGAGGAGGACAAAGGGCTTAATTAGGAAGGGGGAGAAAGATTATGAGAGAAAACTGGCAGGGAACATAAAAACTGACTGTAAAAGCTTTTTATAGATATGTGAAAAGAAAAAGATTGGTTAAGACCAATGTAGGTCCCCTACAGACAGAAACAGGTGAATTGATTATGGGGAGCAAGGACATGGCAGACCAATTGAATAATTACTTTGGTTCTGTCTTCACTAAGGAGGATATAAATAATCTTCCAGAAATAGTAGGGGACAGAGGGTCCAGTGAGATGGAGGAACTGAGGGAAATACATGTTAGTAGGGAAGTGGTGTTAGGTAAATTGAAGGGATTAAAGGCAGATAAATCCCCAGGGCCAGATGGTCTGCATCCCAGAGTGCTTAAGGAAGTAGCCCAAGAAATAGTGGATGCATTAGTGATAATTTTTCAAAACTCTTTAGATTCTGGACTAGTTCCTGAGGATTGGAGGGTGGCTAATGTAACCCCGCTTTTTAAAAAAGGAGGGAGAGAGAAACCGGGGAATTATAGACCGGTTAGCCAGACATCGGTGGTGGGGAAAATGCTAGTCAGTTATCAAAGATGTGATAACAGCACATTTGGAAAGTGGTGAAATCATTGGACAAAGTCAGCATGGATTTGTGAAAGGAAAATCATGTCTGACGAATCTCATAGAATTTTTTGAGGATGTAACTAGTAGAGTGGATAGGGGAGAACCAGTGGATGTGGTATATTTGGATTTTCAAAAGGCTTTTGACAAGGTCCCACACAGGAGATTAGTGTGCAAACTTAAAGCACACGGTATTGGGGGTAAGGTATTGATGTGGATAGAGAATTGGTTGGCAGACAGGAAGCAAAGAGTGGGAATAAATGGGACCTTTTCAGAATGGCAGGCAGTGACTAGTGGGGTACCACAAGGCTCAGTGCTGGGACCTCAGTTGTTTACAATATATATTAATGACTTAGATGAGGGAATTAAATGCAGCATCTCCAAGTTTGTGGATGACATGAAGCTGGGCGGCAGTGTCAGCTGTGAGGAGGATGCTAAAAGGATGCAGGGTGACTTGGATAGGTTAGGTGAGTGGGCAAATTCATGGCAGATGCAATTTAATGTGGATAAATGTGAGGTTATCCACTTTGGTGGCAAAAACAGGAAAACAGATTATTATCTGAATAGTGGCCGATTAGGAGAAGGGGAGGTGCAACGAGACCTGGGTGTCATTATACACCAGTCATTGAAAGTGGGCATGCAGGTACAGCAGGCGGTGAAAAAGGTGAATGGTATGCTGGCATTCATAGCAAGAAGATTCGAGTACAGGAGCAGGGAGGTACTACTGCAGTTGTACAAGGCCTTGGTGAGACCACACCTGGATTATTGTGTGCAGTTTTGGTCCCCTAATCTGAGGAAAGACATCCTTGCCATAGAGGGAGTACAAAGAAGGTTCGCCAGATTGATTCCTGGGATGGCAGGACTTTCATATGATGAAAGACTGGATCGACTAGGCTTATACTCGTTGGAATTTAGAAGATTGAGGGGGGGATCTTATTGAAACGTATAAAATCCTGAGGGGATTGGACAGGCTAGATGCAGGAAGATTGCTCCCGATGTTGGGGAAGTCCAGAACGAGGGGTCACAGTTTGAGGATAAAAGGGAAGCCTTTTAGGACCAAGATGAGGAAAAACTTCTTCACACAGAGAGTGGTGAATCTGTGGAATTCTCTGCCACAGGAAACAGTTGAGGCCAATTCATTGGCTATATTTAAGGGGGAGTTAGATATGGCCCTTGTGGCTAAAGGGTATGGAGGGAAGGCTGGTACAGGGTTCCGAGTTGGATGATCAGCCATGATCATACTGAATGGCGGTGCAAGCTCGAAGGGCCAAATGGCCTACTCCTGCACCTATTTTCTATGTTTCTATTAACCGACCAACCGGAATGCCTTTGGGTTGTGGGAGGAAATCGGAACAGCCGAAATAAACTCACAACCATGGGGAGAACGTATGAACTCCTTACAGGCAGGGGCAGGAATTGAACCCAGGTCGCCTGTGCTATAAAGCAATGGGCTAACCACTAAGCCACCATGCCACCCCCTCTGCCATCCATTAAGATCACACCATCTCAGTAGGTGCATCAAGGAAGTACAGGGGAAAGGCAATAACAGGATGCAGAAGAAAGTGTTACAGTTGCAGAGAAAGTGCAGTGCAGGTGGACAATATGATGTAAGTGCAGTGACCAGGTAAATTGTGAGGTGGAGTCCATCTTTTATTTATTTTATTTATTGAGATACAGCGTGGAGTAGGCCTTCCCGGCTCTTCGAGCTATACCACCCAGCAATTCTCCCAATTTAATCCTATCCTCATCCTGGACAATTTACAATGACCAATTAACCTACCAACTGGTATGTCTTTGGGCTGTTGGAGGAAACCGGAGAACCCGGAGGAAAGCTACACGGTCACAGGGAGAACATACAAACATGGACCCCTACCATTAACTGAGGGGTCTGTGGGCTCCTGGTTGGGAAACCCTGTATCAGGATATCATTCAGTAGTCTTAGAACAAGATGGAAGCTCTTCTTGAGCCTGATGGTGTGTGCTGACAGGCTTTTGTGTTTTCTACCTAATGGGAGTGGGGGGGAAGAACGTCCAGGATGGGAGGGGTCTTTGATCGCGTTGGCTGTTTTACCGAGGCAGTGAGCAATGTACACAGTAATGGCAGCAAGTAAAATCTCCCTATTCATTGATGATCATTTCTGCAACTTTACTAATCCAGGCTCGTCTCCTTCCCTATCCCCAATCTCGAGACATCCAGTCATCTGACTGATAATTGAATTTTTAGTAACAACCAACAAACAAATGTTTTCTGTGCACAAACTCTGCATTTTATAAACTACGTTCTCAACACGATGCTTAGATGATGTACCATATGTTGTCCTCTAGAGGACTACAACCTTGTCGTAGGGTTTGGAAGCGTGCATGCCTCAATGATCCAGAGAGCTATGCAGGGCTTTATGCTTTGGTGCTTGGTAGGGTCACTCATGCCAAAAAGGTCAAAGGTTAGAGGTCAGACTAAGAGTGGTCTGCTGGCCCTCCCGGATTGGGGGTTCAGTTCAGGGCTAACAACCTGACTAGTAAAACAAAATCGTTACACAAACAGCAATGAAGAATCCATCTGCATCTGAGTGTGACAGTATTCCTGAGTCTCCACCTGGGGACTTGCATAACCGACGGTAGTGAAAACGGAGCTACTGACTCAATGAAGGAAGCCCTGAACACCACCTGTTACGTACCCCATAACTGGGTTGCCAAACCAGCAGAAATGGATCACTCAGTTGGAGTCTGGAGTACTAGAACTAAGAAAGTTTTATTAAAGAAACAAGCAACACAGTAATCGAAAGGATAATAAATGCAACAGTTCAGCGATGATAAACACACATGTGCACAGAATTAAGATAACAGCATCAATCAAGCTCTATCGTTGTCTAGGGGTAAATGACCAAATTTCAAAGTGACTCAAAGTTCAGTCCAGTTTAGTAGTTCAGTTCGCAGTAATCGTTGCCATGGCGATGGACAACGTGGGGGAAGAGAGAGGGAGAACAGGAACAACTGATCATTCAGACATGGCTTCACTCACAGACCGGCGATATGGCTCACAAACAGCTTTTGGGCGGGTCCTTGGTGATGTCACCTGAGGTCACCGACTGTGACCCCTCCTCCAGATGCGGTCGATCCTCTGCAGTGAACCCGGCACCCAGGCAAGGGCGGACACACACCGGATTCCCGCTGATCGTACCTTTCCACCCTTGTCGTTGTCTGGTGCTTCTCACCAACTCGTGAGAGGCGTACCGCTTCCAGGGTCTCGTTACCTCGGGTGGCGTGTGTCCTGCCTTAGCGAACCTGTCCCTTTTTATCCCCCTGCTGGGGTATCGCCTGTCCATCACTTCAAACAGTTCAAGGTTCAAAGGGGGGAGCCGCTCCAGACACCTCTCTCTCCCCCGTCCCTTCATTACACATCTCCAGACACTGCTCCATTGTTCCTTATCTCTCCTTCCCCTAAGGGCAGGTGGCAGGCCACTTGCTGATGTCACTGATGCTAACCCAGGCCAGCAAACATCTTAATTTTATGTGTATTCTCGTCACACACCAGAGATGGAGGACCTTCATTGCTGCCCTCAACACCAGCAGTGTAATGGGCAGTCTTACCACATGTTGACAATACAAGCCCAAGGGGGTGCTGGAGGCAGAGTATTTGCAGCGTGTGAATTGCCAAGGAGCTATGGAGCAAGTGTTGGGAGATGTGGACTCTTGACAGTCATTGTGCACTGGTGGGTTTGTGCTGTGTTCTGTGACACAGTGAAATTGAGAAGACCTTTGTGTGTTTTACCAGTAAGGCTCAATGTGAATCGTGATATTTTTGTATCATCTTGAATTTCTGGATTCTCTTGGTGAAGGAACTCCCACCTGAGCTGTAAGGGAAGGGGTTCCGGGATATAGACCTAGTAATCATGAAGGACCAAGATTCTGTACAAGGACCTTGGAGAGGAATCTACAGGTCACCGTGTTCCCATAGAGGTTGTTGGTTTGGGAACTGTCAGTGTAGCCTAGGTGAGCAACTAGTGCATTTTGGAGATGGTTCATGCAGTAGAGTCATGGTATGCTAGTGAGTAGATGCTTATTGTGGTTGGTAAGTTGCCAGTCAAGTGCGCTAACTTGTCCTGGATGGCGGCAAGCTTCATCAAGTGTTGTTGGAGTTGTGTCGACCAGGCAGGTTGGAGAGTGTTCCATCGTGCTCTTGACTTGTGTCTTGTAGACAGTAGAAGGGTTTTGTGGTGTCAGGAGGTGAGTCAACTCTCTACAGAATATCCATTCACTGACCTGTTCTTGATATTTATGTAACACACACAAAATGCTGGAGGAACTCGGCAGGCCAAGCAGCATCCATAGAAAAGAGTACGGTTGATGTTTCAGGCCGAGACCTCTTCAGCAGGACTGTACTCTTTTTCTACTCTTTTCCTAGATGCTGCCTGGCCTGCTGAGTTCCTCCAGCATTTCGTGTGTGTTGCTTGGATTTCCAACATCTGCAGATTTTCTCTTGTTTGTCTTGATATTTATGTGGCTGGTTGATATGACTGGGGGACTATGTAATGGTAATGCCATTAAACGTCAAAAGCATGTGGCCACAACAGGAAGTGCTGGAAGAACTCAACAGCATCTGTGGTAGAAAAGGAATTGTCAGTGTTTCAGACTCCAGCACTTGCAGTCTGTGTCTTCAAAAGTTCAACGCAATCAACAGGTCCTTCTAGAGAAAGTTCTTTGACATGAAGAATCTTTCTGCAGAGCTGCAGCCTGACCTGCCGAGTATTTCCAGCATCTGCAGTTTTTTTGGATTTTCATTTACTGTGGGAGGTCAGAGTCCCCGGCACTTTTGTGGCATTGAATGTTACTTGCCGCTTATGAACCTGTGCCTGAATGTGTAGATCTGACTCCATGCAGGTGTCGTCACTGATTAACTGGACTCTGAAAACTCACACTCATTCCTTGGTCACACTTTCTTTACTTGTGCACAGGGAGAACAGCCCAGCCCATCACCAAATTGTTCTGAAATCCAAACAGAGAAATGCCATTTTTAGACAGAATTGACTGGCAGGTACAGATATTGGTAACCTTATGCACGTTGAAATTCCTGACTTGCAAATTCAATCCCATTCCTAATACAAGTGTTAAAAATCAATAGAAACAAGCTAACAATTGAAAATACTTTGAAGCTGGTAAAGTAATTGTCCTTTAGTTGGTGTGTGTGTCTTGTATCCTTTGATTACAACCTTATGTTGTCTTTGTATGCTAAATACAGAGCGCCTCTGCTGTGCAAAGGGAAGCTATGGTCTTCAAAGACCTTTCTTGTCTGGGCTGACAGCACACTTTGTGTAACCTTCCACACAAACACAGACCACAAGCAAATAGAATCAAGTTTATTTATTGAATTACGATACAGAACAGGCCCTTCATGCTCTTCGAACCACACTGCCCTGTAATCCCTAATTTAATGCCAGCCTAAATTATGGGACAATTTACAATGGCCAGTTAACCTGCCAACTGGTACGTCTTAGGAAACCAGGGCACCTGGAAGAAACCCATGCGGTCACAGGGAGAACATACATGCTCATTCCAGGCAGCGTCGGGACTTGAACCTGTGTGGCCTGTACTGTAAAGCGTTGTGCTAACCACTTCACTATCCGTACCGTGTAATATGTTATTCTTCAATGTCCTTGTCAACATTCCTGCTTTTTAGGTTATAGAATTTTACTCTTACAGAATTCACAAATCACTACCCAAAAGTATGAGAGATGGAATAAAGTTTGCTGTGATTGAATTATGTGGGGAAAGAAAATGCAAGTAAATTACAATTTATTTTCAACTTGCATTTCTTGTCGAAGTAACAGATGACATGGCACCATGTTGTGGAAGATGCAGATTTACTTACCACGTGTACGTCGAAACCTGCAGGGAAATGCACCATTTGCATTAATAGCTGACACAACCTAAGAGTGTGCTGGGGGCAGCTTGCAAGTGTTGCCACATATTCTGGTGCCAACGTAACATGCCCACAATCTCTGCAGAACCACATAGAACACGGCAAGCAATGTAACAACAGTGAAACTAGCTCCTTTCCTCTTGCCTACCCGTACACTTGGACAGTCCTCCAACTCCAGAACAGGCCTCTGGGCCTCCGGGCCTTTAGCCTCCAGTCTCCAGGCTTTGGCCACTGGGCTTCACCTTCTGGAAAATTGCAGACATCCCACCTCTTCCGGAAGTTCCGGGAGTCTCCCGCATATTGATAGTGGCTCCCTGACACCCGGAAATTATATACAATATCCCGGAAATCGATTTTTTTTTGAGAGGGAGAGCGAGCATCCTGATTGGTCTCTCTTCGTGCTAAGTAGACCTATCAGTTTTCTCTGTGGGTGGGCTTTACAGTCGACCTCAAAAATAATGACAGTGTTGCTCGCTGCACTGTTCGCAACAGTGACTTTTCTATTGCCCATGGTGGGTTAAGACTGTAAAAGACATGTTGAGGTGAGTTTAACAGGTGTCATTCGTTCATTAGCATAGCTAACGTTATTTAAACTAGCTGGTAGCCGCTAAGGAGCTACTCTGATGATGTCCTACGGGATGAGGCCAAACTCCCTGTAGACTTGCTTAAAGTTGTAATAGAATAAACATGATATTATAGTATAAGTACATATTTTAATGTCACATTTTCTGCATATACCCAGCCTGGTTTACAGATTAGACAAAATCACTGAACAAAGTATTACATACACCCTTGGAGGTCAACCTGGGGGTGGGGGGTGGGGGGGGAAATATGGGGTTGCGGGGGGCGGGGGTGCTACCTCCCTGAAATGAATTTTTGCAGGGTGGGATGTCTGAAATTGAGACTTGGGCAGATTTCTGGGAACACCCCCTCCCTGTAACACCGAGGTCACCTGTATGCAGTCATTAGCAGTGTATAAAGTGCTGGTGCAAGAGACTGCAGATGCTGGAATCTGAAGCAAAAACCAAAATTCTGTCGGGCTTCAGTAGGTGAGCTGGTGTCTGTGGAAAGGAAAGAATTTGTTGATATTTCTGGTTCAAATCTCACAGGTTTTTCATATTTCATCACTTTTTAAAAATTACTTTTATTTAGAGTTATAGCACGGTAACATCAAGCCCGCGCCACCCAGTTATACCCATGTGACCGATTAACCGACTAACCAATACATCCTTGGAATGTGGGAGGAGACGGGAGCACCCGATGAGTCCATGCTGGCTGGGCATATTTACATTCCTCCACTAATATTCCCTATAGTCTCTACTTCCAACCTTCCCATCAACTTCCACACTCAATACCTATCTGTAGGTAATAATATTAAAGGCCATTCACCCTGCCGTCCATGCCGGCTCCCACACCATTCACATCAGTCACTGGGTGGTTAGCACAATGCTTTACAGTACCTGCGACCCAGGTTCAATTCCCATCACTACCTGTAAGGAGCTTGTACATTCTCCCCGTGACCACGTGAGTTTCCTCCCACTGTCCACAGACGTATAGTTAGTAGGTTAATTGGACGTTGTTTAACTGTCCCGTGATTAGGCGAGGGTTAAAGCGGGTATAGCTGGGCGGTGTGGCTCGGAAGGTTGGAAGGACCTATTCCATACTGTATATCTAGGTAGATAAATTAATTATTTCTCTCTGTCTCTGAACCCCATCAACATCCCTGTCTCCCCAAGCACCTCTTAAACAAACTAACCATATTAGAGCCACACATACACAATGTTGGAGAAACTCGGCAGGTCAGGCAGCATCTATTGAAATGAATAAACAGTTGTTGTTTTGGACCGAAACCCTTCTTCAGGACTGGAAAGGAAGGGGAAGACAGCAGAATAAAAAGGTGGGGGGAGGGAAGGACAGCCGTAAGGTCATAGGTGAAGCCAGGCGGATTGGAGAGATAAAGGGCCAGAGAGGGAGGAGGAATCATAGCAGAGGAGAGAGTGGACCACATGCAAGGGAACGTTTAAGAAAGAAATCAAGAGGGCTAAAAGAAGGCATGAGGCAAGGTGAAGGAGAATCCTAAGGGATTCTATAGATATGTTAAGAGCAAAAGGATCGCAAGGGACAAAATCGGTCCCCCGGAAGAGCAGAATGGTAATCTACTGTATGCGTAGAACCAAAAGAGATGGGGGAGATCTAAAATGATTTTTTTTACATCTGTGTTTACTCAGGAGACAGACACAGAGTCTGTGTCTCTGTGTGAGGCAAAGTGGCATCAACTTCATGGACCATGTGTAGATTAGAGGAGGTGGTGTTTGCTGTCTTGAGGCAAATTAGGGTGGATATGCAGCATCTGATCCAGCATAACAATCATGTTGTTCTCCTTTACACTCGTGTGCTGAAGAATGACCATAAACTATCTTGAATCTGAAATCTTGTATCTTAGACCATCAGACCATATGAGTAGTGGTCTCACAACGCGCTGCAGGAACTCAGCAGGTCGGGCAGCATCCGTGGAAAAGATTGGTCGAAGTTTCGGGCCGGAACCCTTCGAAGGGTTTGAGTCCTGACAAAGGGTTCTGGCCCGAAACGTCGACCGATCTTTTCCACTGATGCTGCCCGACCTGCTGAGTTCCTCCAGCGCGTTGTGAGTGTTGCTTTGACCCCAGCATCTGCAGATTATTTTGTGTTTGAGTAGTGGTCTCTGCAGAATTAGCCAAACCTGACCCTTCCCATAGACTTAAAAAAAAAAGTGATTTCTGGAACAACCAACTGAGTAAAACTCAAATATAGGAGGACCATTTCATAAGACATAGGAGCAGAATTAGGCTATTCGGCCCATTGAATCTCTGCCATTTCATCCTGGCTGATTTATTATCCCCCTCAATCCCATTCTCTAACCCTCTTCCCATAACCTTTGATGCTATTACGAATCACAAATGTGTTAATCTCCACTTGAATTATACCCATTGGCTTAGCCTCCATAGCCATCTGTGGCAGTGATTCAGCTGCATCTGCGAAAGAAATTTCTCCTAATCTCTGTTCTAAAGGGACATACCTCTATTCTGAGACTGTGCTCTTTGGTCCTAGACTCCCACCACTATAGAAACATCCTCTCCAAGTTCGCTGTCTAGTAGGCCTTTCAATATTCAATAGATTTTCATGAGATTTCTCCCTTATTCTTCTAAACTTGAGTGTGTACAGACCCAGAGCCATCAAAATGCTCCCCAGGGATCAATCTTGTCAACCTCCTCTGGACCCTCTCTAATGGCAGCACGTCCTTTCTTTGATAAGGGACCCAAAATTGCTCACAACACTCTTAATTTTCTTTCAAAGCGTATTGATTTCCAGTTGACGTGAATTACTGCAGAAGTTATACTTGTACTTTGGTCCAGGGAAAGTTTCGTTATCAACTAAGAAGACAAATGTGACACTAATGGGATTTAGCTTCTTTCTACCAAGGACGAAATCTTTTGTACATCATTAATTGGTGATCCATTATTTCAAGAGTCTTGACTGTATTGATTGCTGCAGTTTGCTGTGTCTTCAAATCTCTCGCATGAAGGCACTTCCTAAAAGAAAACTACTCTAACATCTTGTGTAAAATATTAAATTCCCTTAGACAAAGGAAGCTTACCACAAACATGGTGCTATTCAGTTGCAAGCTGTTGTTGACCAGTTGCTTTGCTCTTTGTTTCTCATTTGTGTGTACTTTATCCATTAATTCAAACCATCAGGCTCGTGAATAAAAGGGGATAACTTGACCCAACTTCACTTGCCCCATCATTGAGATGTTCCCTCAGCCAATGTATGCACTTTCAAGGACCCTACATCTCATGTTCTCGTTATTTTTTGCTATTTATTTATATTCACATTTGCAATTTGCTGTCTTCTGCACTCTGGCTGATCTTTCATTGATCCTGTTATAGTTACTATTCGATGGATTTGCTGAGTATATCCACAGGAAAATGAATCTCAGGGTTGTATATGGTGAGATATATGTACTTTGATAATAAAATTTACTGTGAACTTTGAAGTTGAATGTAAATTTATTATCAAGGTATATATATATCTCACCATGTACTACCCTGAGATTCACATTAAAATGTTAATTAAATGAAAGGTTAAAAGTTTGAGAGAGCCATGGTTTTCAAGGGATATAGGAAATTTGGTTCGGGAAAAAGAGAGAGATTTACAATAAATATAGGCAGCTTGGAGTTAATGAGGTGCTCGAGGAATATAAAGAATGTAAAAAGAATCTTAAAGAAATTAGAAAAGCTAAAAGAAGATACGAGGCAGCTTTAGCAAGTAAGGTGAAAATAAATCCAAAGGGTTTCTACAGTTATATAAATAGCAAAAGGATAGTGAGGATTGGTCCCTTAGAGAATCAGAGTGGATGGCTATGTGCAGAGCCAAAAGAGATGGGGGAGATTTTGAACAATTTCTTTTCTTCAGTATTCACTAAGGAGAAGGATATTGAATTGTAAAGGAAACAAGAAGGGTAGTTATGGAAAGTATGATGATTAAAGAAGAGGAAGTACTGGCGCTTTTAAGGAATATAAAAGTGGATAAGTCTCCGGGTCCGGACAAGATATTCCCTAGGATCTTGAGGGAAGTTAGTATGGAAATAGCAGGGGCTCTGACAGAAATATTTCAAATGTCATTAGGAATGGGGATGGTGCCGGAGGATTGGCGTATTGCTCATGTGGTTCCATTGTTTAAAAAGGGTTCTATGAGTAAACCTAGCAATTATCGGCCTGTGAGTTTGATGTCAGTGGTGGGTAAATTGATGTTAAGTATTCTTAGAGATGGTATATATAATTATCTGGATAGACAGGGTCTGATTAGGAACAGTCAACATGGATTTGTGTGTGGAAGGTCATGTTTGACAAATCTTATTGAATTTTTTGATGTGGTTACTAAGAAAGTTGACGAGGGTAAAGCGGTGGATGTTGTCTATATGGACTTCAGTAAGGCCTTTGACAAGGTTCTACACGGAAGGTTAGTTAGGAAGGTTCAATCGTTAGGCATTAATATCGAAGTAGTAAAATGGATTCAGCAGTGGCTGGATGGGAGACACCAGAGAGTACTGTGTCAGATTGGAGGACCGTGTGTAGTGGTGTGCCTCAGGGATCTGTACTGGGTCCAATGTTGTTAGTCATATATATTAATGATTTGGGTGATGGGGTGGTAAATTGGATTAGTAAGTATGCAGATGATACTAAGGTAGGTGGCGTTGTGGATAATGAAGTAGGTTTTCAAAGCTTGCAGAGAGATTTAGGCCAGTTAGAAGAGTGGGCTGAAAGATAGCAGATGGAGTTTAATGCTGAAAAATGTGAGGTGCTACATTTTGGTAGGACTAATCAAAATAGGACATACATGGTAAATGGTAGGGCATTGAAGAATGCTGTAGAACAGAGGGATCTAGGAATAATGGTGCATAGTTCCCTGAAGGTGGAATTTCATGTGGATAGGGTGGTGAAGAAAGCTTTTGGTATGCTGGCCTTTATTAATCAGAGCATTGAGTATAGGAGTTGGGATGTAATGTTGAAATTGTATAAGGCATTGGTAAGGCCAAATTTGGGGTATTGTGTACAGTTTTGGTCACTGAATTATAGGAAAGATGTCAATAAAATTGAGAGAGTACAGAGGAGGTTTACTAAAATGTTGCCTGGGTTACATCTCCTAAGTTACAGAGAAAGGTTGAACAAGTTAGGTCTCAATTCTTTGGAGGTTGAGAGGGGACTTGATAGAGGTGTTTAAAATTATGAGGGGGACTGATAGAGTTGACGTGGATAGGCTTTTTCCATTTTGAGTCGGGGAGATTCAGACAAGAGGACATGAGTTGAGAGTTAAAGGGCAAAAGTTTAGGGGTAGCATGAGGGGGAACTTCTTTACCCAGAGAGTGGTGGCTGTGTGGAATGCGCTTCCAGCAGAAGTGGTTGAGACAGGTTCGATGTTGTCATTTAAAGTTAAATTGGATGGATATATGGACAGGAAAGGAATGGAAGGTTATGGGCCGAGTGCAGGTCGGTGGGACCAGGTGAGAGTAAGAGTTCAGCATGGACTAGAAGGGCTGAGATGGCCTGTTTCCGTGCTGTAGTTGTTATATGGTTAAAATACAACTGAATTAATGAAAGACTTAACACAAAGACTGACAAACCACCAATGTGCAGAGGAAGATAAACTGTGCAAATTAAATATCAAGAACATGAGATGTAGAGTCTTTAAAAGTGAGTCTGGTTTGTGGAATCAGTTCAGTGTTGAGGGGAGTGAAGTTATCCACGCTGGTTCTGGAGCCTGCCTGATGGTTCCTGAACCTGGTGGTGTGCGACCTCAGGCCCCTGTGCCTCCTGCCTGTTGGTAGCAGTGAGAAGAGAGTATGGCCTGGATGATGGGGCCCTTGACGATGGATGCTATTCTATTTCATGTTGTCTGTTTTACTGTGAATGCCTGCAAGAAAATGAATCTTACAGTTGTGTATGGTGACATGTGTACTCTGATGATCAATGTACTTTGAACTGTCCTCAACTTGTAGATAAGGAGTCAGAGCTAGAGGTAATTGTGTAGGGTTTTTTTTCTTGATCAGCTGATGAAAGAAGAATTAGGAAGGGAGAGGAGCTAGTTAATAAAACTGCACAATTATTCATTGTTCAAAGCTATAACTTTGATTTAGAATTCCAACAGGTTGCTTCAGTAGTGATGTTTTTAAATAAAAGCCTGAGAAGTAATGGACTAAGAAACTATAGATGCTGGAAGCTGGAGCAGTTTGCAGGAATATCTCACTGGGTTGAGCTGTATGTGTGGGAGGGAATTGAGTGAGGGGCAGTTCCAGCGAGCCAAAATCTCACTCACTGATGCAGCCCAGTCTGTCACAGGAAAAGCCCTCCCCACCACTGGGCACAATTGCAAAGAGCACTACCACAAGAAAGCAGCATCCATCATCAAGGACCCCCACCATCCGGGCCTTGCTCTCTTCTCACTGCTGCCATCGGGAAGAAGGTACAGGAGCCTTGGGTCCCACACCACCAGGTTCAGGAATGGTTACTATCCTTCAGCCTTCAGGCTCCTGAACCAGCATGGACATCTTCACTCACCACAACGCTGCAGTGATCAAGTGAACTTGTGGGCTCACTTTCCATGACTCTACAACCCATGTTTTCAGAATTAACTATTTATCTATCCTTTTTGTATTTGCACAGATTGCCTTCTTTTGCACTTTGTTCTTTGTGTGGAGTTTTTTATTCTACTCTGAATGCCCACAAGAAATTGAATCTCGGGGTAGTATATAGTGACATATACGTACTTTGATAATAAATTTCTGTCCTGCCGAAGGTTCTCGGCCCGAAATGTCGACTGTACTTTTTTTTCCCCACAGATGCTGACTGGCATTTTTGCATCTCCCCCTGCCCCTCCAGCTTTCAAATCCCTTACTCACTCTTCCTTCAGTTAGTCCTGACGAAGGGTCTCGGCCCGAAACGTCGACTGCGCCTCTTCCTATAGATGCTGCCTGGCCTGCTGCGTTCACCAGCAACTTTGATGTATGTTGCTTGAATTTCCAGCATCTGCAGAATTCCTGTTGTTTGCTGACTGGCTTGCTGAGTTCCTGCAGCATTTTGTGTGAATTTACTCTGAATGTTGACTTTAATATGGGAGTCTGTTTTAACTGGATCTTTTTGTTTTCCCCTCCACATTTCCCCCTCCCAACCCGAATTCTTTTCCAAAGGTGGGAAACCATATTGATGTGTTAACTTCAAAGTGGGTGGCCCAGGATGCTGGGATTGGGGCAGGCGTCGACTCTTACTTCGAGTACCTGGTGAAGGGAGCCATCCTGTTGCAAGATGAAGGCCTGATGTCGTCTTTCCTTGGTGAGAGCTGTGCTGTAATTAAGCCTGCGTTGTTGTCACCACTGCGGTGCATTTTGAATTGAATTGGTTTGTTAATTTCACGTGTATTGGGACACAGTGAAAAGCTTTTCTCGCATACTGTTTACACAGATTGGATCATTGCAAGGTGCGTTAAGGTAGTGTGAGATTTATTAGAGCAGTAAAATGCAGAATAACAACAGCTGCAGAGGAAGTACAGTGCAGGTAAACAATAAAGTGCAAGATTATAATGAGGTAGATTGTGAGGTCAGGAGTCTGTCTTATTGCACTAGGGAACTACTCAATAACAGCGAGGTAGAAGATGTCCTTCAGCCTGGTAGTATGTGGTTTCAAGGCTTTTTGTATCTGCCTTTCCATTATATCAGAGATGTCCTCCTTCAAATAACAGAGTTTTCCTTCTTCCACCAGAGATGCTGCCCTCACCTGCGTCTCTTCCATTTCCCGAACATCCACGCTCACCCCATCTTCCCGCCGTCTTAACAGTGATAAAGTTCCTCTTGTCCTTACCTGCCACCGCGTCAACCTCCGCATCCAACACATCATCCTCCATAACTTAAGCCATCTTCAGAAGGATCCTACCACCAAGCATATCTTTAAGCATATCTTAACCCCCCACCCCCTACTTTCTACAGGGATTGTTCCCTCTATGATTTCCCCCGTCCATTCGTACCTCCCCACTAATCTTTCTCAGCACTTATCCCAGCAGCCAAAGTGCTGCCCCTGGCCATTCACCATAGCATTTTGTGTGTGTTGCTTTTGAAACTTCTGCCTGATGGAACAAGGGAGAATGTCCAGGATAGGTGGGGTCTTTGATTATATTGGCTTAGAACACTGAACTGTGAACTTTACTGTGGCAGTGAGAAGCATAGACAGAGTTTGTGGAGGGAAACTAATTTCCATGATGTGTTGAGCTCTGTCCACAATTCTTGCTCATAATTTTCTATAAGGGATAATGTGAATGGCTGATAGAGGGTTATAAAATGCTGCTTGTGTTACACACACAAAATGCTGGAGGAGCTCAGTAAGTCGGGCAGCATCTATAGAGCGGAATTAACTGTTGTCATTCCAGGCCAAAATGCTGACTGTTTATTTCCTTCTGTAGATGCTCTCTGACCTGTTGAGTTCCTCCAGCATTTTGCCTGTGTTGCTCAGGATTTCCAGCATCTGGAGTTCTCTTGTGTCTATGATTTGATACTTGGGTTATACCTAGTCTCTGCTGAGGTGTTTAAAAATAATTTTACCGAGACAGTGTCAAATGTAGACAGAGTTCATGGAGGGGTGGCTGGTCCACAGCTCTTACTGTGAGGCATAACATGGAAGAGTAGAAAATACTACCTGTGTTACACCTGCTCTCCAGTGAGATGGGGTTTAAACAAGAAAGGATTTTGTGCTGTATCTTGTCGATTGTGTACTACCCGCCTGGCAACCTTAGAGCAGTGTTTTACTCTGTGTTTTGTGTGGCCAAAGTGCCTTGGTCACAGCCTGCCACCTGTGCTTCAGGGGGCAAATGAGAAGCTTGACTGTATTGGCCAAGGCATGGGACAGTAGAGCAGGAGGTTATGCTAGAACTATATAAAGCATTAGCAACGCACACAAAATGCTGGACGAACTCCACAATTCAGGCAGCATCCATGGAGAGGAATAAACAGTCAAGCTGAGACCTTTCATCAGGACTGGAAAGGAAGGGGAAAGAAGCTAACTTATGCCTCTTTCCTTTCCAGTGCTGATGAAGGGTCTTGGCCCGAAACGTTGCGTGTTTGAGCTCCTCCAGAGATGCTGCCTGACCTGCTGAATTCCTCCAGCATTCTGTGTGTGTTCCTCTGGATCTCCAGAAGTTCTTGTATTTAGGTTAATCAATCATTTGGTTTTACAGCTAGAATAGTGAATACTTCTAGTCTTTATGCTCTCAAAGAATGAGGCAGCCCTGAAGAGAGTTCAAAGGAGACCTACGGAGATATTGTCAGGGCCAGAGGATTATAGTTATGAGGAGAGGCTATCTTCACTGGGTACTTTGTTCAGAACACAGACTTAAGGGGAGATTTAATGGAGATCAGAGGCTGAGATAAGGATGCATTTCGTGTAGGAGAGGATACTGAAACAAGAGAGCGTAGTTTTAAGCTAACTCCTTAAAGGATTAGGGGGAGGCTAAGAGAAACTTAATTCACCCAAGTGACAGGGATCTGGAACTTCCTGCCTGACCGTGAGGTGGAGACAAACTCTCCCCATGTTTGGAAGCACAGGGTTGAACCCACTGCAGAGTGAGAGCGGGGAAGTGAGGTTAACCTGAGGTCCCATTTTAAACTGGCGTGGACATGGTGACCTTAATTGCCTCCTCCTGTGGTATAAATTTCTGTATTTTAGTTGAATCTCAGCTGTTCTTGATTTGACTTCAGCATAAAAAGGGGAAGGGAATCTGTTATCAGCTTGCATTAGTATTAAGAAGATGGAAAATTATTTAAATCATTTAGAGATGTGGACATTGATACAAAATATATTTTAAGAATGTTCTTTCTATTAATAATCAGAACATCTAGATGGAGATTGACCTTGCTGCGGAGGACCCATGACATTTTGGGCCAGATTCTGAATTATCAACACTAATCAAAATGCCTCCTTAATCAAAATGGGCCTCGACTGTCGCACAAATCACTGGGGAGTGGATGAGGTTCATTAGATAGTCATAGAGCATTCCAGCACAGAAACAGTCCCCTTGGCCCATCTAGTCAATACAGAACTATTATTCTGCCTAGTCGCATCAGCCCACATACCCGTTCCATCCTTGAAATATCCAAATTTCTCTTAAATGTTGAAGTCGAGCCTGCATCCATCACCTCTTCTGGCAACTCGTTCAACACTCACACCACACTGAGTGAAGAAGCTCCCCCTCTGGTTCCCCTTAAATACTTCACCTTTCACTCTTAATCTATGACTTTTAGTCCCAGTATCAGTGGAAAAAGGCCTGCTTGCATTCACCCTATCTATACCCCTCAAAATTTTGCATAACTCCATCAATTCTCCCCTCATTTCCTATGCTCCAGGGAATAAAGCACAAACACATTCAACATTCCCATATAACTCAGGTTCTCAGATTCCAGCAACATCCTTGTAAATATTCTCTGAACTTTTTCCAATCTTATTGTTATCTTTCCCTTAGATAGGTGACCAGAACTGCACACAGTGCTCCAAATTAGACCTTACCAATGTTAGACAACTTCAGCGTAACATCCCAACTCTTGTACCCAATACTTTGATTTATGAAGGCCTGTTTCCTTTGTCATTATCTCTATTTTGTTCCTCTCAGTTCATTTGTTTCCTTTTTTTTGTAGACTATGAGAAAGTGATTAAGAATTACACCAAGTTTGATGATTGGTACGTCTGGGTTCAGATGTACAAAGGCACCGTCTCCATGCCGGTCTTTCAGTCTCTGGAAGCTTTCTGGCCAGGACTACAGGTCAGCTATTCATCCCCTTGGTTGGACTTTTACTTTTGTAATGTTTCCTTAAGATGTTAATGGTTTAGTGTTTCTTCTCCATAGCATACTCTATAAGTTGTTAAACTCAGACTGAGTAGGGAAAATGGATTCTGTTTGAACTAGGTGTCACTTTCAGGAGAAGCTTTGATAGATGGCTCCCAGTTTCTTGGGCCAGTTCGTCAATCTGTGGTGTTAGGTGAAGTAGGATATATGCTAACGGTGTTCTCCTTTCAACAGAGGCAGTGAAGAGTAATCAAATTCAAAGTAAATTTATTATCAAAGTAGATCCCCATCTATTCTTTGCAGATTTGTGTATTCAACTTCTATAGACCTGGTTTATTTTGCAAAACACAGCAATCTCAAGCTTATTTCTTTTAGGACAAACCCTATTGTACTCGGGTGGCGGGGTAGAGATGCATCTCTAACAAAGGAGGTGTAAGATGCTTCTCCCCTCTGCTAGGCTGCAGGTCATCCTTGGGTGAGGTGTAGCAGCTGATTATACCCCCCCCCCCACCGATCAGGGTCACGTGAAGCCATGGGAGCAGGTGGTGGATGGTCGTATGAGCAGTTGGTGCACATCGTAAGTTCTGGTTATGCAACCACTGACACCAGGCAGACAATCTCTGAAGAGTATTGATAATGGCTGTGGTCACCTGTCCTGTTTTTTTAAAAAAAAGACACTGCCCAGAAGAAGGCAATTGCAAACTAGTTCTGCAGAAAAATTTGCAAAGAACAATCATGGTCATGGAAAGACCATGATCCCCCATGTCATACGACATGGCACATGATGAACAAACCTGTACTACCTTGAGATTAATTTCTTGCAGGCATGTTCAGGAAAATAAAAAAAAATACAATGGAATTTATGAAAAAATTATACATAGGCAAAAAACTAACAACAGCCAATGTGCAAAAGACAAATTATGCAATTTAAAAAGTATTTTTTGTGTGTTAAAAATAAAATATTGTTAAGTGCTTGAAAGTGAGTCTGTAGGTTTTGGGACCAGTTCATAGTTGAGGTGAGTGAAGTTATCCACACTGGTTCAGGAGCCTGACGGTTGAAGGGTAATAACTGTTGGGAAGGGTCCTTGACAATGCTGAGGGCTCTGTGAATGGCTGTCTTGCTGAATGTACTGGCTATATTCCTGGTTTTGTACAGTCTTTTCATGGTTTTAATGTACAGTCCTGTGTAAAAGGTGTGTGTGTGTGTGTGTGTGTGTGTGTGTAGATATAGATATACATAGATAGATAGAGATAGAGCTAGGGTGTCTAAGACTTTTGCACAGTACTTTAGTAATTTCATGTATTGCACTGTACTGCTGCCACAAAAAAAAAACAAAGGGATCAGGGAGAGGGGACTCCTGGTTGGGAAAAGGGGAAGCACCAGAGAGACATTCTGTAATGATCAATAAACCAATTGTCTGGAATCAAATGACGCTACTGGAGCCTCAGAGCTGGGTGTGTCTGTGCCCATGTCACCCCCTTCCCCCATCCCTGGCATTCCTCCTTTGCCAGCTGTCCCACACCTCTCCTTTGGTGCTCCACCCTTGCCATTCCCAATATCCTTTGCTCCTGCCAGAATTATAAACTCTCACTCTGTTCCATGTTGGCAAATACAGTACTGTGCAGAAGTCTTAGGCACCCTAGCTCTATTACCCAAGACTTTTGCACAGTACTATAGCTCTGCACTCGGGCTGGAGTTTGAAATCTTCAGCAGTCTCTGCTGCATTTGACTCTGGGACTGATGTTATTGTTTCTGTGTTTCCTCCCGTAGAGTTTAATTGGTGACATCCATAATGCAATGAAAACTTTCCACAACTACTACCAGGTTTGGAAGCAGTATGGGGGACTCCCCGAGTTTTACAGCATCCCCCAGGGCTCGACTGTGGACAAGCGAGAAGGCTACCCACTTCGACCAGGTGAATAGAAGCTCGACCATGTGTTAAACGTTATTTAGAGATAAAGCACGGAGTTATCCCTTCAAGTCAAGCCATGTCACCTCAGCAACCCCCCCGATTCAACCCCCAGCCTAACCACGGGGCAATTTACATTGACCAATTAACTTACCAACCAGTACGGCTTTGGACTGTGGGAGGAAACTGGAGCACTCGGAGGAAACCCACGGGGAGGATGTATAGACTCTTTACAGATGACGTTGGAATTGAACTCTGAACTACGGCAGCCCAAGCTGTAATAGCGTTGTGCTAACCGCTGCACTATGGTAGCACCCGTGTGATGTGAATGCAACTGGCAGCCATCCCAAGTGTTATTAAAGTTCACAGTAAATTTATCATCAAAGTTGAGTATACGTCTCCATATGCAACCCTGAGAATCATTTACTTGCAGGCATACTCAATAAATCCATAATAGAATAATAAAGATAAGAGATTCAATGAAAGACCGCACCAACGTGGGTGTTCAGACAGTGAGCAAATACAAAAAGAAAGAGGTGATAATAAATAAATAATCAATAAATATTGAGCACAAGAGCCCTTGAAAGGGTTACTTGTTGCTGGCGTCAGTAACCGTCTCACCAGCAGGAACAAGATGGATGATAACTGATCTGTTTGACATCGGGTTGCAGGATGGTCCCTGCAGATGTTCATTTCATGTAAAGCAAGTGAAATTTCACACCCCCTTCAGAACATACCGAAGCACTTTGCAATGAACTAGGTTCAGATTCAGATTCGCTTCTCGCGAGTACGTCAAAACGTGCAGTGAAATGTATCGATCGCGGTAACAATCAACCCAACCCAAGGACATGCTGGGGGCGGGCTGCAAGTATCACCGCAGATTCCGGAACCGTCACAGCATGTCCACAGTGTTCAGCAGAACAACACAAACAGAAGCAAAACAGCCGAGCGAGTCCCTTTCTCACCCACCATCAGGACAGGCCACCTCTGGGACTCTTGTCCTCGACCCTGGACTCTAAGAGAACAAGCCTCCCAATTTTCAGTAGCCTGGCCCAGATTCACGGACATTGGGCATTGGGCCCCTGACCTCTGAACAAGCCGACCCGGGTTTTTGACTTGAGGTCTCGTCTTCCAGACTCACTGATTTCAGCCTTCCACCTTTGGACTTCTACCTCTGGACTTTGACCTTTATTTTTGCCCTCTGGACCTTACTAACCTCTGAGTATCAACCCCAGGGCATGCCAAGCACAGGATTTTGACCTTGGTGCCTCTACTTCCAGACTCATGGACCTCTGACCCAGCTGATCTCCAGGATCACTGACCTTTAACTGTGGAGCACTACAAACACCAACTCCTGCCCCTGACCTCCAACACCCCCTCATCTTTGTCCTGAACTTGGTTTATATAAAGTATACATACTTAAATAATAAATATACTTAGAACTTTGATTTCCACATTATTAGACATTCTGCTAAGGGCTACTGAATTCTAACTAACTAGTTGCATCACCGTCCGGTATGGAGGGGCCACTGTACAGGATGAGAAAAAGCTGTGTGTGTGTATATATTTTTTTTTATTGCATTGTACTGCTGTTGCAAAAGAAGTTGATTTTACAGCGTATGCCAGTGATATTACACCTGATTCTGACTCTGGCAGTCTGGACTTGCCTCACTAACAGGTGCGGTTTGTTTTTACAGAGCTTATAGAGAGTGCCATGTATCTGTATCGAGCAACAGGAGACCCAACCTTCCTGGAATTGGGCAGGGATGTGATTGAGGCCATTGAGAAGATAAGTCGTGTGGATTGTGGATTTGCTACTGTGAGTACTGCCCTGGGTCAGTAATTGTAAAAAAAAATTGCCTTTAGTGTGTAGTAACTGAGTAGTTTTCCAGAAATTTAGTGTCAATGGGACTTTCTTTGTTAACTTTGGTTTAGTTCAGGAACATAAAGCGTACAGAGCATAAAACATATACCTAGGGCATATAAAGCAATGCAGCACACTACAGACCTTTCAGTCCTTGATGTTGTCTACCCTTCAACCTACTCCAAGATTAATCTAACCCTTCCCTCCTACATAGCCCTCCATTTTTCTACCATCCATGTGCCTATCTAAGAGTCTCTTAAATGTCTCTTTAATTAGGAAATGGTCCAACACATGAAGAAACGGTTGAGTTTAAAACAAAGGCAGCCAGCACATGTTTTTCGGAAAGGAAGACATGATTGAATTTTTTTTTGGAATAAAAAGGCTGTAAATGGAAGAATTCAGGGTTTATAAAGAGTGAGTACTGGATGATGATAATCATTAAAAAAAAGATCAATGGCTGACTACTTTGGAAAGATTGATGAGTTTGATTACACATCGGATAATTGCCTCATGTATCCTGAGCTACTGGAACAGTATTTTGAAGCAAATGAAATAGCCAACAAGAAGCAACTGGCAATTTTGCTAAGTGCATTAGGTTTAAAGGAATACAGTTTAGTTCAAAGTTTGACTGCTCCAACCAAACCTTCAGAAATGAGTTTTCCTGATGTTGTCAAAGAAATGCAGGAACATTTAGAACCAGAGCCATTGTTGATTGCAGAACACTTTAGGTTTCATAAGTGGATCAAAAAGCAGGGGAGTCCATGTTAGTGCACACTGACAGATCGTTTAGTATGTGGAATCTTAAAATCTTAAAAGAAAGCATTCAAAAACAGCTCTTAGTATTTTACGTGTGTTGCTCTGAATTGCGGCATCTACAGTCTCTTGTGTTCAGGTAGTTCTTTAGGGTGTGTTTACCTTTCTGCTGTGGATAAAACCTCAAATACCTCAGCTCCTAGTATCTGTCATTCACAGGGGAAGATGGTCATTATGTTACTGGAGCATTAATCCTCCCATGACAGCTGTGCAGTTTAATTTATTTTAATCAAATAATCAATCTGCAATTAAAAGTTAATGTCACTAGTGCTGCAAATGTCAGAATTCTCCTGAATGGCTCCAGATGGGCAGCAACGTGTTTGGTTTTTAACCAGCTCCCCCACTCCCCGCCCCCCCCCCCCATAGGCACACTTTATGAAATCCTCCGTTAATGGAGAACCAGGATATCAGACTCTCAATATCCATCTCCCAAATGAACTGGGGAGTCTAGGACCAGAGAGCACGGTCTCCGAATACAAGGACGTCCCTTTAGAACAGAGATGAGGAGGAATTTCTTTAGCTAGAGGGTGGTGCATTCGTTGCCACAGACAGCTGTGGAGGCCAAGTATGTTTTTGAAGTGTAAGTTGATAGGTTCTTGGTTAGTAAGAGTGTCAAAGGTTACAGAGAGAAGGCAGGAGAATGTGGTTGAGAGAGAGAATAAATCAGCCATGATGATGGAGTAGACTGAATGGGACAATTGGCCTAATTCTGCTCCTATGTCTTATGGTCTTACGAAATAATCTTCTTGCATTTGAAGTTTACTCACTCAGTTGTCCAGAAACACTGAGGGTTGTTGTGTGTCTGTGGGCGAGGCTAACAGTGGGTGCCATGGTAACGTAACAGCACGACACTATCACAGCTTGGGGCGTCAGAGTTTCGAGTTCGATTCCAATGTGTCATCTGTAAGGAGCCTGTACGTCCTCCCCATGGGACGCATGGGTTTTCCCTGGGTGCTCCGGTTTCTTCCCACAGTCCAAAGATGTACTGATTAGTAGGTTGATTGGCCGTTGTAAATTGTCCTGTGATTAGGCCAGGGCTAAATTTGGTTACTGGGTGACACGGCTCGAAGATTCAAAGTATGTTTGTACGTATGCAGTATTCGTCTTCCCCAGACACTCACGAAACACAGAAAGAAAATCATGGAACCCATTTAAAAGAAAAACATCAAGCCCCTCCCCCCACATGCCAAAAAAATTGCGCAAATGGCAACAACAAAAATAAATGATAAATGCAGAATATAAAACACAAAATGGAAAGAGTCCAGTTCAGAGTTTGTTATCTGCAGGCCTTCTTGAACGAAGGGCAGGAAAGAGCCTGTTCTGCGCTGTATCTCAATCAATAAATAAATAAATAGATTTCCAGAGGCCATTATTGATGGGCAGCAGGATTATTTTTTCTCCTTGTCCTACACCACCTTGCATGTTCGTACATTCATAGAGTAATGGAGAAACACAGCATGGAAACAGGCTGTTTGGCACATTCACTCTGATCCAACCATCAAATGCCCAATTTTACCCGAATTCTACCTATTCTCCTGAGCACTTACCTACACACAATGTGCAACGTATAGTGACAAGCTAATCTACCAGCCTGCACAATTCAAAGCTCAAAGCAAATTTATTATCAAAGTATATGCATATGTCACCATATACAACCGTGAAATGTATTTCTGGGTATTCACAATAGGTACCTAGAGGCACAATAGAATCAATAGAAAAACACACACACACACACACACACACACACACACACACAGACAAACTGTGCAAATACAACCAAAATTAACAATAATAAATAATATCAAGGACATGAGTTGTAGAGTCCTTGAAAGTGAATCCATAGGTTATGGAATCAGTTCAGTGTTGAGTTGAGTGAAGTTATCCACACTGGTTCAGGAGCCTGATGGCTGAGGGGCAATAACTGTTCCTGAACCCGGTGGTGTGAGTCCTGAGGCTCCTGTACCACCTTTCTGATGGCAGGAACAAGAAGAGAGCAGATCCTGGATGGTGGGGTCCTTGATGATGGATGCTTGTTTCTTGTGGAAGCACTCCTTGTAGGTGTGCTCAATAGTGGAGATGTGGGGGGAGAACTGGAGCACTTGGGGGTGAGGGAGGCTCGCACAGTCAGATGGAATGTGCAATCTTCACGCACATGTTAAGAGGTCAGAAAAGAGTGTGGACCTCGGGATGCAGTTGTACCTGTTATATTTCTGTATTTTATTTTAGTGACATGGATGTGTACTATTGTGGATTGAGTTATAGAAGAAGGTTGAATAGGGTCGGACTTTATTTCCTGAAGTGTAGAAGAATGAGAGGAGATTTGATGGGGATACACAAAATACAGTGATAAAGAAAGGGTAAATGCAAGCAAGCTTTTTTCCACTGAGGTTGGGTGAGACTAGAACTAGAGGTCATAGGTTATGGGTGAAAGGTGAAATGTTTAAGGGGAACATGAGGGGAAACTGTTTCACTCAGAGGGTGGTGAGAGTGTGGAATGAGCTGCCAATAGACGTGGTGGACGTGGGCTGGATTGTACCTCTAGGTGAAGGCTAGATACGTACATGGGTGGGAGAGATATGGAGGGCTATGCTCAATGGGACTAGATAGTATAACAGTTTGACACAGACTAGATAGGCTGAAGGGTCTGTTTCGGTGCTGTAATGCTCTATGACTTTAATTATTTTGGTTACAATCAGTAGTTGAGTACTGTACCTATTCTTGTAGTCCTGATGGCTGACTTTTGTTTTGGTATTTAAGGTCCGAGACTTGCGTGACCACAAACTGGACAACCGCATGGAGTCCTTCTTCCTGGCAGAGACCGTGAAGTACCTCTACTTACTCTTCGACCCTGACAACTTCCTCCACAACGACGGGGCCACCTTCCACACGGTCACCACCCCCTACGGCGAATGCGTGCTGGGGGCCGGCGGCTATCTGTTCAACACGGAGGCACACCCCATCGACCCCGCGGCCCTGCACTGCTGCAGCCAACGCAGGGAGGAGCGCTGGGAAGTCGAAGCGCTGATGCACGAGTTCCGCAGCGCGCGGTATGCGGGGGCGGGACTGCATGAAGGGGGCTCTTTGCAACGGGCTCAAGCCCAAAGCAAGAGCAAGTGGACGGCTCAAGACGGGAACCAAGGAAAAAGAAAAACAAACAAGAAAATTCCAGTACTGAGTTGCCCGAGCCAGCATTTCAGCTCCAAACTTGCTGTGTTGGGTCAAGTGTTTACAGACTCTTCCTAATCTTAACCTCAGATCAGGGGTTCCCAACCTGGGGTCTACTGAGCCTTTGGTTAATGATAGGGGTCCATGGCATAAAATAGATTGGGAACCCCTGCCTTAGATCTTTATTTATGGAACTGTGAAATAAAGTTTTATATAGGATTTTCCAAATTTTTTGTGGTCAGCAGATCTGAAGGACAATGACTTCTACATCACAAGGTATCTGGTATGTACTTTATGAGCAGTTTTAGGTCCCTTATCTAAGAAAGGTCGTGCTGGCGTTGGAGAGGGTCCAGTAGAGGGTCAGGTTAAATGAAAGGGTGAATATATAAGGAGCATGCCTCTGGGTCTGTACTTGCTGGAGTTAGAAGAATGGGGTGGGTGGGTGGAATCTCATTGAAATTTACTGAATATTGGAAGGCCTAGATAGAGTGGATGTGGACAGGATGTTTCCATTAGTGTGTGAGTCTAGGACCAGAGATCACAGCTTCAATACAAGGATGTCCATTTAGAACAGAGATGAGGAGGAATTTCTTTAGCCAGAGAGTGGCAAATCTGTGGAATTCATTGCCATGGCCGACTGTGAAGTTGTTGGGTATATTTAAAGTGGAGGTTAATAGGTTCTTGAGTAGTAAGGACATGGAAGGTTATGGGAAGAAGGAAGGAGAATGGGGTTAAGAGAGGTAATAAATCGAATATTCAATGGACTGAAAGGCCTGATTCTCCTCCTGTCTTGTGTCTTAATTACCTCTAGAGGTTCAAATCACTGGGATCTTCACGATTGTCCTTTAAATTAACAGGTTGCAAGTAGGATGAGACATTTGCCACAGACAGAGACCTTTGTGTGCTCATGATATCATGTAGAATATTACAATTGAATTTAATATTAAACAGTACAGAGTAGGCCCTTCGATCCATGATGTCTGTGCTGTCCACAATGCCTAATTAAACTAAATCTGCTCTTCCTGCCCATATGATCCATTCTCCTGCATTCCCTGGACTCCCCTGACTATCCAAAAGCCTCTATTGTATATGCTTCCACCAGTTCCTCTGGCAGCCAGTTCCAGGCTCCCAGCACCCACTGTATTTATAATATTTTTTAAAAAACTTGCCTTCTTGAAACTTACCCCCGCACCTTAAACAGACATCCTCCAGTATGCCATTTGCCTCAGAAGAAAGATTCTGTGTGCCTTTAGTTTTAAGTTCTGATTGCAGCCACCACTTTATTGTACCGCAGACCACAGTAATTTAAGATGAAGGAGGAACTTTGACAAGGACAGCACAGACCATCATATAAGACAATATGCGGTGGCATGTTAGCGTTGTGGTTAGCACAATGCTTTATGGTACAGGCAATCAGGGTTCAATTCTGTAACTTCTCCCCGTGACTACGTGGGTTTCGTCTGGGTGCTCCAGTTTCCACCCACTGTCTAAAGACGTACCAGTTACAGGTTAATTGGTCGATGGAAATTGTCCTGTAAATAGGCTAGCCGCTTGGCGGCGCGGCTGGAGGGGCTGGAAGGGCCTGTTCCACGCTGGATTTATAATAAGGCATCCATTAGTCTTGCAAGACCATGGATCTGCACCTGGAAAGTCTTCACTCTCCAGGGCACAGGCCTGGGCAAGGTTGTATGGAAGACAGTCAGTTGCCCATGCTGCAAGTCTCCCCTCTCCACGACACCAATGTTGTCCAAGGGAAGGGCAAGGGCCGATACAGCTTGGCACCAGTGTTGTCGCAGAGCACTGTGTGGTTAAGTGCCTCGCTCAAGGACACAACACGCTGCCTCAGCCAAGGCTCAAACTAGCAACCTTCAGATCACTAGACCGATGCCTTAACCACTTGGCCATGTGCCCACAATGTATTTCAATAATAAATAAACTGAAACACCCCCCCCCCCCATTTCTTTGGGCTCTGTAAGCCTAGGGAATGCATGTTCCAGTGCAGCCAAACCCGTGAGAAGGGGACGATTCTCCCACCCAAACCCTGGTTTGTGTGGATGTTGTGTACTTTGCTACCCTGTTACAACCTGGTGCCAAGAAATAACAGACAGCGCACTGCATTCAATTAAAGAAATTATAGACGGGGGAGAAAAAACAAAAAGGGCCCATTATAATTAAATGTTCACAAGTTGGAGCTCAACTCTTCCAAAAGTCATGCTCACTGATCCTCAGTAAACCTCGGCACCTTGCTTCATCGAATCACGGTCCCCCACCAGGTCGAATCCTATGACCAGTCCTCTCCAGCGCCTTCTCTCTTCATCTCCCGCCGAACCAAGGACCCCAGCTCACACCGGTGTTGGGTGCACAACACAAAAACCAGCTCCCCTGATTGGATGGCTCACATTCCAAAGATCCGTTATCTCTAACCATAACCCATACACTGCTTCTACAGAAACACCATTACATTAGCAGTGAAACCTTTTCCAGGGTGCTACAAAACAAAATGCTGAAGGAATTTAGCATGTCAGTCAGCATCTATCAAAAGGATTAAAGAGTTGAGGTTTCGGGCCACTCATTTCCTATTGGGCCTGTATTTGCTTCACTTTTAAGGTCTTACCAGGCCCTGATGCAACCAGTCCATATACTCTCCACCACCAGAAGTTTGTCAAAGTTTTAGATATCATGCTGAATCTTCGTAAACATCTATTGAAGTAGAGGTGCGGTTGTGCTTTCTTTGTAATTGCACTTGGGTGCTGGGCTGAGGACAGGTCCTCTGAAATGATAGCACCAAAGAATTTAAAGTTGTTGACCCTCTCCTCTGATTCTTTGATGAGGACTGGCCGTTTCCTCTTTCTGGAGTCAATAATCACCTCCCTGGTCTTGCTGACATTGAGTGAGAGGTGGTTGTTGTGGCACCACTCAGACAAGTTCCCAGTCTCCCTCCTGTATACTGATTCGTCACCACCTGTTTCGGCTAATGACAGCGGCGTTGTCAGCAAACTTCCAGAGGGGAAAAAAATGCTGTTTCCACCCTTCTCCAGGCAATCTGAACAAATCAATGAACTAATGTGAACTTCAACATTGAAATGTCCTGAAAATACAACATCTTACAGCTTGAGGCATAACTGTTGGAATACTATGCTACATTTGTACTTAAACTTTTCTGGATGTCCAAATAAAGTGTGTCTCGGGTGGCTTGCCATTCTCTCAGTTCTTAAACAGTTGGTTGCCTGGATTAGAGAATGTTTTATGAGGATAGGTTGAGTGAGCTAGGGTTTTTCCCTTTGGGGTGAAGGAAGGTGAGAGGCAACTTGATAGAAGTGTACAAGACAGGAGATATAGGTTGAGTAGGTAGCCAGAGGCTTTTCCCCAGGGCAGAAATGGCTAATATGGAGGTGGGGAGGCATAATTTTAAGGTGATTGGAAATATTATAAGAGGGGGTGTCAGAGGTAGGGTTTTTTTACACAGAGTGGTGGGTGCATGGAATGTACTGTCAAGGGTGGTGGTTGAGGCACATGAAATTAGAGATATTAACTCTTAAATTCGTGGATGATAGCAAAATGGAGGCTGATGGGTAGGAGAGGGTTAGATTGATCTTAGAGCAAGTTAAAAGGTGGGTACAACATTATGGGTTGAAGGCTCTGCCCTGTGCTGTAGTGTAATGTGTTGTGTGTTCTATTTAGAATATACAGGAGGAAGCCATTTGCCCCTTTGTAGTGGTGCCAGATCTTTGTAAGTTGCTACCTAATTAGTCCCAGTTCCTTGCTCTCTTCCTGTTGGCATGCATTTTGTTTTACTTTTAAAGTCTTAAGCAACTGGTTGTTTTTTCAGTTATTTTTATAACCCCTTTCAGATAACTTGATGCTTACTTTTTAAAAATCTCCCCTCCTCCTCCTTCCCCCTCTCTTTGACCTAACCATTGCAAGTATTATTTTCCATTAGTTTTTCTCGAGTTTTCCATCCTCGAGTTCTGCTGGAGTGCACACACAGGTCTCTACCCGACAGCTGCTGCTTCTCATTGTGTGTCTGTCATTGTTTTCCTCGTGGGTGTGGGGAGGGAAATGGAATTCACAGTAGCCGCAGCTCCACTGGGGGAGAGATGAGCAAGAGACTACAGAAACACAAGGGATTTCTTAATTCAAGTACTTGTGCTTAAGTAGACCAGTGTAAACCAGCTAGGAAATTGAAGACTTCCTGCTGAATATGTATGGTGGACAGGAGGTGAATGTCGCAGCAATCAAAGTGATGTCTTGGGAGGAATAATTAAGCATTTTTTTTTCTTTTCTGCTCCCAGACAATGCACATTTCACAGTGAAGATGACAGCTATTTTCTGCTAGGAAATTCTCAATTCCTTCATGAAACCCCCTGTTTATTAGCTAAGGAGGTGGCCTGGTAGCATAGTGGTTAGCACAAAGCTATTGTAGTGCCAGTGACTGGGAGGCAATTCTGCCGCTGTCTGTAAGGAGTCTTCACATTATCCCCCATCACCATGTGGGTTTCTTGGGTTTCTTCCCACATTCCAAAGACGTATGGGCTAGTGGGTTAATTAGTTGTGTGTGTAATTAGGTGGTGAGGGCTCATTGGGCCAGAAGGGCCTGTTACCATGTTAGATCTTTAAATCAACACCAGTAAGACAAGGGTGGTGGTGATGGACTTTAGGAAGACTCAGCCTGCACTGTTCCCTATTGCTGTTACTATTGGTGGTGAGGATGTGGATTTGGTGAGGACCTACAAGTACCTGGGGGTGCACCTGTGTGACAGATTTGAGTGGGACATCAACACAGGCTGTGTACAAGAAGGGCCAGAGTCACCTTTACTTCCTGAGGAGACTGGGTTCCTTTGGAGTATGGAGGCCTCTCCTTCACGTGTTCTACCAGTCTGTTGTCACCAGTACAATCTTCTGTGCAGTGGTGTGCTGGGGCAATGGCATCGATATGGGTGATGCCAACGGGCTCGATAAACTGATGAGAAAGGCCAGCTCTGTTACAGGAGTCAAATTGGACACACTGGAGGCTGTGGTCGACCAAAGGACCCTGCGGAAAATCCTGGCAATTCTGGACAATTCTTCCCACCTTCTGCATGCCTCCTTGGCTGAACAGAGGAGCACTTTTAGTAATAGACTGAGACAACTGCGCTGCTTCAAAGAGCGCTAAATGAGGACATTCTTACCCTCGGCTGTTAGGTTCTATAATGAGTCAACCTATAGCCGGGGAAGTGATGACCCCTCCTGTTAGACTGTTTGAGGTAACTTATTTTTTATTCTTTCTTACTTCTCTTCTAATATTTGTATATCTGTGCACTTGGAATGCTACTGTGACACTGTAATTTCTTTTGGGATCAATAAAGTATCTACCTATTTATCTAAAAATAAAATATATTAATAGGCAGAGAAGTCTATAGGTTCTATAAAAATTCCTTTTGACTTGAGACACAATACATCTGAGATCTATGCTTGAGAAGTAAGTGTCAACAGTAAGACTGAAACGACTTCAAAAAAAAAATGAGGAAACCTTAACTGCAGGAGGCCTGAAGAAGGGTCGTGGCCTGAACAGTCCACGATCTACTCATTTCCATCAATGTTGTCTGACCTGCTGAGTTCCTCCAACATTTTATGTGTGTACCTTTATCTCTTGCAATCTTCATTGTCTAATTTCCCATCAAAAAGATCTGCTCCTGAATGTTATTAACTTCCTGGTTAAATAATATTTATCAATGTTTTTATATCCTAATAAAATCAGGATATAAAATTTTTATATTTTATTATATCCTAATAAAATTATTAGTTTTATTCTTGGATTGTGGCATGTAGGCTCTGTGGTGTGAGCAGAGGGCTTGGAGAGCCGCCTTGCTCCTGAACACTGCAAGCATTCCAGACCCTTATTTTAGAATTTATCCCTGAATTTCTTGAGTCATACGAGTTGGGAATTTAGTCTATTAGATATCAGTTTACCACCAGTTCAGGATTGGGAAGACTGAGGCAGATATTCTCCATACTTGCGCCATAGGTATTGTGTCGTTTTGAAGTGGGTTTTGATGGTAGAGTGCAATGTGCATCCACTGTAACAAGGGCACATTCAGTGTCTGTGACCAAGAGTCTCTTGTAGGCCGAATAATATAATCCTTTCCTGTAGATGTCACTTAGCCCAGTCTGACCCCCCCATGAAGGGACTTGCCCTCCTCTTCATAAAACATAGGAGCAGAATTAGACCACTCGCCTTATCAGTCTACTCTGCCTTTCCATCATGGCTGACCGTTGGTTCAGAACCTATAAATACTCTGTAATTGAATTCTTCAGCTTCAAACAGTCAGAGTCCAAACATCTGGAATTCCCCCTTGCACCTCAAACCTCTGGAAATCAGAAAAGAGTACAGATGCTGGAAGTCTGAAATTTAAGGAAAAAACAGAAAATGCTGGAAACACAAATTACTCTGCAGATGCTGGGGTCAAAGCAACACTCACAACATGCCGGAGGAACTCAGCAGGTTGGGCAGCATCCGTGGAAAAGATCGGTCGATGTTTCGGGCTGGAACCCTTCATCAGGACTGAAGAGGGAAGGGGCAGAGGCCCTATAAAGAAGGTGGGGGGAAGTTGGGAAGGAGAAGGCTGGTAGGTTCCAGGTGAAAAACCAGTAAGGGGAAAGACAAAGACAAAGGGGTGGGGGAGGGGAGGCAGGGAGGGGTAGGCAGGAAAGGTGAAGGAGGAATAGGGGAAAACACAATGGGTAGTAGAAGGAGGCAGAACCATGAGGGAGGTGATAGGCAGCTGGGGGAGGGGGCAGAGTGAAATAGGGATAGGGGAAAGGGGGTGGAATTACCAGAAGTTGGAGAATTCTATGGGGCTGGAGACTACCTAGGCAGTATATGAGGTGTTGCTCCTCCAAACTGAGTTTAGCCTCATCAATGCTGGAAGATTCCCATTGGTCAGGTAGTTCCCAGCCTTACTTATGCCATGGACCCCCACTATTAATTGAGGTATCCTTGGACCCGGGTTAGGAACCCCTTTGGGGAGATTAACTACAGATGTAGATTGGACTGCTGAGTATTACCAGCATTTCAGAAGCACAAGAGATACCGCAGATGCTAGAAATATTGAGCAACAAGTACAGAATGCCAGAGGAACTTAGCTGGTCAGGCAGCACCTATGGAGAGGAATAAAGAGCTGATGTTTCGGCCCAGTCTTGATGAAGGGTGTCGGCGGCCCGCAACAACGACTGCTTATTCCCTCAGTAGATGCTACCTAACACCCCCACCACCAACACACCACTTCCATCCTTATGCAAGAGTCTTTCTTGCATAAAAACACCAGGAGTGCTAGAGTGCTGCACCTCTGTGGTGCATAGATTTCAAGGGAGACCTTGAGCAGAATGTATCATACATGTCCACGATCGTGTAAGAAGGAGGTAGTAATTATGCTCCCAGAGGAGATAACACTGAACCAGTCCACAACCCATGGTCTCACTTTTCTTTTGTAATGTATTTGTTACTGAAGTTCATCATCAAACAAAATTTTCCATAAGATGTATTTCAGATACTGTACATAGTCATATTTGTCACAAATCTCCACATAATATTTATCTGAGGTATACACTTGTAGAAAGGAGAGGAAAGAAAGAACAATCAAAAGAAGAAAAATATGTACAAAGTAGGGAGTGATTTTTTTTACAACATATTCATTGACTTGTGAGAATAAAATCAGGCCTCTGAGGTGTTACGTAGTTAACTATGGTCTTACTTTGAAGGACCCTGCAACTCAATGTTCTTGATATTTATGGCTTGTTTATTTGTTATTTTTTGCACATTGGTTGTTCGTTTTGTGTGTTCTTATTGACCCCATTGTGTTTCTCTGTAATTACTATGAATACCCGCAAGAAAATGAATCTCAGGGCTGTATACGGTGACACATATGTACTTGACAATGAACTTAGAACATTTTCTTTGGTGAAACGAATGAGAGCTTTCCCATAACCGTTTCCGGCAACGCGTTCCAATTCGTAACTTTTGCATGGTGGGGGCACACCGAACCCCCTTACAATTAAGTAACAAAAAAGAGGTTATGGGTTAACGATCCCAATAGTGCCTCTCCAAACACTTGCAAGTTTAAATGCATGACCTTAATTTTTTTGAAGATTCAGACTGAAATGAATTAGCTTTGCTATTCTAAAGCTTCAAGGGTTTTGAAAATCCTATAATATACAGGAATATTGCTGAGTTCAGCGGCCACTGGTGAAAATAATTAACGGATACCTTAAAATAAAAATATGTGCCCCGTGTGAGGCTCGAACTCACGACCTTCAGATTATGAGACTGACGCGCTGCCTACTGCGCTAACGAGGCTCTGCGTTATACCAGCGCGAAGCGCCTTCAGAGACTGTAACCAATACCGAGGGTGAGAGTCCGCTCCGCCGGGATTCCGCGTGGGGCGAGTGCCTCAGCCGCTGAGCAGACCTCGGCCCGGAACGTAGTTGGAGTTGGTTATCAGAGGCGGACAGAGGGAATAGGACGTAGAGAGACGCGCTGAGTGGAAGAAGCAACGCGACAGCGGCGCTGTTATAAATCAGTCTATCAGATCCTCTTAAAGAAGGCGGTGTCAGGAAGGGGCAATGGAGAGAAAGAGGGGCAAACTGAGGGCCAAACATTCGAGGCAAATGGGACATTAGAGAGGCAAGGGAGACGGATTTGTGGGGGGAATGGGGAAGGAAAAGGTAATAAAAAGAACAATATGCACAAGAGAAAATCTGCAGAAGCTGGAAATCCCAGCAACACGCACAAACTGCTGGAGGAACTCAGCAGGCCAGGCGGCATCTATGGAAAAGAATACAGACGACGTTTCAGGCCGAGACCCTTCCAACACACGCTGCTAGAGGAACTCACTTATATCTGTATTTGCAGTTTGTTTTCAGTTTATAGTTCCTGATGTTTACAGTTACTGTTCTATAGACTTACTAAGTATGCCCGCCGGAAAAGAACCTCGGGGTTGTATGCGGTGACATCTATGTACTCTGATAATAAATTTTATTTTGAACCTTAAAGCGATTCTGCACATGTTGGAAGTCTGGGGCAACATACACAAAATACCGGAGGAACTCAGCAAGTCAGGCTGGTGGAATAAACGGGCGAAGTTTCAGGCAGATACTCCGTTTAATCGCCTCCGTAGATGCTGCCCTACTTGCTGAGTTCCTCCGTCATTTGGTGTGTGTTACTGGAGGAACACAGCGAGTCGGGCTGAGTTTCTCACGGGGCTATGGATGGAAAGAAACAGCCGACGTTTCGGGCCGGGACCCTTCACCAGGACATTGTGGCTGGGCCCGTTGAGGTCCTGCAACCGTCTGGTTGTTGCTTCAGGCCCCAGCATCTGCTGTCGCTTGAGTCTCCAGTAACGAGACTCAAGAAATGGATATACAACATAGAGCTACGTACAGCACATTACAGGTCCTTCAGCCCTCGATGTTGTGCCGACCTTATAACCTACTTTTTAAGATCAATCTAACCCTTCCCTCCCACATCGTCCTCCATTTTCTTTCATCCATATGCCTATTAAATGCCCCTCACGTATCTGCCTCCTCCACCACTCCTGGCTGTGCGTTCCACACACCCACCATTTTCTGTGTAAAAACTGGCCCTCTCCCCTAAATTTCCCCCCAATCACCTTAAAATCATGCCCCCTCGCGTTAACCATTTCGCCCCCGAGAGGAAAAAAAAGTCTAGCTGTTCACTCGATCTATGCCTCTTATCATCTTGTACCTCTATCAAGTCACCTGTCATCCTCCTTCGCTCCAAAGAGCTCTAGTTCACTTAATCTATCCTCATAAATCATGCAACGTACAATAGCTAACCCATTAGCCCTCCCCTCCACTACTTTATAATTTCCTTTCAGTCACCTTATGTACAGACTCCTGTGCCTAGCGTCACGTTATGGACATACAATCAGTCTATGTACATAAAGCTATAATTATTTATATTTATTGTCTTTTCATAGTTTTTATGCCATTGTTTTTTGTGATGTATTGGATCTGGAGTTTGGTTGTAGGGGATTCGCAGCCCGTTCCTTAGAGCCTTCAGCATTTTGGGCATCGAGGGAGAGAGGAAGAGGAGAGCCATCCGCAGTACCACCGATGCGGCAGAGAGGGCCTCACGATGCTGAGGATGTTCTACGAGTCTGTGGTGGCCAGTGCGATCATGTTTGCTGTTGTGTGCTGGGGCAGCAGGCTGAGGGTAACAGACACCACCAGAATCAACAAACTCATTGGTAAGGCCAGTGATGTTGTGGGCTCTCTCACGGTGGTGTCTGAAAAGAGGATGCTGTCTAAGTTGCATGCCATCTTGGATAATGTCTCCCATCCACTACATAATGTACTGGGTGGGCACAGGAGTACATTCCACCGAGATGGAGCACAGAGCGTCATAGGAAGTCATTCCTGCCTGTGGCCATCAAACTTTACAACTCCTCCCTTGGAGGGTCAGACACCCTGAGCCAATAGGCTGGTCCTGGACTTATTTCCTGGCATAATTTACATATTACTATTTAACTATTTATAGTTTTATTACTATTTAATTATTTATGGTGCAACTGTAACGAAAACCAGTTTCCCCAGGGATCAATAAAGTATGTCTATGACTATGACTATGACTAAGATGGCTGTGGCTCAAAAGCGGGGAGCCATGGAGTCATAAGTAGCTAGCCATCTGGACACAAGCTGGGGTCTGATCAGCCCGGCTGGGTCACCTGGAGGAGGTTGTATGATGTTGAAAGACCCGAAACACCCGATGATTCCAGGAACATCACTGAAGATGTGTCTAGCAGTGTCTATGTACACAGTGGAGTAACAATTATTTCCTGTGTACTGGAATGATGTTAAACAACCTTGAATGCTGAATAAGACATGAAGGAAGGTTACACAAAGCAACATGGGGCAGCTAGACAGTAAGCGGTCTGAGAGCAGGAAGGGGCAATCACTACTCAATAACTGATGGCGACTATTATCACGGCAATCCTGACTTCCACCTTCTCAGTCCCTGCACTAAAACCATTCACGTTTTCCTGAAGCAGGGTCTCGGTCCAAACTGTTTTCCCGCTCCATAAAAGCGGCCTGCCCTGCAGAGTTCCAGCCAGAATTTTGTATGTGTTGCTCTCGAAACGGGCCATGCGTACTGAATTTTAGTTGTATTGAACTGGACACCGACGATTGTGTTCATCTAAAATTGAACAGTTCTACTCAATTTGATCGCAGATTCCATAGATTTTCGGGGAGTCGCCCATAAAACTAGTGCCCCGTGTGAGGCTCGAACTCACGACCTTCAGATTATGAGACTGACGCGCTGCCTACTGCGCTAACGAGGCCTTGTGAACTACTGTTCTCCAGGTAACAAGTCGGATGTCATTGTGCAATTCAAGCTAACTAAACAGGGACCTTCGAGTTAGAATAGAATCAACGAAACACTGCACACAACAAGACGGACATACAGCCAATGTACAATTCACAACAAACTGTACAGATACAAAGAGAAACAAAATAATAAATACATAATAAATCCCTGTAAAATTACTCAGCTCCAGCATGGGTACTAGTCTCCGTAGCATTCAAGATATCTTCAGGGAGCAGTGCCTCAGAAAGGCGGCTCAAGACCCCCACCACCCAGGACGTGCTCTCTTCTCATTGCTACCATCAGGAAGGAGGTACAGAAGCCTGAAGGCACACACTCGGCGATTCAGGAACAGCTTCTTCCCCTCTGCTATCAGATTCCTAAATGGATATTGAACCCATGAACACTACCTCATTACCTTTTAAAATATGTTTTTGCACTACTCATTTTTATTTTAACTATTTAATATACATAGATACTTACTATCACGCAGCAGGTTCCTGCTGCGTTCACCAGCAACTTTGATGTATGTTGCTTGAATTTCCAGCATCTGCAGAATTCCTGTTGTTTACTTACTATCACGTATTGCTTTGTACTGGTGCCACAAAGTTAACAAATTTCACGAAATATGCCGGTGATATTAAACCTGATTCGGATTCTGATTCAAATGTGAACAGGCCATGTTGTTTGCAGGCTTGACACTAGCCTTTCTTAAGCCTCTTTATTGGAGACCCAGGAAACAACAGATGCCGGGATCTGGAGCAACGACCAATCTGCCGCAAAAAAATCAACAAGTCCAACAATGAGTCCTGATCCGAAGGGTTGATTCTTTATTTCCACAGATGGCTCATGTCCTCGCAAAGGAGCAACTTGAAGCTTGTTTGCCCTCTCTCAAGAAAGGTTTGTGGCCGCCTGAACTTTTAACGGCCTCTCTTTCCGCAGATGCAATGCAGCCTGATCTTCTGAGTGTTTTGTCCAGCATTTTCTATTTTGTTTTCAGATTTCCAACATCTGCAGATATCTTTTAATGCGATCGAAATAGAGCCATAAAACTAGTGCCCCGTGTGAGGATTGAACTCACGACCTTCAGATTATGAGACTGACGCGCTGCCTACTGCGCTAACGAGGCCCTGGGCGTTATAACTAAACAGTAAACAAATCAGAAGTCATTGTAGAGATCAATAGTTCGTATTTTTCATTGAAAGTTCAAAATTTCAAACTAAATGCATTATCAAACTACACATATGTCACCATAGGCAACCATGAGATTCATTTACTTACAGGCATTCACAGTAAGTACACCAAAGAAACACAATAGAATCAATGAAAGACCACACAAAACAAACAGCCAATGTACAAAACATAATCAATTGTGCACATACAAAAAGAAAACAAAAAGATAATAATAATAAATAAGCAATAACTACCCAGAGTATAAAACCACAGGATATGGAGCAGATTAGGCCATTTGGCCTATTGAGACTGTGTGGCTGATCCAATTTTACTCTCAGCCCGAATCTCCTGCCTTCTTCCTGTATTCCTTCATGCCCTGACTAAGTGAAGAATCTGTCAATCTCTGCCTTAAATATACATAAAGACATGGCCTCCACAGCTGCCTGTGGAAACGAATTCCACAGGTTCACCATTCTCTGGCCAAAGAAATTCCTCCTCATCTCCATTCTCAATGGACACCCCTCTGTGCTGAGGCTGTGTCCTCTGGTCTCCCACTAGAAGAAACAACCTCTCCACATCCACTCGTCTAATCCAATTGATGTGCAATGGAACATGAGATGAATCCATTGAAGAAAGATCCTGAGATTGTCACAGAGGAATTTCACAACTCTTGTATTATCTCCCATCAAACTAGTGCCCATGGTAAGCTCAAACTCTCAACCTTCAGGTAAGGAGGCTGATGCTTTGCCTACTGTGCTAACTAACTAGGCCTCTGAGGTACCCTATTTTATCCAGGTAACAAATCAGATGTCCGTGTACGATCAACGTCCTGCACTTTTCATTTCATTCTTCTCACACACACAAACACAAACGCACACAATACTGAACACTCTAGAGAATTCTTACCAATACCAATTCTGTTCACCAAATCTTCCATATTAACTGGGAATAAGCTCCAAAAGAGATCACATTCTTTTCCAGGATGTCTCTAGTACTGAGTTTCCACTGGGCTCACAGATCATTCCTATGCCTGACACCAAAGACCTGAAATAGAGGGTCTACTATGGGAGGAGATCATCTGAGAGACACAGGAAATGATTTAACGGCGTGCAAAAGCCTCCTTGAGAAATGCAACCTCCTGACAGACTGGTGGGAATTTCTGGACCATGCCCTTTCAAAGTGGAGAATGAGAATTCAGGATGTATTGCAAACCTGAAGGCCATCATTCAGAGGGTTTAGAGACCGTGGGTAAGTGCTATAATGAGTGGTCCATCTCACAAGTTATCCACTTGTCCCATCAGTGGAAGGCTCTGTGCTTCCTACATTGACCATCAGTGATCTACTGGACAAAGGAAAGAAGATCTAAGCTGTAAAGAATCCATTGTTCACTCTTCATCAAGCATTTGTGTGCACAATAGTCAATCCATGTGCTATTAAACTATTTCAAGATTCAAGATTGTTAAATGCCATTGGACAGGCCATGTTGTTTGCATGTTTGACACCAGACCCCCCGAAACATCAGTTTACCAAGAGAAAGGATTACCAGGCAGACAAAGGCAAAGATACAAGGGTGTGCTTAAAAGCCTCCTTGAAGAGATGCAACCTGCTCACAACTTTATTGCCTTTCTCAAGCTTCTTTATTGGAGACTGAGGAAAACGACAGATGCCGGGATCTGGAGCAATGACCAATCTGCTGCAGAAAATCAACATGTCGAACAGCAATAGGTCCTGATCCGAAAGGTTGACTCTTTATTTCCACAGATGGCTTATGTCCTCTCAAAGTGGAGAAGGAGAAACTTGAAGCTTGTTTCCCTCTCTCAAGAAAGGTTTGTGGCTGCCTGAACTTTTAAGCACTTCTCTCTCTACAGACGCAGCCTGATCTGTTGAGTGTTTTCTCTGGCATTTTCTATTTTGTTTTCAGATTTCCAACATCTGCAGTCATCTTTAACATGATAGTGCAATCGAAACAGAGCAGGAGATGATATCAACGCAATAGAGTGAAAATTGTCTCACTCATTGCTAGGTTTGTTTATCCATAAAACTAGTGCCCCGTGTGAGGATCGAACTCACGACCTTCAGATTATGAGACTGACGCGCTGCCTACTGCGCTAACGAGGCCCTGGGAACTGCTGTCAGACAGAAAACAAATCAGACGTCATTGTACAAATCAATAGTTTGTATTTTAACATTCAAAGTTCAAATCTTCAAACTAAATTCATTATCAAACTACATTTATGACACCATATACAAACATGAGATTCATTTACTTGTGGGCATACACAGTAAATACAAATACAGCAGAGTTAATGAAAAACCGTAGAAAACAAGACAAACAGCCAATGTGCAAATCACAACGAAATGTGCAAATACAAAAACAAAAAAAAAACAAAATAATAAATTTAAGTTCTTTGGTAATAGTTTTACTTTGAAATTTATTTTTCTTTAAAACTTTGAATTTCTTTTAAACATTCTAATAGTACTTAATTCTATCAACTGCCCTGAGAGTTTGTTTCATCTACACATTTCCCTCTGTGTGAAACGTTTTCCTCGGCATCCCTTTCAATGGAGTCATAGAGAAGTACAGCACAGAAACAGGCCTTTCAGCCCATCTATTTTTACTTTTCCCTTTCAGCCTAACTCTATGTCGTCTGTCTTTAGTCTCCCCTGTCCTGGGGTGAAAAACCCATGAACATTTCCTCAATACTTTTTTTAAAGTAGTTAATATATATACTTAGAGCAATTCACAGTTTTTTTCTGTATTATTATGTATTGAATTTTTCTACTGCTGCGAAGACAACTGATTTCATGATATTTGCCGGTGGTATTAAACCTGATGATGACATTTAACTAATCTCCTTTCTCATCTGCCCTGTCTCAGGAAAGGTTTGTGGCCTGAAACTTTAACTGTTTCTCTCTCCAGGGAGGCTGCCTGATCTGCTGACTGTTTTCCAGGGTTTTCTCTTTTGTTCTCAGTTTTGCAACATCTGTAGATAAATCTGTAGGTTTCATTTATGATCATAGTGCAATTGACAGAGAGCAGGAGATGACCCACAATGACATAGTATGGAAATTGTGGCAGAGAATTTCACAACTCAGGTCTTTTCGCCCACAAAACTAGTGCCCCGTGTGAGGATTGAACTCACGACCTTCAGATTATGAGACTGACGCGCTGCCTACTGCGCTAACGAGGCTTCTCTGAATACAGTTGTCCAGATATTGAATCGGATCTAATTGTATAGATCAATACTTTGTTATTTTCATTTCTTTTCATGCTTGCATTTAAAACTAAACACTTGAAGAATTCTTTGTAACCAGGGAAGAAATGCAACAACTCATAATCCATCTACTGGTGGCAGAGTTTCTGTTTCCCAGATTGGCCTTCTCGGCCACCTGAGAACCCACAGAACTGCAGGGGTGATAAATGATCTTCCATTCCAAAGGACTCCCTGAGAGGAATTATAAACACAAGAGATTCTGTAGGTGCTGGAAATCCTGAGTAAAACAAATGGGATGCTGGACAAACTCTACAGATCAGAGAGCATCAATGGAGAGGAATAAACAGTTGCCATATCAGGCCAAAATCTTTTATCAGTGCTGGTCTCTATCTGAAATGTTGACTCTTTATTCCTATCCTCAGTTGCTGCCTGACCTGCTGAGTTTCTCCAGAATTTTGTGCTGTTGCCTGAGAGGAATTCATTGATCAACAAGACAAAGGGATAAACCTCCAAACATTGTAGTAATGATTGGCCAACCTTCCCATTGTCATGGTGTCTCAATATTAACCAATCAATGCGCATGATATTAAGCAATTTTTTTCTCATCCTATCTGAGATATTTCCTTTCTCCTGTACATCCCTTCACTCTATTCTTAACAACTTCAAGCTAATTTATTTCCTCTGTTGTCCAGGTCTCAAGGAAGTTTTCCAACCTGGAAGATTAACTATTTCTCCTTTCAGTGGGCACTATTTGACCTGCTGAGTGTCTCCAGCACTTGCTCTTTTTATTTCAGATCTCCATCAACTGCAGTGTTTTATAAGATTTGTCAATCAATGCGCAATGGAACATGAGGTGAATGTTTTGAACAAAGGGCTGGAGATTGTCACAGAGGAATTACACAGACATTGTATTGTCTCCCGTAAAACTAGTGCCCCATGTGAGGTTCAAATCAAGAACTTCAGATTATGAGACCGACGCATTGCCCACTGTGCTAACTGGGCCTGTGAGATACCATATTTTACGCAGGTAACAAATCAGATGTGTGTGTTTGATTCAATTTCTAGCACTTTTCATTCCAATCCTGTCACTCACACACACACAATACCGAACACTCCAGAGAATTCTTACCAATACCATGTCAGTTCACAAAGTCTTCCATATTCACTGGGGACGAGCTCCAAATGAGATCATATTCTTTTCCAGGATGTCTCTAGTACTGAGCTTCCACTGAGCTCACAGCTCATTCCTATGCCCGACACCAAAGACTGAAAAAGAGGGTCTACTATGGGAGGAGATCATCTGAGAGACACAGGAAATGATTCAATGGTGTGCAAAAGCCTCCTTGAGAAATAGATTCTCCCAACAGAGTGCTGGGAATTTCTGGACCATGCCCTTTCAAAGTGAAAAATGAGAATTCAAGATGCATTGCAAACCTGAAGGCCATCATCCAGAGGGTTTAGAGACCGTGGGTAAGTGCTGTAAAGAGTGGTCCATCTCACAAGCTATCACTGGAAGGGTCTGTGCTTCCTACATTGACTATCAGTGGTCTACTGGGCAAAAGAAAGAAGATGTAAGTTGTAAAGAAGCATTGTTCACTCTTCAGCAAACATTTGTGTGCACAATAGTCAATCAATGTGCAAGACATTAAACTATTTCAAGTTTCAAGATTGTTTAATGCCATTGGACAGGCCATGTTGTTTGCATGTTTGACACCAGACCCCCGAAACATCAGTTTACCAAGAGAAAGGATTACCAGGCAGACAAAGGCAAAGATTCAAGGGTGTGCTAAAAGTCTCCTTGAAGAGATGTAACCTTCTCTCAACTTCATTGCCTTTCTGAAGCTTCTTTATTGGAGTCCCAGGAAATGACAGATGCTGGGATCTGGAGCAACGACCATTCTGCTGCAAAAAATCAACAAGTTCTACAGCAATGAGTCCTGATCCAAAAGGTGACTCTATTTCCACAGCTGGCTCATGTCCTCCCAAAGCTGAGAAGGAGAAACTTCAAGCTTGTTTCCCTCTCTCAAGAAAGATTTGTAGCTGCCTGAAATTTTAACAGCCTCTCTCTCCATGGACGCAGCCTGGTCTGCTGAGCGCTTTCTCTGGCATTTTTTATTTTGTGTTCAGATTTCCAACATCTGCGGATATCTTTAACATGATAGTGCAATCGAAACAGAGCAGGAAATGGTAACCTCAACCAATAGCGTGAAAATTGTCTCACTCATTGCTAGTTTTGTCCATCCATAAAACTAGTGCCCCGTGTGAGGATTGAACTCACGACCTTCAGATTATGAGACTGACGCGCTGCCTACTGCGCTAACGAGGCCCTGGGTACTGCTGTCAGACAGTAAACAAATCAGATGTCGTTGTAAAATTCAATAGTCTATAATTTTCATTCAAAGTTCAAATCTTCAAAGTAAATTTATTATCAAACTACATATATGTCACCATATACAAACATGAGATTCAATTACTTGTGGGCATTCACAGTAAATACAAAGAAACACAACAGAATCAATGAAAGACCGTACAAAACAAGACGAACAGCTAATGTGCAAATCACAGCAAACTGTGCAAATTCAAAAACATAAAAAAAAACAAAATATTGAAGTAATAAACAATCAATATTGAGAAGACGTGATGAAAAGTCTTTGAAAGTGAGTCCATAGGTTGTGGGAACAGTTCGGACTTGGGGTGATAATGATGCAAACAATACTGAACACTTCAAATAATTCTCCCCAATCCCAATTCCAACTGCAAACACAACACAGGAGAAGGCCCTTCGACCCAGTTCTTCCATGCTGACTAAGTCGTCTACTTGAGCTCATCCCATTTCCATTTGTTTTGCCCATATACAATGTATCTAATTCTTTCCTATCCTCCTCTTTCCGGTCTCTCCCCACTTCCTTTCCAGTCCTGAAATGTCCAGTCCAGTCTTAGCCTGAAATGTTAACTCTCTACGGCTTTCCACAGGTGCTGCCTGACCTGTTGAGTTCGTCCAGCATTTTGCGTGTGGCCTAACCATTTGCTTGTCTTCTTTAGAACATTGGTTGTTTTGGGTGGAGTTTTGCTTTGATTCTATTGTATTTCTTTGTTCTACTGTGAACGCCTGTAAGAAAATGAATCTGAAGTTAGTATATAGAGAACTTTGAACATATAAGTTCTTTGGTACAGTCTTACTTTGAAATTTATTTTTCTTTAATACTTTCAATTTTTTTTAAACATTCTAATCGTACTTATCTCTACCACCTCCCCTGAGAGTTTGTTTCATCTACGCGTTTCCCTCTGTGTGAAACGTTTTTCTCTGGCATCCCTTTCAATGGAGTCATAGAGAAGTACAACACAGAAACAGGCCTTTCAGCCCGTCTATTTTCTCTTTTCCCATTCAGCCTAACTCTGTCATCTGGATTGAGCCTCCCCTGTCCTGGGGTGAAAAGCCCATGAACATTACCTCACTACTTTTTAAATTTAATTATTTAGTATATATACTTAGTGTAGTTCACAGTTCTTTCTCTATTATTATGTATTGTATTTTACTACTGCTGCGAAGACAACAGATTTCATGACATATGCCAGTGATATTAAACCTGATTATGACATTAAACTAATCTCCTTTCTCATCTGCCCTCTCTCAAGAAAGGTTTGTGGCCTGAAACTTTAACTGTTTTTCTCCAGGGAGGCTGCCTGATCTGCTGATTGTTTTCCAGGGTTTTCTCTTTTGTTCTCAGTTTTGCAACATCTGTAGATAAATCTGTAGGTTTCATTTATGATCATAGTGCAATTGACAGAGAGCAGGAAATGACTCTCAATGACATAGCGTGGAAACTGTGGCAGAGTATTTTACAACTCAGGTCTTTTCGCCCACAAAACTAGTGCCCCGTGTGAGGATTGAACTCACGACCTTCAGATTATGAGACTGACACGCTGCCTACTGCGCTAACGAGGCTTCTCGGAATACAGTTGTCCAGATATTGAATCGGATCTAATTGTACAGATCAATACTTTGTTATTTTCATTACTTTTCATGCTTGCATTTAAAACTAAACACTTGAAGAATTTTCTGTAACCAGGGAAGGAGTGCAACAACTCATAATCCATCTACAAAGTGGCACGGTTTCTGTTTCCCAGTTTGACCTTCTCGGCCACCATAGAACCCACCAAACTGCAGGGGTGATAAATGATCTTCCATTCCAAAGGACTCCCTGAGAGGAATTATAAACACGAGAGATTCTGCAGATGCTGGAAATCCACAGTAAAACACATAGGATGCTGGACTAACTCTGCAGATCAGACAGCATCAATGGAGAGGAATAAACAGTTGACATATCAGGCCAAAATCCTTCAACAGTGCTGATCTCAACCTGAAATTTTGACTCTTTATTCTTATCCTCAGTTGCTGCCTGACCTACTGAGTTTCTCCAGAATGTTGTGTTGTTGCCTGAGAGGAATTCACTGATCAAAAAGACAGAAGGATAAACCTCCAAACATTGTAGTAATGATTGGCCAACCGTCCCATTGTCATTTTGTCCCAATATTAACCAATCAATGTGGATGATATTAAGCAACTTTTTCTCATCCTATCTGAGCTATTTCCTTTCTCCTGTACATCCCTTCACTCTATTCTTAGCAACTTCAAGCTAATTTGTTTTCTCTGTTGTCCAGGTCTCAAGGAAAACATAGAAAATAGAAAACCGACAGCACAATACAGGCCCTTCGGCCCACAAAGCTGTGCTGAATATGTCCCTACCTTAGAAATTACTAGGCTTACCTATAGCCCTCTATTTTTCTGAGCTCCATGTACTTTTAAAAGACCCTATTGTATTCGCCTCCACCACCATTGCTGGCAGCCCATTCCACTCTCTGTGTAAAAAACTTACCCCTGACATCTCCTCTGTACCTACTTCCAAGCACCTTAAAACTGTGCCCTCTTGTGCTAGCCATTTCCGCCCTGGGAAAAAGCCTCTGACTATCCACACAATCTAAGTCTCTGATTATCTTATACCCCTCTATCAGGTCACCTCTCATCCTCCGCCACTCCAAGGAGATAAGGCTGAGTTTACTCAACCTATTCTCATAAGGCATGCTCCCCAATCCAGGCAACATCCTTGTAAATCTCCTCTGCACCCTTTCTATGGTTTCCACATCTTGTAGTGAGGTGACCAGAACTGAACATAGTACTCCAAGTGGGGTCTGACCAGGGTCCTATATAGCTGCAACATTACCTCTCACAATTGATGAAGGCCAATGCACCGTATGTCTTCTTAACCACAGAGTCAACCTGTGTAGCAGCTTTGAGAGTCCTACGGGCTCGGACCCCAAGATCCCTCTGATCCTCCACACTGCCAAGAGTCTTACTATTAATACTATATTCTGCCATCATATTTGACCTTGCTCCAATTAAATGCTTTCCAACCTGGAAGATTAACGATTTCTCTTTTCAGTGGGCACTACCTGACCTGCTGTGTGTCTCCAGAACGTGAATTGCATTGACTTTATTTCTTACATCCTTGATATACATGAGGTGTATAAATCTTTACGTTATGTCTCCGTCTAAATTTGCAATCTGCAATTTATAGTAATTATAATAAATAGTATGTACAACAGGACAGTCGATATAGCATAGAAATACAGTTGTATTGGCGTGAATTTATCAGTCTGACGGACTGGTGGAGGAAGTTGTTCTGGAGCCTGCTTTTATTACTCTTTTTTATTTCAGACCTCCATCATCTTCAATGTTTTATAAGATTTGTCAATCAATGCACAATGGAACATGAGATTAATCCATTCAACAAAGGGCTGGAGATTGTCACAGAGGAATTTAGAAATTTCACGGCCATTGTAGTGTCTCCCATAAAACTAGTGCCCCGTGTGAGTTTCAAACTAAAGAACTTCAGATTATGAGACTGACGCATTGCCCACTGTGCTAACTAGGCCTGTGATACCATATTTTAGCAAGGTAACAAATCAGATGTCTGTGTTTGAATCAATATCTTGCACTTTTCATTTCATTCTTGTCACTCACACACACACAATACTGAATCCTTTAGAGAATTCTTACCAATACCAATTATAGAAACATAGAAACATAGAAAATAGATGCAGGAGTAAGCCATTCGGCCCTTCGAGCCTGCACTGCCATTCAGTATGATCATGGCTGATCATCCAACTCAGAACCCTGTACCTGCCTTCTCTCCATACCCCCGATCCCAATAGCCACAAGGGCCATATCAAACTCCCTGTTAAATATAGCCAATGAACTGGCCTCAACTGTTTCCTGTGGCAGAGAATTCCACAGATTCACCACTCCCTGTGTGAAGAAGTTTTTCCTAATCTCAGTCCTAAAAGGCTTCCCCTTTATCCTCAAACTGTGACCACTTGTTCTGGACTTCCCCAACATCGGGAACAATCTTCCTGCATCTAGCCTGTCCAATCCCTTTAGGATTTTATACGTTTCAATCAGATCCCCCCTCAATCTTCTAAATTCCAACGAGTATAAGCCTAGTTGATCCAGTCTTCCATCATATGAAAGTCCTGCCATCCCAGGAATCAATCTGGTGAACCTTCTTTGTACTCCCTCTATGGCAAGGACATCTTTCCTCAGATTAGGGGACCAAAACTGTGCACAATACTCCAGGTGTGGTCTCACCAAGGCCTTGTACAACTGCAGTAGTACCTCCCTGCTCCTGTACTTGAATCCTCTTACCATGAATGCCAGCATACCATTCGCCTTTTTCACCACCTGCTGTACCTGCATGCCCACTTTCAATGACTGGTGTATAATGACATCCAGGTCTCGTTGCACCTCCCCTTTTCCTAATCGGCCACCATTCAGATAATAATCTGTTTTCCTGTTTTTGCCACCAAAGTGGATAACCTCACATTTATCCACATTAAATTGCATCTGCCATGAATTTGCCCACTCACCTAACCGATCCAAGTCACCCTGCATCCTCTTGGCATCCCCCTCACAGCTAACACTGCCGCCTAGCTTCGTGTCATCCGCAAACTTGGAGATGCTGCATTTAATTCCCTCATCCAAGTCATTAATATATATATTGTAAACAACTGGCGTCCCAGCACTGAGCCTTGCGGTACCCCACTAGTCACTGCCTGCCATTCTGAAAAGGTCCCGTTTATTCCCACTCTTTGCTTCCTGTCTGCCAACCAATTCTCTATCCACATCAATACCTTACCCCCAATACCGTGTGCTTTAAGTTTGCACACTTATCTCCTGTGTGGGACCTTGTCAAAAGCCTTTTGAAAATCCAAATATACCACATCCACTGGTTCTCCCCTAGCCACTCTACTAGTTACATCCTCAAAAAATTCTATGAGATTCGTCAGACATGATTTTCCTTTCACAAATCCATGCTGACTTTGTCCGATGATTTCACCGCTTTCCAAATGTGCTGTTATCACATCTTTGATAACTGACTAGCATTTTCCCCACCACCGATGTCAGGCTAACCGGTCTATAATTCCCCGGTTTCTCTCTCCCTCCTTTTTTAAAAAGCGGGGTTACATTAGCCACCCTCCAATCCTCAGGAACTAGTCCAGAATCTAAAGAGTTTTGAAAAATTATCACTAATGCAGCCACTATTTCTTGGGCTACTTCCTTAAGCACTCTGGGATGCAGACCATCTGGCCCTGGGGATTTATCTGCCTTTAATCTCTTCAATTTACCTAACACCACTTCCCTACTAACATGTATTTCCCTCAGTTCCTCCATCTCACTGGACCCTCTGTCCCCTACTATTTCTGGAAGATTATTTATGTCCTCCTTAGTGAAGACAGAACCAAAGTAGTTATTCAATTGGTCTGCCATGTCCTTGCTCCCCATAATCAACTCACCTGTTTCTGTCTGTAGGGGACCTACATTGGTCTTAACCAATCTTTTTCTTTTCACATATCTATAAAAAGCTTTTACAGTCAGTTTTTATGTTCCCTGCCAGTTTTCTCTCATAATCTTTTTTCCCCTTCCTAATTAAGCGCTTTGTCCTCCTCTGCTGGACTCTGAATTTCTCCCAGTCCTCAGGTGAGCCACTTTTTCTGGCTAATTTGTATGCTGCTTCTTTGGAATTGATACTATCCCTAATTTCCCTTGTCGGCCACGGGTGCACTACCTTACTTGATTTATTCTTTTGCCATACTGGGATGAACAATTGTTGTAGTTCATCCATGCGATCTTTAAATGCTTGCCATTGCATATACACCATCAACCTTTTAAGTGTCATTTGCCAGTCTATCTTAGCTAATTCACGTTTCATACCTTCAAAGTTACCCTTCTTTAAGTTCAGAACCTTTGTTTCTGAATTAACTATGTCACTCTCCATCTTAATAAAGAATTCCACCATATTATGGTCACTCTTACCCAAGGGGCCTCTCATGACAAGATTGCTAATTAACCCTTCCTCATTGCTCAATACCCAGTCTAGAATAGTCTGCTCTCTAGTTGGTTCCTCGACATGTTGGTTCAAAAAACCATCCCGCATACATTCCAAGAAATCCTCTTCCTCAGCACCCTTACCAATTTGGTTCACCCAATCTATACTTAGATTGAAGTCACCCATTATAACTGCTGTTCCTTTATTGCACACATTTCTAATTTCCTGTTTAATACCATCCCCAACTTCAGTACTACTGTTAGGTGGCCTGTACACAACTCCCACCAGTGTTTTCTGCCCCTTAGTGTTATGTAGCTCTACCCTTTTTAAATCTTTTTATTGAGTAAGTATACAAAAAAGGTAAGCCATATAAACATTAATACAATGTTAAAGTATAATAAAATTCCAAAAGATAACAATACCAAAAAGAAAATACTACAAACAATGTAATTTAAGCATAAGAAACCAAGATAACATAATAGTATACTAGATTTTATATATATCAATGGAAAAAAAGAAAAAAAAACCCCCCAAAAAAAAACCACCGTGCAACTAACTAAAAGCAAAGCAAAGCAATGGGCTAACTTGAAACCAAACAGAGTTAAACTTAAAATCACGTCCTCAATCCCGACCTCCATTAAAACAGTGAAAAAAAAACAAGAAGGGTAAATATTACATTAAATGAAAATATCGAATAAAAGGTCCCCAAATCTGTTCAAATTTAAATGAAGAATCATAAAGGTTACTTCTAATTTTCTCCAGATTCAAACATAAAATGGTCTGAGAAAACCAAAAAAAGGTAGTTGGAGCATTAAGCTCTTTCCAATGTTGTAAAATACATCTTTTCGCCATTAAAGTAAGAAATGCAATCATTCTACGGGCTGAAGGGGAAAGATTACTAGAAATTTTAGGTAGTCCAAAGATAGCAGTAATAGGGTGAGGAGAGATATCTATATTTAATACCTTAGAAATAATATTGAAAATATCTCTCCAAAAAGTTTCCAAAGTAGGGCAAGACCAAAACATATGAGTTAAAGAGGCTATCTGCCCCGAACATCTATCACAGAAAGGATTAATATGCGAGTAAAAACGCGCTAACTTATCTTTGGACATATGTGCTCTATGCACCACTTTAAATTGAATTAGGGAATGTTTAGCACAAATAGAAGAAGTATTAACTAATTGTAAAATCTGCCCCCAATCATCCACAGAAATGGTAAGCCCCAATTCCTGTTCCCAATCTACCCTAATCTTATCAAATGGAGCTTTCCTAAGTTTCATAATAATATTATAAATCATAGCCGATGCACCTTTCTGACATAGATTAAGGTTAATTATCGAATCTAAAATATATATAGGAGGAAGCATTGGAAAGGAAGAAAGTATAGTACTTAGGAAATTTCTAACTTGTAAATATCTAAAAAAATGTATTCTTGATAAGTTATATTTATTAGATAATTGTTCAAAAGACATAAGGGAACCATCTAAAAATAAATCCAAAAACCGTAAAATACCCTTAGTCTTCCAAGTTTGAAAAGCGCGATCCGTAAAAGAAGGAGGAAAAAATATGTTACCTAAAATAGGAATCGCTAACCCGAATTGATTAAGATCAAAAAATTTTCTGAATTGAAACCAAATACGCAAAGCATATTTAACGATCGGGTTAGAGACCTGCTTAAGGCGTTTCGAATCAAAAGGAAGAGATGAACCTAAAATAGAACCAAGTGTATAACCCTGAACAGATTGTAATTCCAATGCTACCCATTTAGGAATAGATAGTATATCCCGGTCAAGTAACCAAAATTTCATATGTCGAATATTAATAGCCCAATAATAAAATCTAAAGTTAGGTAATGCTAAACCTCCATCTCTCTTAGCTTTCTGTAAATGTATTTTACCCAGTCTCGGATTCTTATTCTGCCAAATAAATGAAGAAATTTTAGAGTCGACTTTATCAAAAAAAGATTTAGGAACGAAAATTGGTAATGCCTGAAACACATATAAAAATTTTGGCAAAAAAAACATCTTAACTGCATTAATACGACCAATCAAAGTTAAATATAAGGGAAACCATTTAGATGAAAGTTGAGTAATATGGTCTATTAATGGTAAAAAGTTAGTCTTGAATAAATCTTTATGTTTACAAGTAATTTTAATCCCAAGATATGAAAGGTAATTATTAATCAATTTAAATGGAAATTTATAATATAAGGGAAGATGTTTATTAATCGGAAAAAGTTCACTCTTACTAAGATTTAATTTATAACCTGAGAAAAGACCAAATTGTGCTAATAACTCTAAAACAGCAGGAATAGATCTCTCAGGATTAGAAATATATAAAAGTAAATCATCAGCATAGAGTGATAATTTATGGGACTTTAATCCCCGAGTTATCCCAGTAATATTTGAAGATTCTCGAATAGCAATTGCAAGAGGTTCTAATGCAATATCAAATAATAGGGGACTAAGAGGACAGCCTTGTCGAGTACCACGAAAGAGAGGAAAAAAAGGTGAGTTTAAAGAGTTAGTACGAACCGAGGCTAGAGGGGAGTGATATAACAGTTTAATCCAGGATATAAATTTCAAGCTAAAATTAAACATTTCAAGCACCTTAAATAAATAAGGCCATTCTACTCTATCAAAAGCTTTCTCGGCATCTAAAGAAATAACACACTCAGGAACATTTTGTGAGGGAGTATAAACGATATTTAACAATGTACGAATATTATAAAAAGAGTAACGACCTTTAATAAAACCCGTTTGGTCTTCCGAAATAATAGAAGGAAGTACTTTTTCTAGTCTATTTGCTAATAACTTAGAAAAAACTTTAGAATCAACATTTAATAAAGATATTGGTCTATAAGATGCACATTGAGCAGGGTCTTTATCCTTCTTTAGTATTAAAGAAATTGATGCTCTATTAAAAGATTCCGGAAGTTTACCAAGTTTCAAAGAAGCCTCAAAAACCTTATAGAGCCAAGGAATCAATAAAGAAGCAAAACATTTATAAAATTCAACAGTAAACCCATCAGGGCCAGGAGCTTTCCCCAGATTCATAGAAAAAATAACATTCTTAATCTCATCCATTGTAATGGAAGTATCTAATAAAGAAGACATATCCTGTGAAATCTGAGGAAAGTCTAACTTATCTAAAAAATCATTCATATATTTAGAATCTCGAGGAGACTCTGATTGATATAAAGAAGAATAAAAATCACAAAAGGTTTGATTAATCCCCACATGATCCAATATCTATCGATCATTTTGGTTATAAATCTGATTGATTTGAGATTTAACATAATTAGATTTCAATTGATTAGCCAGCAGCTTGCCAATTTTATCACTGTGAACATAAAAATCACTTCTTGTTTTCTTTAATTGGTTTACAATCGAGGACGAGAGTAGTAAACTGTGTTCCATTTGAAGTTCAGTTCTTTGTTTGTATAGCTCCTCAGAAGGAGCCATAACATATTTCTTATCAATTTCTTTAATCTTGTCCACAATTGCCATCTCCTCCTGCTTCTGTTTCTTCCTCAAAGCAACGGAATACGAAATAATCTGACCCCGAATATAGGCTTTAAAAGTGTCCCAAAGAGTGTTAACCGAAATATCTTCTGTATGGTTAATTGTAAAAAAAAGCTCAATCTGTTCATTCATAAAATTAACAAAGTCCGAGTCCTGAAGCAACAGCGAATTAAAACGCCATTGTCTATTGTTCGGTATATTGGCCATAATTTTAATAGAAAGCTTAAGTGGAGCATGATCCGAAATGGTTATAGAATCATAATCACATTTAATCACTGAAGGAATGAGACGAGAATCAATAAAAAAATAATCAATTCTTGAATAGGAATGATGAACATGTGAAAAAAAGGAAAAATCTTTTTCCTGAGGATGCAGAAAACGCCAAATGTCCGTCGACCCAGAATCAGAAAGGAAAAAATTAATCAAATTTGCAGATTTATTAGGTAAAGTCCGTAAAGGAGCCGAACGGTCCAAAGCTGGAGATAAACAGGTATTAAGATCTCCGCCCCAAATCAATGAAAACTCGTTCAAATTCGGAAACTGATCAAACAATGATTTATAAAATTCCGGACAATCCATATTAGGAGCATAAACATTAACCAAAACTACTTTTTTATTAAATAGTAAACCACTAACCAATAAAAATCTACCATTCGGATCAGAGATAATATCCTGTTGTATAAAAGTAACTGAGGAATCTATAAAAATAGAGACGCCTCGAATCTTAGCATTGGAGTTCGAATGAAATTGTTGTCCCTTCCAGAATTTGAAAAAACGTAGTCTGTCCCCCCTCCGTACATGGGTCTCTTGTAAAAATAAAATTTGTGCTTTAAGTCTCCGGAACACTTTAAAAACTTTTTTTCTTTTAATAGGATGATTAAGACCATTAGTATTCCAGGAGACAAAATTAATAATAGACTCCATAAATCCTAAAGTCAACCCACAACAAGGAGGATTGACAATAGGCGCGACCCACAAACCCGGAGAGGAAACAGAACATACAAAAGATACCGGGGAAAAGGACGCAACCAGTACTTCAATAATGTATATAGCCCAAAGAAAAACAAACTAAAACGTGAAGCCCCTCCCGCCACCCCCCAGCCCAAGACCCCAAGGCAAAATCTAAAGCAGACCCGCCAGAAAGAAGCAAGCGCTAAAACTACCCCCATGACTTCCGGTATACGCTCCCTAAAAAAAAAGGTATAAATATGAAAAGGATCAGCTAATTGTAAAACAGTAAAAAAATAAGTAAAAAAAAAGTTAGCTCAATTAGAATACACACAGAACAGAACAAAAGCCGGAAAATATATATTAAAAAAAAACCACAATAAACCTCAAACTCATGAATAGACACAGCAACAAAAAAAAAATAGGATTATTAACATAAAGTGATTATAAAAAGCAAAACAGAATAAAATTTAAAAAAAACTACAAAATTTAAGGCCGCACAGGAAATACGTAAGATGACAAAAGGGAAGTAACCACCCAGAATCCCCTGGGAAAAGAAAGAAATGACGCAGTTAAAAAGAAAGTTTAGCAGCCATATTAAGAAATCGAAAGTAAACTTTTCTGCCCAAATAGGGCACAGAAAAGTTAAAACCAACCAATTCACAGCCTCCGATCAACGGAGAAAATTAAAAAGAAGGCAATTAAGATGTTGGAGATGAAAGTTGATCCAGATAACTCTGGGCATCCGATGGAGAATCAAAAAAACGAAGGGCTCCATCTAACATGCGAATCCTTAGACGTGCAGGGTACAACAGCGCTGGTCTTAAATCCATCTTATAGAATTCCGACATCACGGATCTGTAACGGACCCGTTGGTCCCAGATTGGTTTACTGAAATCTTCCACGAATCGGAACTTAAGATCCGAAAAATCAATGAAACCTTTAGATCGAGCGAATCGAAACAGTCTCTCCTTGTCTTGAAAGTAATGAAAACGTAAGATAACATGCCTAGGTCTATCTGACCTAGACGAGTATGATGGGATTCTGTGAACACGATCCAGTAGCGGTGGTTGGTCAGGAAATACAGTAGGGAATGCATCTTTTAAAAGTTGGGAGAAATATTTCATGGGGTTGTTAGCTTCAACGGCTTCCCTCACGCCAATCATTCGTAAATTCTGCCGTCGCATTCTAGATTCCAAGTCAGAGTTTTTAAAAGTCAAAAAGTCCAGTTTCTTGTTCATTACATTAATTGTTTCTTCGATTTTCCCCATCTTAAGCTCACTTTGTTGCGCGGATTTTTGAAGATCAGATACAGCCGACTGATGTTCCGCAATACATGTTTGCATCTTATCAATTAAACCGGCAATTTTCTGGAAATTAGTTGAGATTTCCGTATGAATCAGGTCTTTAACAAAGCCTGCAATTTCCGTACGAATCATCTCCCTAACAGAGGTTGAAATTTCCCTCTGAATTAACTCCGCTATCGCTTTCAAAGTCACCGGTGATTCAGTCGGAGGGAGATCCGTAGCTTTCGGTTTAACCGGAGGTTTACCATCCTTGCCGTCTTTCCCGTTCTTAGACATAGCAGATCTAAGTATCATCCAATTGTCAGAGAATTCAGTTTAATTCAAAGTATAGCTGACCATAGAGAAAAAAACTCAGAGGTAATGGAGCGAGTCAAGAACGCGACTTCACTCCATGAGCGCTACCGGAAGTCCCCATGTAGCTCTACCCATATCGATTCCACATCCTCCCGGCTAATGTCCTCCCTTTCTATTGCGTTAATCTCCTCTCTAACCAGCAATGCTACCCCACCTCCTTTTCTTTTATGTCTATCCCTCCTGAATATTGAATATCCCTGAATGTTGAGCTCCCATCCCTGGTCACCCTGGAGTCATGTCTCTGTGATCCCAACTATATCATATTCATTAATAACAATCTGCACCTTTAATTCATCCACCTTGTTACGAATGCTCCTTGCATTGACACACAAAGCCTTCAGGCTCACTTTTACAACACTCTTAGCCCTTCTACAATTATGTTGAAAAATGGCCCTTTTTGATTTTTGCCCTGGATTTGCCGGCCTGCCACTTTTACTTTTCACCTTACTACTTTTTGCTTCTCCCCTCACTTTACACCCCTCTGTCTCTCTGCTCTGGTTCCCATCCCCCTGTTGTGAACTAACCTCCTCACGCCTAGCCTCTTTAATTTGATTCCCACCCCCCAACCATTCAAGTTTAAAGTCACCTCAGTAGCCCTCGCAAATCTCCCGGCCAGGATATTGGTCCCTATGATTCAAGTGTAACCCGTCCTTTTTGTACAGGTCATACCTGTGCCAAAAGAGGTCCCAATGATCCAAAAACTTGAATCCCTGCCCCCTGCTCCAATCCTTCAGCCACGCATTTATCCTCTACCTCATTGCATTCCTACTCTCACTGTCGCGTGGCACAGGCAGTAATCTCGAGATTATTACCTTTGTGGTCCTTTTTCCCAACTCCCTTCCTAGCTCCCTATATTCTCCTTTCAGGACCTCTTCCCTTTTCCTACCTATGTCATTGGTACTTATATGTACCACGACCTCTGGCTCCCCACCCTCCCACTTCAGGATATCTTGGACATGATCAGAAATATCCCAGACCCTGGCACCAGGAAGACAAACTACCATCCGGGTCTCTGGACTGCGTCCACAGAATCGCCTATCTGACCCCTTTACTATCGAGTCCCCTATTACAACTGCCCTCCTCTTCCTTTCCCTATCCTTCTGAGCTACAGGGCCAGACTCTGTGCCGGAGGCATGGCCACTGTTGCTTCCCCCAGCTGTCCCCCCCAACAGTACTCAAACAGGAGTACTTATTGTCAAGGGGCACAGTCACAGGGGTACTCTCTAGTACCTGACCCTTCCCCTTCCCCTTTCTAACCGTGACCCACTGGTCTGCCTCCCGTGGCCTCAGTGTGACCACCTGCCTGTAACTCCTCTCTATCAACTCCTCACTCTCCCTGACCAGACGAAGGTCATCGAGCTGCAGCTCCAGTTCCCTAACGCGGTCCCTTAGGAGCTGCATCTCAGCGCACCTGGCGCAGATGTGGACGTCCGGGAGGCTTGGAAACTCCAGGGCCTCCCACATCCGGCACCGAGAACAACAAACTGCCCTCACACTCATCCTGCCCCTCTCTTCAAATAACAACAAAAAATACCAAACCTTCCTTGCTTCGCCCATTTCCGCCTAAGCCCGTTGAGCCAAAGGCTTTAAGCCTTCACTCTGCTCCCGGCTTACTCTGCAGCCCGCAAACTACGCTGCCCGCTGTATGAGGCTCTGTTCCTTTTAAATCTTCCGTGCTTCACTGCCCGACGTCACACGCCTGCGCAGTCCCGCCTCTCTGAACGCCGATGGAAAAAAAAATGAAAAATTCAAAAATGGCTTCCTCCGTACTCCTGCTCTGATTCTCAGACTACCTTCTTCGAATTTATGTTATGTTCATAAAGTCTTCCATATTCACTGGGGATGTGTCCAAATGAGATCAGATTCTTTTCCAGGATGTCTCTAGTACTGAGTTTCCACTCGGCTCACAGATCATTCCTATGCCTGACACAACAGACCTGAAATAGAGGGTCTACTATGGGAGGAGATCATCTGAGAGACACAGGAAATGACTTAACGGCGTGCAAAAGCCTCCTTGAGAAATGCAGCCTCCTGACAGACTGGTGGGAATTTCTGGACCATGCCCTTTCAAAGTGGAGAATGAGAATTCAGGATGCATTGCAAACCTGAAGGCCATCATTCAGAGGGTTTAGAGACCGTGGGTAAGTGCTATAATGAGTGGTCCATCTCACAAGTTATCCACTTGTCCTATCAGTGGAAGGGTCTGTGCTTCCTACATTGACCATCAGTGATCTACTGGACAAAGGAAAGAAGATCTAAGCTGTAAAGAATCCATTGTTCACTCTTCATCAAGCATTTGTGTGCACAATAGTCAATCCATGTGCTATTAAACTATTTCAAGATTCAAGATTGTTAAATGCCATTGGACAGACCATATTGTATGCATGTTTGACACCAGACCCCCCGAAACATCAGTTTACCAAGAGAAAGGATTACCAGGCAGACAAAGGCAAAGATACAAGGGTGTCCTTAAAAGCCTCCTTGAAGAGATGCAACCTGCTCACAACTTTATTGCCTTTCTCAAGCTTCTTTATTGGAGACTGAGGAAAACGACAGATGCCAGGATCTGGAGCAATGACCAATCTGCTGCAGAAAATCAACATGTCGAACAGCAATAGGTCCTGCTCCGAAAGGTTGACTCTTTATTTCCACAGATGGCTTATGTCCTCTCAAAGTGGAGAAGGAGAAACTTGAAGCTTGTTTCCCTCTCTCAAGAAAGATTTGTGGCTGCCTGAACTTTTAAGCACTTCTCTCTCTACAGATGCAGCCTGATCTGTTGAGTGTTTTCTCTGGCATTTTCTATTTTGTTTTCAGATTTCCAACATCTGCAGTCATCTTTAACATGATAGTGCAATCGAAACAGAGCAGGAGATGATATCAACGCAATAGAGTGAAAATTGCCTCACTCATTGCTAGGTTTGTTTATCCATAAAACTAGTGCCCCGTGTGAGGATCGAACTCACGACCTTCAGATTATGAGACTGACGCGCTGCCTACTGCGCTAACGAGGCCCTGGGAACTGCTGTCAGACAGAAAACAAATCAGACGTCATTGTACAAATCAATAGTTTGTATTTTAACATTCAAAGTTCAAATCTTCAAAATAAATTCATTATCAAACTACATTTATGACACCATATACAAACAAGAGATTCATTTACTTGTGGGCATTCACAGTAAATACAAAGAAACACAACATAATCAGTGAAAAACCATAGAAAACAAGACAAACATCCAATGTGCAAATCACAATGAAATGTGCAAATACAAAAACAAAACAAACCCAAAATAATAAATATAAGTTCTTTGGTAATAGTTTTACTTTGAAATTTATTTTTCCTTAAAACTTTGAATTCCTTTAAAAAATTCTAATCATACTTACCTGTACCACCTCCCCTGAGAGTTTGTTTCATCTACGCGTTTCCCTTTGTGTGAAACGTTTTCCTTTGGCATCCCTTTCAATGGAGTCATAGAGAAATACAGCACAGAAACAGGCCTTTCAGCCCATCTATTTTTTCTTTTCCCTTTCAGCCTAATTCTATGTCATCTGGCTTTAGCCTCCCCTGTCCTGGGGTGAAAAGCCCATGAATATTTCCTCAATACTTTTTTAAAGTAGTTAGTATATATACTTAGAGCAATTCACAGTTTTGTTCTCTATTATTATGTATTGTATTTTACTACCTCTGCGAAGACAACAAATTTCTTGATATTTGCCAGTGATATTAAACCTGATTATGACATTAAACTAATCTCCTTTCTCATCTGCCCTCTCTCAAGAAAGGTTTGTGGCCTGAAACTTTAACTGTTTCTCTCCAGAGAGGCTGCCTGATCTGCTGACTGTTTTCCAAGGTTTTCTCTTTTGTTCTCAGTTTTGCAACATCTGTAGATAAATCTGTAGGTTTCATTTATGATCATAGTGCAATTGACAGAGAGCAGGAGATGACCCTCAATGACATGGCATGGAAATTATCACAGAGAATTTCACAACTCAGGTCTGGTCGCCCAGAAAACTAGTGCCCCGTGTGAGGATTGAACTCACGACCTTCAGATTATGAGACTGATGCACTGCCTACTGCGCTAACGAGGCTCCTCGGAATACAGTTGCCCAGATATAGAATCGGATCTAATTGTATAGATCAATACTTTGTTATTTTCATTTCTTTTCATGCTTGCATTTAAAATTAAACACTTGAAGAATTCTTTGTAACCAGGGAAGGAGTGCAACAACTCATAATCCATCTACTGGTGGCACGGTTTCTGTTTCCCAGATTGGCCTTCTCGTCCACCTGAGAACCCACAGAACTGCAGGGGTAATAACTGATCTTCCATTCCAAAGGACTCCCTGAGAGGAATTATAAACACAAGAGATTCCGTAGGTGCTGGAAATCCCGAGTAAAACAAATGGGATGCTGAACAAACTCTACAGATCAGAGAGCATCAATGGAGAGGAATAAACAGTTGCCATATCAGGCCAAAATCCTTTATCAGTGCTGGTCTCTATCTGAAATGTTGACTCTTTATTCCTATCCTCAGTTGCTGCCTGACCTGCTGAATTTCTCCAGAATTTTGTGTTGTTGCCTGAGAGGAATTCACTGATCAACAAGACAAAGGGATAAACCTCCAAACATTGTAGTAATGATTGGCCACCTTCCCATTGTCATGGTGTCCCAATATTAACCAATCAATGTGCATGATATTAATCAATTTTGTCTCATCCTATCTGAGCTATTTTCTTTCTCCTGAACATTTCTTCACAATATTCTTAATAACTTCAAGCTAATTTGTTTCCTCTGTTGTGCAGTTCTTAAGAAAGTTTTCCAACGGGGAAGATTAACCATTTCTCTTTTTAGTGGGCACTATCAGACCTGCTGAGTGCCTCCAGCACTTGAATGGAATTGAATTGAATTGTCTTTATATCTTACATCCTTCATATACATGAGGAGTAAAAATCTTTATGTTACATCTCTGTCTAAATTTGCAATATGCAATTTAGAGTAACTTATAATAAATAGTATGTACAACAGGACAGTCAATATAACATCGAAATACAATTGTACCGGACCTCCATCATCTTCACTGTCTTATAAGATTTATCAATCAATGCACAATGGAATATGAGATGAATCCATTCAACAAAGGGCTGGAGATAGTCACAGATAAATTTCATAGCCGTTGTATTGTCTCCCGTAAAACTAGTGCCCCATGTGAGATTCAAACCAAAGAGCTTCTGATTATGAGACTGACGCATTGCCCACTGTGCTAACTTGGACTGTGAGATACCATATTTTACCGAGGTAACAAATCAGATGTCCGTGTTTGAATCAATATCTTGCACATTTCATTTCATTCTTGTCACTCACACACACGCAATACTGAACCCTTTAGAGAATTCTTACCAATACCAATTATGTTCACAAAGTCATCCACATTCACTGGGGATGAGCTCCAAATGAAATCAAATTCTTTTCCAGGTTGTCTCTAGCACTGGGCTCACAGCCCATTCCTATGCCTGACACTAAAGAACTGAAATACAGGGTCTTCTATGGGAGGAGATCATCTGAGAGACACAGGAAATGATTTAATAGTGTGCAAAAGCCTCCTTGAGAAATGCAACCTCCCGACAGACTGTTGGGAATTTCTGGACCATGCCCTTTCAAAGTGGAAAATGAGAATTCAGGATGCATTGCAAACCTGAAAGCCATCAACCAGAGTGTTTAGAGGCCGTGTGTAAGTGCTGTAATGAGTGGTCCATCTCACAAGTTGACCAATTGTCCCATCAGTGGAAGGCTCTGTGCTTCCTACATTGACCATGAGTGATCAACCGGGCAAAGAGAAGATCTAAGCTATAAAGAATCCATTGTTCACTCTTCATCAAGCATTTGTGTGCACGATAGTTAATCGATGTGCTATTAAACTATTTCAAGATTAAAGGTTGTTTAATGCCATTGGACAGGCCATGTTGTTTGCATGTTTGACACCAGACCCCTGAAACATCAGTTTACCAAGAGAAAGGTTTACCAGGCAGACAAAGGCAAAGATTCAAGGGTGCGCTAAAAGTCTCCTTGAAGAGATGTAACCTGCTCTCAACTTCATTGCCTTTCTCAAGCCTCTTTACTGGAGACCCAGGAAATGACAGATGCCGGGATCTGGAGCAACGGCCAATCTGCTGCAAAAAATCAACAAGTCCAACAGCAATGAGTCCTGATCCAAAAGGTAACTCTATTTCCACAGCTGGCTCATGTCCTCTCAAAGTGGAGAAGGAGCAACTTTGAGCTTGTTTCCCTCTCTCAAGAAAAGTATGTTGATGCCTGAACTTTTAAGCACTTCGCTCTCTACAGATGCAGCCTGACTTGTTGAGTGTTTTACTGGCATTTTCTATTTTGTTTTCAGATTTGCAACATCTGTGGATATGTTGAACATGATAGTGCAAATGGAACAGCAGGAGATGATATCCTCAACCAATAGCGTGAAAATTGTCTCACTCATTACTAGTTTTGTTCATCCATAAAACTAGTGCCCCGTGTGAGGATTGAACTCACGACCTTCAGATTATGAGACTGACGCGCTGCCTACTGCGCTAACGAGGCCCTGAGAACTGCTGTCAGACAGTAAACAAATGAGATGTTATTCTACAAATCAATAGTCTATAATTTTCATTCAATGTTGATATCTTCAAAGTAAATTTATTATCATACTACATATATGTCACCATATAAAAACATGAGATTCAATTACTTGTGGGCATTCACAGTAAATACAAAGAAACACAACAGAATCAATGAAAGACCATACAAAACAAGACAAACAGCTACTGTGCAAATCACGGCAAACGGTGCACACACAAAAACATAAAAACAACAAAATAATAAAGAAATAAACAATCAATATTGAGAATACGTGATGAACAATCTGTGAAAGTGAGTCCATAGGTTTTCGGAACAGTTCGGACTTGGGGTGATAATGATGCATACAATACTGAACACTTTAAATAATTCTCTCCAATCCCAATTCCAACTGCAAACACAACACAGGAGAAGGCCCTTCGACCCAGTTCTTCCATGCTGACTAAGTCTTCTACTTGAGCTAGTCCAACTTCCATTTGTTTAGCCCATATACAGTGTTTCTAATTCTTTCCTATCCTCCTCTTTCCGGTCCCTCCCCACTTCCTTTCCAGTCCTGAAATGTCCAGTCCAGTCTTAGCCTGAAATGTCAACTCTCTACGGCTTTCCACAGGTGCTGCCTGACCTGTCGAGTTCCTCCAGCATTTGGTGTGTGTCCTAACCATTTGCTTGTCTTCTTTAGAACATCGGTTGTTTTGTGTGGAGTTTTCCATTGTTTCTATTGTATTTCTTTGTTCTACTGTGAATGCCTGCAAAAAAATGAATCTCAAGTTAATATATAGAAAACTTATAAGTTATAAGTTATAAGTTATAACTTATAAGTTATTTGTTAACAGTCTTACTTTGAAATTTATTTTTCGTTAAAACTTTGAATTTCTTTTAAACATTCTAATCGTACTTACCTGTACCACCTGCCCTGAGAGTTTGTTTCATCTACACATTTCCCTCCATGTGAAACGTTTTCCTCGGCATCCCTTTCAATGGAGTCATAGAGAAGTACAGCGCAGAAACAGGCCTTTCAGCCCATCTATTTTTAATTTTCCCTTTCAGCCTAACTCTATGTCATCTGGCTTTAGCCTCTCCTTTCCTGGGGTGAAAAACCTATGAACATTACCTCACTACTTTTTAAAATTTAATTCTTTAATGCATGTACTTAGTGTAATTCACAGTTTTTTCTCTATTATTATGTATTCTATTTTACTACTGCCGTGAAGACAACAAATTTCATGATATTTGTCGGTGATACTAAACTAGATTATGACATTAAACTAATCTCCTTTCTCATCTGCCCTGTCTCAGGAAAAGTTTGTGGACTGGAACTTCAACTGTTTCTCTCCAGGGAGGCTGCCTGATCTGCTGAGAGTTTTCCAAGGTTTTCTCTTTTGTTCTCAGTTTTGCAACATCTGTATTTAAATCTGAAGGTTTCATTTATGATCATAGTGCAATTGACAGAGAGCAGGAGATGACCCTCAATGACATAGTATGGAAATTGTGACAGAGAATTTTACACCTCAGGTCTTTTCGCCTACAAAACTAGTGCCCTGTGTGAGGATTGAACTCACGACCTTCAGATTATGAGACTGACGCGCTGCCTACTGCGCTAACAAGGCTTCTCGGAATACAGTTGTCCAGATATTGAATCGGATCTAATTGTACAGATCAATACTTTGTTATTTTCATTACTTTTCATGCTTGCATTTAAAACTAAACACTTGAAGAATTTTCTGTAACCAGGGAAGGAGTGCAACAACTCATAATCCATCTACAAAGTGGCACGGTTTCTGTTTCCCAGTTTGGCCTTCTCGGCCACCATAGAACCCACCAAACTGCAGGGGTGATAAATGATCTTCCATTCCAAAGGACTCCCTGAGAGGAATTATAAACACGAGAGATTCTGCAGATGCTGGAAATCCACAGTAAAACACATAGGATGCTGGACTAACTCTGCAGATCAGACAGCATCAATGGAGAGGAATAAACAGTGGACATATCAGGCTAAAATCCTTCAACAGTGCTGATCTCAACCTGAAATGTTGACTCTTTATTCTTATCCTCAGTTGCTGCCTGACCTACTGAGTTTCTCCAGAATGTTGTGTTGTTGCCTGAGAGGAATTCACTGATCAAAAAGACAGAAGGATAAACCTCCAAACATTGTCGTAATGATTGGCCAACCTTCCTATTGCCATTTTGTCCCAATATTAACCAATCAATGTGCATGATATTTATCAATTTTGTCTCATCCTATCTGAGCTATTTCCTTTCTCCCGTACATTCCTTCACTCTATTTCCAATAACTTTAAGCTAATTTGTTTCCTCTGTTGCCCAGGTCTCAACAAAGTTTTCCAACCTGGAAGATTAACCATTTCTCTTTTCAGTGGGCACTATATGACCTGCTGAGCGCCTCCAGCACTTGAATTGACTTGAATTGAATTGTCTTTATTTCATACATCCCTCATTTACATGAGGAGTAAAAATCTTTACATTACGTCTCTGTGGAAATTTGCAATGTGCAATTTATAGTAATTTATAATAAATAGTATGCACAACAGGACAGTCAATATAACAGAAATACAATTGCATCAGCGTGAATTCATCAGTCAGATGGCCTGGTGGAAGAAGCTGTCCCGGAGCCTGTTTTATTACTCTTTTTATTTCAGACCTCCATCATCTTCAATGTCTTATAAGATTTGTCAATCTATGCACAATGGAACATGAGATTAATCCATTCAACAAAGGGCTGGAGATAGTCACAGAGGAATTTCACAGACATTGTATTGTCTCCCATAAAACTAGTGCCCCGTGTGAGGTTCAAACTCAAGAACTTCAGATTATGAGACCGACGCATTGCCCACTGTGCTAACTTGACCTGTGAGATACCATATTTTGCCAAGGTAACAAATCAGATGTCCGTGTTTGAATCAATTTCTTGCACATTTCATTTCATTCTTGTCGCTCACACACACACAATACTGAACCTTTTAGAGAATTCTTACCAATACCAATTCTGTTCACAAAGTCATCCATATTTACTGGGAATGAGCTCCAAATGAGATCACATCCTTTTCCAGGATGTCTCTAGTACTGAGGTTCCACTGGGTTCACAGTTCATTCCTATGCTTGATACCAAGGACATGAAATACAGTGTCTACTATGGGAGGAGATCATCTGAGAGACACAGGAAATGATTTAATGGTGTGCCAAAGCCTCCTTGAGAAATGCAAACTTCCAACAGACTGTTGGGAATTTCTGGACCATGCCCTTTCAAAGTGGAAAATGAGAATTCAGGATGCATTGCAAACCTGAAGGCCATCATCCAGAGGGTTTTGATGCCGTGTGTAAGTGCTGTAATGAGTTGTCCATCTCACAAGTTTTCCACTTGTCCCATCAGTAGAAAGGTCTGTGCTTCCTACATTAACCATCAGTGATTAACCAGGCAAAGAGAAGATCTAAGCTGTAAAGAAACCATTGTTCACTCTTCATCAAGCATTTGTGTGCATGATAGTCAATCCATGTGCATGACATTAAACTATTTCAAGATTCAAGATTGTTTAATGCCATGTTGTTTCTATGTTTGACACCAGACCCCGAAACATCAGTTTACCAAGAGAAAGGATTACTAGACAGAAAAAGGCAAAGATTCAAGGATGTGCTAAAAGTCTCCTTGAAGAGATGTAACCTGCTCACAACCTCATTGCCTTTCTGAAGCTTCTTTATTGGTGACCCAGGAAACGACAGATGCTGGGATCTGGAGCAATGACCATTCTGCTGCAAAAAATCAACAAGTCCCACAGCAATGAGTCCTGATCTGAAAGGTGACTCTATTTCCACAGATGACTCGCGTCCTCTCAAAGTGGAGAAGCAGCAACTTTAAGCTAGTTTCCCTCTCTCAAGAAAGGTATGTGGCTGCCTGAACTTTTAAGCACTTCTCTCTACACAGATGCAGCCTGATCAGTTGAGTGTTTTTTCTGGCATTTTCTATTTTGTTTTCAGATTTCCAACATCTGTGGATATGTTGAACATGATAGTGCAATTGAAACAGAGCAGGAGATGATATCAACGCAATAGAGTAAAAATTGTCTCACTCATTGCTAGTATTGTTCATCCATAAAACTAGTGCCCCGTGTGAGGATTGAACTCACGACCTTCAGATTATGAGACTGACGCGCTGCCTACTGCGCTAACGAGGCCCTGGGACCTGCTGTCAGGCAGTAAACAAATCAGATGTCATTGTACAAATCAATAGTCTATAATTTTCATTTGAAGTTCAAATCTTTAAAGTAAATTTATTATCAAACTACATATATGTCACCACATACAAACATGAGATTCAATTAATTGCAGGCATTCACAGTAAATACAAAGAAACACAACAGAATCAATGAAAGACCATACAAAACAGAACAAACAGCTAATGTGCAAACCACAACAAACTGTACAAATACAAAAAGAAAAAAAACAAAATAATAAAGAAATATCATAACATGTCAACAGTCACAACACGCTGGAGGAACTCAGCAGGTCGGGCAGCATCTGTGGAAAAGATCGGTCCACATTTCGGGCCAGAACCCTTCGTCAGGACTGTAGGGGGAAGGGGCAGAGACCCTATAAAGAAGGTGGGGGGAGGGTGGGAAGGAGAAGGCTGGTAGGAGCCAGGTGAAAAACCAGTAAGGGGAAAGATAAAGGGGTGGGGGAGGGGAGGCAGGGAGGTGATAGGCAGGAAAGGTGAAGAAGGAATAGGGGAAAACACAATAGGTAGTAGAGGCGGAACCATGAGGGAGGTGATAGGTATCTGGGGGAGGGAGCAGAGTGACATAGGGATAGGGGAAGGGAGGGGGAAGGGAATTACCCGAAGTTGGAGAATTCTATGTTCTTACCAAGGGGCTGGGGACTACCTGGACGGTATATGAGGTGTTGCTCCTCCAACCTGAGTTTAGCCTCATCATGGCAGTAGAGGAGTCCATGTATGGACATATCTGAACGGGAGTGGGAAGCAGAGTTGAAGTGGGTGGCTACCGGGAGATCCTGTCTGTTGTGGCAGACGGAGTGGAGGTGCTCGACGAAGCGGTCCCCCAATCTGCGTTGGGTTTCACCGATGTAGAGGAGGCCGCACCGGGAGCACCTGATGCAATAGATGACCCCAACAGACTCACAAGTGAAGTGTTGCCTCACCTGGAAGGACTGTTTGGGGCCCAGAATGGTGGCAAGAAAGGAGGTGTAGGGACAGGTGTAGCACTTGCGCTTACAGGGGTAAGTGCTGGGTGGGAGATCCGTGGGGAGGGACGTGTGGACCAGGGAGTCGCGGAGGGACCGTACCCTGCAGAAAGCGGAGAGGGTTGGAGAGGGAAAGATGTGCTTAGTGGTGGGGTCCTATTGAAGGTGGCAGAAGTAGCGGAGGATAATGTGCTGGATCCGGAGGCTGGTGGGGTGGTAGGTGAGGACAAGGGGAACTCTGTCCCTGTTGTGGTGGCAGGAGGATGGAGTGAGAGCCGAAGTGCGGGAAATGGAGGAGATGCGGGTGAGGGCATCATTGATGACAGCAGAAGGGAAAACACGATCCTTAAAGAAAGAGGACATTTGAGATGTCCTGGAACGGAAAACCTCATCCTCGGAGCAGATGCGGCGGAGACGGAGGAACTGGGAATAGGGAATGGCATTTTTGCATGTGGCGGGGTGGGAAGAGGTATAGTTGAGGTAGTTATGAGAGTCAGTGGGCTTGTAGAAGATGTCAATGGACAGTCTGTCTCCAGAGATGGAGACCGAGAGATCGAGAAAGGGGAGAGAAGTGTCCAAGATAGACCAAGTGAATTTGAGGGCTGGGTGGCAGTTTGAAGTAAAGTTGATGAAATTGACGAGCTCAGCATGGGTGCAGGAAGCAGCACCAATGTAGTCGTCAATGTACCGAAGGAAAAGTTGGGGAGCAGTACCAGGGTAGGTTTGGAGCACAGACTGTTCCACATAACCAACGAAGAGGCAAGCGTAGCTGGGTCCCATGTGAGTCATGACATGTGCTGGTGATATTAAACCTGATGATGACATTTAACTAATCTCCTTTTTCATCTGCCCTGTCTCAGGAAAGGTTTGTGGCCTGAAACTTTAACTGTTTCTCTCTCCAGGGAGGCTGCCTGATCTGTTGAGTGTTTTCCAGGGCTTTTTCTTTTGTTCTCCGTTTTCCAACATCTGTAGATAAATCTGTCGGTTTCATTTATGATCATAGTGTAATTGACAGAGAGCAGGAGATGACCCTCAGTGGCAGCGCATGGAAACTGTGGCAGAAAATTTTAGAATTCAGGTATTTTCGCCCACAAAACTAGTGCCCCGTGTGAGGATTGAACTCACGACCTTCAGATTATGAGACTGACGCGCTGCCTTCTGCGCTAACGAGCCTTCTCGGATTACATTGGCCAGATATTGAATCGGATCTAATTGTATAGATCAATACTTTGTTATTTTCATTTCTTTTCATGCCTGCATTTAAAACTAAACTCTTGAAGAATTCTTTGTAACCAGGGAAGGAGTGCAACAACTCAGAACCCATCCAGTGCTGGCACGGTTTCTGTTTCCCAGATTGGCCTTCTCGGCCACCTTAGAACCCACCAAACTGCAGGGGTGATAAATGATCTTCCATTCCAAAGGACTCCCTGAGAGGAATTATAAACACACGAGGTTCTGCAGATGCTGGAAATACAGAGTAAAACACATAGGATGCTGGACTAACCCTGCAGATCAGACAGCGTCAATGGAGAGGAATAAACAGTTGACATATCAGGCCAAGATCCTTCATCAGTGCTGATCTCAACCTGAAATGTTGACTCTTTATTCCTATCCTCAGTTGCTGCCTGACCTGCTGAGTTTTCTCCAGAATTTTGTGTTGTTGCCTGAGAGGAATTCATTGATCAACAAGACAGAAGGATAAACCTCCAAACATTGTAGTAATGATTGGCCAACCTTCCCATTGTCATGGTGTCCCAATATTAACCAATCAATGTGCATGATATTAAGCAATTTTGTCTCATCCTATCTGAGCTATTTCCTTTCTCCCGTACATTCCTTCACTCTGTTCTTCATAACCTTGAGCTAATTTGTTTCCTCTATTGTTAAGAAAGTTTTCCAACAGGGGAGATTAACCATTTCTCTTTTCAGTGGGCACTATATGACCTGCTGAGTGTCTCCAGCACTTGAATGGAATTGAATTGAATTGACTTTATTTCTTACATCCTTCATATACATGAGGAGTAAAGATCTTTATGCTACGTCTCTGTCTAAATTTGCAATGTGCAATTTATAGTAATTTATAATAAATAGTATGTACAACAGGACAGTCAATATAATGTTGAAATTCAATTGTATCAGACCTCCATTATCTTCAATGTCTTATAAGATTTGACAATCAATGCACAATGGAACATGAGATTAATCCATTCAACAAAGGGCTGGAGATTGTCACAGAGGAATTTCACAGACATTGTATTGTCTCCCATAAAACTAGTGCCCCGTGTGAGGTTCAAACTCAAGAACTTCAGATTATGAGACCGACGCATTGCCCACTGTGCTAACTTGACCTGTGAGATACCATATTTTGCCAAGGTAACAAATCAGATGTCCGTGTTTGAATCAATTTCTTGCACATTTCATTTCATTCTTGTCGCTCACACACACACAATACTGAACCTTTTAGAGAATTCTTACCAATACCAATTCTGTTCACAAAGTCATCCATATTTACTGGGAATGAGCTCCAAATGAGATCACATCCTTTTCCAGGATGTCTCTAGTACTGAGGTTCCACTGGGTTCACAGTTCATTCCTATGCCTGATACCAAGGACATGAAATACAGTGTCTACTATGGGAGGAGATCATCTGAGAGACACAGGAAATGATTTAATGGTGTGCCAAAGCCTCCTTGAGAAATGCAAACTTCCAACAGACTGTTGGGAATTTCTGGACCATGCCCTTTCAAAGTGGAAAATGAGAATTCAGGATGCATTGCAAACCTGAAAGCCATCATCCAGAGCGTTTTGATGCCATGTGTAAGTCCTGTAATGAGTGGTCCATCTCACAAGTTATCCACTTGTCCCATCAGTGGAAGGGTCTGTGCTTCCTACATTGACCATCAGTGATCTACTGGGCAAAGGGAAGAATATCTAAGTTGTAAAGAAGCATTGTTTACTCTTCAGCAAACATTTGTGTGCACGATAGTTAATCAATGTGCAAGACATTAAACTATTTCAGGATTCAAGATTGTTTAATGCCATTGGACAGGTCATGTTGTTTGCATGTTTGACACCAGACCCCTGAAACATCGGTTTACCAAGAGAAAGGATTACTAGACAAAAAAAGGCAAAGATTCAAGGGTGTGCTAAAAGCCTCCTTGAAGAGATACAACCTTCCCATAACTTCAATCCCTTTCTCAAGCTTCTTTATTGGAGACCCAGTAAATGATAGATATTGGGATCTGGAGCAATGACCAATCTGCTGCAAAGAATCAAGAAGTCCAACAGCAATGAGTCCTGATCCAAAAGGTGACTCTATTTCCATAGATGGCTCGTGTCCTCTCAAAGTGGAGAAGCAGCAACTTGAAGCTTGTTTCCCTCTCTCAAGAAAGATTTGTGGCTGCCTGAACTTTTAAGCACTTCTCTCTCTACAGACGCAGCCTGATCTGTTGAGTGTTTTCTCTGGCATTTTCTATTTTGTGTTCAGATTTCCAACATCTGTGGATATGTTGAACATGATAGTGCAATTGAAACAGAGCAGATGATATCCTCAAACTACAGCGAGAAAACTGTCTCACTCATCACTAGTTTTGTTCATCCATAAAACTAGTGCCCCGTGTGAGGATCGAACTCACGACCTTCAGATTATGAGACTGACGCGCTGCCTACTGCGCTAACGAGGCCCTGGGACCTGCTGTCAGCCAGTAAACAAATCAGACGTCATTGTACAAATCAATAGTCTATAATTTTCATTCAAAGTTTAAATCTTCAAAGTAAATTTATTTTCATACTACATATATGTCACCATATAAAAACATGAGATTCAATTACTTGTGGGCATTCACAGTAAATACAAAGAAACACAACAGAATCAATGAAAGACCATACAAAACAAGACAAACAGCTAATGTGCAAATCGCAACAAACTGTACAAATACAAAAAGAAAAAGAACAAAATAATAAAGAAATGAACTATCAATATTGAGAAGATGTGATGAAGAGTCCCTGAAAGTGAGTCAGGTGTTGTGGGAACAGTTCAGACTTGGGGTGATAATGATGCAAACAATACTGAACACTTTAAATAATTCTCCCCAATAATAATCCAACTGCAAACACAGCACAGGAGAAGGCTCTTCGACCCAGTTCTTCCATGCTGACTAGTCATCTACTTGAGCTCGTCCCATTTCAATTTGTTTTGCCGATATGCATAGTTCTTTCCTATCCTCCTCTTTCCGGTCTCTCCCCGCTGCCTTTCCAGTCCTGATTCCTTTCCTATCCTCCTCTTTCCGGTCTCTCCCCCCTGCCTTTCCAGTCCTGATTCCTTTCCTATCCTCCTCTTTCTGGTCTCTCCCCGTTTCCTTTCCAGTCTTGAAATGTCCAGTCCAGTCTTAGCCTGAATTTTTACATTAGACTTTGAAAGATGTGAGCATCTTTCCACAGATGCTGCCTGACCTGTCGAATTCCTCCAGCATTTTTAGATTAGATTAGATTAGATTCAACTTCATTGTCATTGTGCCGAGTACAGATACAAAGTCAATGAAATGCATTTATCATCTGACTAGAAATGCAAAGAATATTGTTATTTACAAAATAACTGCAAATTTAAAAAGTGCTACAGCACACAGATATAAAAGTCTTGAGACAGCACAATACGGGTGCAATACTGCTTAGCACTGTGATGTGAGGTTCAGCACGATCACAGCCTCAGGGAAGAAGCTCTTCCTGTGCCTGCTGGTGTGGGAGCGGAGGCTCCTGTAGCACCTACCAGATGGGAGGAAAGTAAAAAGTCCATAGTTAGTGTGAGATGCATCCTTGATAATGCTTTTCGCCCTGCCCAGGCAGCGTTTATGGTAGATGTGCTCAATGGTGGGCAATTGGGCGCCGATAATCCGCTGGGCAGTTTTCCCCACACGCTGGAGTGCTTTGCGGTTCGATACGGGACAATTGCCAAACCACACTGAGACGCAGTGGGTGAGTATGCTCTCAATGGTACAGCGGTAAAAGTCCATCAGTATCCTGGGACAGAGGTGAGCTTTCTTGATGCTCCACAGGAAATAAAGGTGCTGTTGTGCCTTTTTGATCAGGATGGAGGAGTTCAGGGACCAGGTGAGATCCTCGGAAATGTGGACACCAAGGAATTTGAAGCTTGATGCACGCTCCACTACAGTTCCGTTGATGTAGATGGGGACGTGAGTGTGGCTCCTAGCATGCCTGAAGTCCACAATGATCTCCTTGGTCTTCTGGGTGGTAAGGGCCAGATTGTTGTTGGCACACCACGCGGCCAGGTGCTGGACCTCGTCCCTGTAGGCTGTCTCGTCATCCCCTCTGATCAGGTCAACCACCGAACTTGATTATGGAGTTAGAACCACGTACAGGAACACAGTCATAGGTGAAAAGGGAGTACAGAAGAGAGCTCAGCACACAGCCTTGAGGCACACCAGTGTTCAGGGTGAGAGTGGAGGAGGAGAGGTTGTCTAACTTAACTGATTGGGGTCTGTTAGTCAGAAAGTCCAAGGTCCAATTGCAGAGGGATACGCTGATACCAAGCTGACAAAGTTTGGTGATCAGCTTGGAGGGGACCACAGTATTGAATGCCGAACTAAAGACAATGAACAGCATTCTGACGTAAGAGTTGGAGCTGTCCAGGCGGGTCAGGGCAGAGTGAAGTGCTGTGGAGATGGCATCCTCTGTTGACCTGTTGGTACGATAGGCAAATTGATGGGGGTCCAGGATAGAGGGCAGACAGGATTTCAGGTGTGATAGAACCAGTCTCTCAAAGCACTTTGCAATGATACGTGTGTCCTAACCATTTGCTTGTCTTCTTTTGAACATTGGTTGTTTTGTGTGGAGTTTTGCATTGTTTCTATTGTATTTCTTTGTTCCACTGTGAATGCCTGAAAGAAAATGAATCTCAAGTTAGTATGTAGAGAACTTTGAACATATAAGTTATTTGGTAATAATCTTACTTTGAAATTTATTTTTCTTTAAAACTTTGAATTTCTTTTAAACATTCTAATCGTACTTATCTGTACCACCTCCCCTGAGAGTTTGTTTCATCTACACGTTTCCCTCTGTGTGAAATGTTTTCCTCGGCATCCCTTTCAGTGGAGTCATAGAGAAGTACAGCGCAGAAACAGGCCTTTCAGCCCAACTATTTTTACTTTTCCCTTTCAGCCTAACTCTACGTCATCTGGCTTTAGCTTCCCCTTTCCTGGGGTGAAAAACCCATGAACATTACCTCACTACTTTTTAAAATTTAATTATTTAGTATATCTACTTAGAGTAATTCACAGTTTTTTCTCTATTATTATGTATTCTATTTTACTACTGCTGTGACGACAACAAATTTCATGATATTTGCCGGTGATATTAAACCTGATTATGACATTAAACTAATCTCCTTTCTCATCTGCCCTGTCTCAGGAATGGTTTGTGGCCTGAAACTTCAACTGTTTCTCCCCAGGGAGGCTGCCTGATCTGCTGAGTGTTTTCCAAGGTTTTCTCTTTTGTTCTCAGTTTTCCAACATCTGACATGGCATGGAAATTATTGCAGAGAATTTCACTACTCGTGTCTGGTCGCCCAGAAAACTAGTGCCCCGTGTGAGGATTGAACTCACGACCTTCAGATTATGAGACTGATGCACTGCCTACTGTGCTAACGAGGCTCCTCGGAATACAGTTGCCCGGATATTGAATCGGATCTAATTGTATAGATCAATACTTCGTTATTTTCATTTATTTTCGTGCTTGCATTTAAAACCAAGAGAAAGGATTACCAGACGGACAAAGGCAAAGATTCAAGGGTGTGCTAAAAGCCTTCTGGAAGAGATGCAACCTTCCCATAACTTCAATCCCTTTCTCAAGCCTCTTTATTGGAGACCCAGGAAATGACAGATGCCGGGATCTGGAGCAACGACCAATCTGCTGCAAAAATCAACAAGCCCAACAGCAATGAGTCCTGATCCGAGAGGTGACTCTTATTTCCACGGATGGCTCATGTCCTCACAAACTTGAGAAGGAGCAACTTTAAGCTTGTTTGTGGGCTGGCTGAACTTTTAAGCACTTCTCTCTCCACAGATGCAGCCTGATCTGTTGAATCAGAATCAGGTTTATTATCACCGGCATGTGACTTGAAATTTGTTAACTTAGCATCAGCAGTTCAATGCAATACAGATCTAGCAGAGAGAAAAAAAACATAATAATAAATAAAATAAACCATAATAAATAAACAAGTAAATCAATTATGTATATTGAATAGTTTATTTTTTTTAAATGTGCAAAAGCAGAAATACTGTATATTAAAAAAAGTGAGGTAGTGTCCAAAGCTTCAATGTCCATTTAGGAATCGGATGGCAGAGGGGAAGAAGTTGTTCCTGAATCGCTGAGTGTGTGCCTTCAGGGTTCCGTATCTCCTCCCTGATGGTAACAGTGAGAAAAGGGCATGCCCTGGGTCCTGGAGGTCTTTAATAATGGATGCTGCCTTTCTGAGACACCACTTCCTAAAGATGTCCTGGGTACTTTGTAAGGCTAGTGCCCAAGATGGAGCTGACTAGATTTACAACCTTCTGCAGCTTCTTTCGGTCTTGTGCAGTAGCCCCTCCATACCAGACAGTGATGCAGCCTGTCAGAATGCTCTCCACGGTACAACTATAGAAGTTTTTGAGTGTATTTGTTGACATGCCAAATCTCTTCAAACTTCTAATAAAGTATAGCCGCTGTCTTGCCTTCTTTATGACTACATCGACATGTTGGGACCAGGTTAGGTCCTCAGAGATCTTGACACCCAAGCTGCTCACTCTCTCCACTTCTGATCCCTCTGTGAGGATTGGTATGTGTTCCTTCGCCTTACCTTCCTGAAGTCCACAATCAGCTCTTTTGTCTTACTGATGTTGAGTGCCAGGTTGTTGCTGCGGCACCACTCCACTAGTTGGCATATCTCACTCCTGTATGCCCTCTCGTGTTTTCTCTGGCATTTTCTATTTTGTTTTCAGATTTCCAACATCTGCGGATATCTTTAACATGATAGTGGAATCGAAACAGAGCAGGAGATGATATCCTCAACCAATAGCGTGAAAATTGTCTCACTTTGCTCATCCATAAAACTAGTGCCCCGTGTGAGGATTGAACTCACGACCTTCAGATTATGAGACTGACGCGCTGCCTACTGCGCTAACGAGGCCCTGGGAACTGCTGTCAGAGAGTAAACAAATCAGACGTCATTGTACAAATCAATAGTCTATAATTTTCATTCAAAGTTCAAATCTTTAAAGTAAATTTATTATCAAACTACATATATGTCACCATATACAAACATGAGATTCAATTACTTGCAGGCATTCACAGTAAATACAAAGAAACACAACAGGATCAATGAACGACTGTACGAAACAAGACACACACACAAAAGTTGCTGGTGAACGCAGCAGGCCAAGGAGCATCTATAAGAAGAGGTACAGTCCACGTTTCAGGCGGAGACCCTTCGTCAGGACTAACTGAAAGAAGAGATACTTACTATCTCTTACTATCACCCGGCCCGAAACGTCGACTGTACCTCTTCCTATAGATGCTGCCTGGCCTGCTGCGTTCACCAGCGTTTTTTGTGTGTGTTGTTTGAATTTCCTGCATCTGCAGATTTCCTCGTGTCTGTATTTTACAAAATAAGACAAACAGCCAATGTGCAAATCACAACAAACTGTGCAAATACAAAAACATAAAAAAATAAAGAAATAAACAATCAATATTGAGAGGATGCGTTGAAAGTGTGTGCATAGGTTGTGGGAGCAGTCCGGAGTTGGGTGCTGATGATGCAAACAATACTACCAGACAAACGGAAGAAGCTCTAAATTTAAAGTTTAGAATCTAAAATATAAAGAAACCATTGGCCACTCTTAAAGCCTGAAGACACACGCTCAGCAATTCAGGAACGGCTTCTTCCCCTCTGCCATCCGATTCCTAAATGGACACTGAACCACTGCAACACTACTGTGGCGACCCACTTTCCAGCGCACTCGAACCGGCTCACAAAAATGGCGCACGCCGGCAGGGGGCCGGCTCCTAAAGGGCGCCAGGCCATCCTCACCAGCAGGGGGAAAATCCCGCGGGCGGGAAGGGTCTGGGAATATGCATTCCCCGTAGCAGTCCTGCCTGGGGAGGGCGGGAAAGGGAAGGCTTTAAAGGAGGCCGCGAAGTTTGAATACATCTATTTTATCGTAACTCCAACTCACCGACTACGTGTCGTTATTCTAGCGCTGTGTGTAGCACACCGCTACACTACCTTACTTTTAAAATACATATTATTTCTGTTTTTTGCACAATTTTTAATCTATTCAATATACCTATGGTGTAATTTATTTATTAATTTTTTTTGTCTTCTATATTATTATGTATTGCATTGAACTGCTGCTGCTAAGTTAACAAATTTCATGACACATGCCGATGATAATAAACCTGATTCTGATTCTGATTCTGATCAAGCGTTTGTGTACACCATTAGAATTTCAGTCTGGAGATTTCTCTTGAGAACGAGAGAAAAAAATCTGATTTAAGCTTGCAGAGAAGATGGGGAAGGGCCAGGTAGGAGGAAGGGAAAAAAATGGTACGGAAACTGGAAAGGTGTGGAAATGGTATGGCAATCAATCTGCATGATATTACGCTATTTCACGATTTAAGATTGTTTTATGTCATTTCCAGTACATGTAAAAGAGAACAAAATCATTGTGACTCTGGATTTGATGCAACAAAGAAAAACACAATAAGATAAAGAACATAAATATAAGTACATTAGATGGCTTATATATATTGAATGATTGTATGTGCATAAAGGGACGGTAGGTACAGGAGTGTCTGCACATAAGGTAACTCTGGTAGGAAATGATGAAATAGTGGAGGAGGGGTGGGTTAGTGGGTGGAGGTGTTGATCAGGCTTACTGCTTGGGGAAAGTGACTGTTTTTGAGTCTGGTGGTCCTAGCATGAATGCTATGTAGCTTCCTCCCTGATGGGAGGTGGACAAACAATCCATGAGCAAGGTGGGTGGAATCCTTCATGATGTTGCTGGCTCTTTTCCGGTATCTTCCTGTATATATGCTCCTGATGGTGGGTAGGCTGGTGCTAGTGATGTGTTGGACAGTTTTGACAAATTGTTGTAAAGTCTTACTGTCTGGTGCAGTGCAGTTTCTATATCATTCCTTCGCCCTGTCAGGGACATTTCTCTTTGACATCTCTGTAAGTTTAAATTAGATCCTTTTCTCTCCGGTTCTCAGGGGAAATCTCCAATATGAAACTTTAACTCCGTGGACACTGCCTGACCCACTGAGTGTCTACAGCATTTTCGCTTTTTATTTCAGATTTTCAGCACCTGCAGAATATTTTTTCACCGTGGTCCAATTAGCACAGAGTGGGAGATGATACCCTTGGAACACATAGGGGGCAAATTGTCACAAAAGATTTCACAGCTTACATTTGGTCACCCATAAGACTAGTAACTAGTACCCTGTGTGAAGCTCAAACTCACAACCTTCAGATTATGAGACTGACGAGCTGCCCACTGTGCCAACGAGGCTCTGTGCAGCATTTCCTACTTTATAATGATTGGGACGTAAATGTACAAATCAGTTACTGGCACTTCTGATTTTCAGCCTTCTCACTAGCTCACTAGTGAGCAGTTTCTACCAATATGTCAAATCTTATGAGGAGAAGGCAGGGAAGTAGGTTTAAGAGAGAAAGTAAATCAACCATGCTTGAATTGCAGGGCAGACTCGACGGACAGAATGGCTTAATTGTGCTCCAATGACTTACGGTATTATGGTCTAACACCAACACACCCTCCCCAAATGCTTGAAATACCTGCAAACAAATCATTCCCAATACTGAAACATGACTGGAAAATGATTCAATCATACCTGTGGCAAAAGGAAGAAATGCTAAAGCATGAAGTAATGATTGGCCAGCTTTTCCATTGCATTAGTGTGCACATGTTAAGCAAGAAACGTGCATGAGCAGACTCGATGGGCTGAATGGCCTAATTATGCTCCTATGTTATTAACCTAATTTGTCTCACCCTATCAGCGATATTCCCTCCTTCCTATCCACCCCACCCATTCCTCTGAGACTTTAATTTCCTTTTTTCACTTTTCAAGTTCTTGAGAAAGGGCTTTATATAAACAAATGAATAACCCAATAGTTAAGCATACTTTACGTATATGGTTTCAATTCCGAAGATTTTTTTGGGTTTAATCAATTTATTCTAGCAAGTCCCATTATATCAAATTTTCTTTTTCAACCTTCCACGATGGATCAAGCTTACTTTGATTGGAAAACCAAAGGTATAATAACTTTTCGCGATTTATTTTTGGATAATTGTTTTATGTCTTTTGATCAACTCTCTAATAAATATAATTTACCCAGATCTCACTTTTTTAGATATTTACAGATTAGAAACTTTTTAATTACTGTTTCCCCTAATTTTCCACACCCATATCCAATGGACATTTTGGAAAAAATCTTAGATTTAAATCTCTCTCAGAAAAGTGTAGTAGCAATTATATATAATATAATTATGAATTTATGTCCTGATGCTTCTAATAAAATTAAAGCTGACTGGGAAAGAGAACTTGAGATTAATATACCGACTGAGAAATGGGAAAAAATTCTTCATTTGGTGAATTCATCCTCTGTATGTGCTAAACATGTGTTGATACAGTTTAAAGTAGTGTACAGGGCTCATATGTCCAAAGATAAACTATCCCGTTATTACTCTTATATTAATCCAATATGTGACAGATGTCATTCCGAGATAGCTTCTTTAACCCACATGTTTTGGTCATGTCCCTTGTTGGAGAAATATTGGAAAGATATTTTTGATATTATTTCAACGGTCCTAAACATAGACTTACAACCTCATTCAATTACTGCTATCTTTGGACTACCAATGATAGACTTAAATAATTTAACCTCTTCATCACGAAAGATGATTGCATTTCTTACTTTAATGGCTAGGAGGTCCATTTTGTTGAATTGGAAAGAGATCAATCCTCCTAAGGTATTTCATTGGTTTTCACAAACTATGGTGTGTTTGAATTTGGAGAAAATTAGAAGTGTAGTTTATGACCCTTCCATTAAGTTTGAAAAAACTTGGAGGCCATTCATTCAGCATTTTCATTTGATGTAATTTGATCATTTCCAAACTTGTTTTATCTCTCTGTACTGTTGTTGGAGGGGAATGGAGTCGTCGACAATAAGGTTTTCTTCTTTTCCATTTTTAAGTTGTTAGTTTTGCCCAAGTCTTTTAGTTTAGTTGATTAATTCTGATTTTCTTTGGGGATGGGGTTTGCTTTTTTTTTTGGTTTTGTTTTTTTTTCTTTTTCATGATTTTTTTTCCAGTTTTTTTTTGATTTGTATTATCCGTTGTCAGTTCTACATGATTGGGAGCTTTGTTAACTTACACTATTTGATTTTACAATTACTTTTCCTAAGTGTAACAATATTTCTCCTACTATTTGTATTATTGCTATGTTTTGTCTCTATACTTCGAAATTAATAAAAAGATTGAAAAAGAAAGAGAAAGGGTTTTAAACTGAAACTTTACCTGTTCCATTTACCAGGGACACTGCCCGAGCAACAGAGTATTTCTAGCATTTCTCACTCTAGGCTCTTCAGGATTTTTCTTGAAATTTTCAGTGATTGTGCAATAGACACATAGGTTGTGTACGAGTTAGAACCCTTCAACATCAAATGCTGGTGAGCATTGCACAGGATTATCTCCATTTGGTCACCCTTAAAACTAGTGCCCCGTGTGAGGATCGAACTCACGACCTTCAGATTATGAGACTGACGCGCTGCCTACTGCGCTAACGAGGCCTATGGGATACCATTACCCATGGTAACACATTAGAAGTCAATGAACCAAATCAATAGTTTGCACTTTTCATTTCATTCTTATCACACATGCAACTTTGACTGCTTTGAAGAATTCTCACCAATACCAACACAGACTACAAAATCTTCCAAATTCACTGGCTAGAGAAGTGGAATAATATCACGTCCTTTCCCGGAATGTCTCTATTACTGAGGTTCCAGTTACACTCTGCCAGTTCCAGCTTACCCTCAGGTCATTCCTAAGCTTCAGATCAGAGTCCTGAAGCAGCAGATTTACTGGGGGAGGGGATCATCAGAGAGACAAAGTAGAAGTGTCAAGGGTTTGGCAAAGTACAACCTCCCCACTTTCTCCTGAGAACCTCTGGCTGATGTCCTCTCAAAGGGAAGGAGTATTCAGAATGCACTGAAAACCTTAAGGCCGTCATCCAGAGTGTTTAGAGGCCATGTGAAACTGTTGTAGTGAGTGGTCTGCCTCACAAGTTATCCACCTGTCCCATCAGTGGAAGGGTCTGTGTTTCCTGCATTGACCTCATCAGTGATCTACCGGGAAAGGGAAGAAGGACTAAATTGAACAAGAAACCACTGGCTAGTGTTTGTCAGATATTTGTGTGCACATGTTGGGCAATCAATGTGCATGATATTAAACTATTTGCTCTTACCCTATCAGAGATATTTCCCTTTGTCCTACCTATCCCACCTCCACCATCTCTGCAAATTTAAATTAGATCCTTTTCTCTCTGGTTCTCAAGAGGAATTTGCAGAGACTTTAACTGTTATTACCTCCGCAGGTGCTGCCTGAAGTGACAGAGCGTGGACTGGATGGCCTAATTCTGCTCCTATGTCTTTTCATGTTATGCTGCTTCCCTAAATCTTCCAAGTACTTGCAAACAAATCATTCCCAATCCTGAAATACTACGGGAGAAGTACTCAATGACACCAGAGGCTAAAGGAAGAAACTCTGGAATTCTGCAAAGAATTTCTTTAGTCAGAGAGTGGTTTATCTGTGGAATTCATTGCCACAGGCAGCTGTGGAGGCCAAGTCAATGAGGATATTTAAAGAGAAGGTTGATAGGTTAGTGAAGGTGTCAAAGATTACGGGGGAGAAGACAGTTGAATGCTGTTGGAGGGACAATAAAGCAGCCATGATGGAATGGTGGAGCAGACTCAATGGGCTGAATGGCCTAATTTTGTTCCTACGTCTTATGGTCTTACGGTTTGATAGTCTAAAACATAAAGCAGTGATTGGCCAGCCTTCCTGATGCATGTGTTAAGTAAGACATGCACATGTTATAAATCTATTTTGTCTCACCCTGTCAATGATATTTCTCTATCCTATCTATACCATCCTGCCTCTCAATTTCTCTGCGATTTCAATTTCTTTTTTTGATGTTTCAAGTTCTTGAGAAGAGGCTTCAAACTGAAACTTTATCTGTTTCATTTACCAGGACACAGCCCGAGCAGCTGACCATTCCTCACATATTTCACTCAAAGTTCTGCAGTATTTCTTTTGAAATTTTCAATGATTGTGCAATAGGCACATAACATGAGATAAAGACCTTGAACATCATGTGCTGGAGAACATCACACAGGATTATGACAGCTTTTGTATTGATTCCAATAAAACTAGTTCCCGTGTGAGGATTGAATTCACAACCTGCATATTATGAGACTGACACACTGCCTATTGCACTAACAAGACCTATGAAATACCTTTACCCAAGTAAGAAATCAGGAGTCAATGTACAAATCATTAGTTTGCACTTTTCATTTCATTCTTGTCACGCACGCAATATTCAATGCCTTAAAGAATTCTCGCCAATGCCAACTCAATCTGCAAAATTGTCCAAATTCACTTGGAGGAGCAGCAAATGAGATCATATTCTTTTCCAGGATGTCTCCAGTACTGAGGTTCTAGTTACTCTCAGCCAGTTTCACTGGGTCCACAACTCATTCCTATGCCTCAACCCAGAGTCCTGAAACATTTAGATAATCAATGTGCATGTTATTAAACTATTTTGTCTCTCTCTGTCAGAGATATTTCCCTTTGTCCTATCCACCCCTCCCCACCTTCTCTGCAACTTTAAATCAATTTCCTATCTCGCTCCCCTAGTTCTCAAGGAAGGTCTCCAACCTGAAAGTTTAACCGTTTTCCTCTGCACAAGATCTGCCTGATCTGCTGAGTGACTCCAGCATTTTCTGCTTTTATCTCAGATTTTAAATTTCCACAAGGTTTTGGTTTTGATTTTTGAAATGGACTTTTAATAAGATCTGAAACCCTTGAACATCAAGGCTTGGATTGGAGATCGTCACAGGGGATTTTCACAACTGTTGTATTGTCTCCCATAAAACTAGTGCCCCGTGTGAGACTTGAACTCACGACCTCCAGATTATGAGACTGACGCGCTGCCTACTGCGCTAACGAGGCATCACTCAGATATCCGAAGTCAATGTACAAATCAATTACTTAATTTACTTTAATTGTTCTCACAAGCTCAAAGCTTCAACTAGAACTCACGAGTAACACACAAAATGCTGGAGGAACTCAACAGGCCAGGCAGCATTTATGGAGAGGAATAAACAGTCGACATTTCTGGCCAAGACCCTTCATCAGCACCTCAATCATTCACTTGCTCAGTCCCCACTGCTGGGAAGAGCTGATTATTTCACGGAACCTCAGAGATTCTGTAATTTTTACTGTCTTCGAACAAACCGACATCAGACTGCAGTAATTACAAAACAGTCTTCCTTCTCAGAATCAGAATCAGGTTTATTATCACCGGCATGTGATGTGAAATTTGTTAACTTAGCAGCAGCAGTTCAATGCAATGCATGATAATATAGAAAGAAAATAATAAATAAATTAGTTATGTTAAGTATATATATATATAAAATAGATTTAAAACAATGCAAAAACAAGAATAATATATATTTTAAAAAGTGAGGTATTGTTCATGGGCTCAATGCCCATTTAGGAATCAGATGGCAGAGGGGAAGAAGCTGTTCCTGAATCGCAGAGTGTGTGCCTTCAGGCTTCTGTATCTCCTACCTGATGGTAACAGTGAGAAGAAGGCACGTCCTAGGTGATGGGGTCCTTATTAATGGACATCGCCTTTCTGAGGCATCGTACCATGATGGAGCTGACTAATTTTACAACTTTCTGTAGCTTCTTTCAGTCCTGTGCAGTAACTTCTATCCCCACCCCCCGTACCAGACAGTGATGCAGCCTGTCAGAATGCTCTCCACAGTACATCAATAGAAGTTTTTGAATGTTTGTAGGTGACAAACCTAATCTGTTCAAACTCCTAATGAAATATGGCTGTTGTCTTACCTTCCTTACAGCTGCATCAATATGTTGGGACCAGGTTAGATCCTCAGAGATCTTGACACCCAGGAACTTGAAACTGCTCACCCTCTCCACTTCTGATCCTTCTATGAGGATTGGTTTGTGTTCCCTCATTTTATCCTTCTTGACGTTCACAATCAGCTCTATCATCTTAGTGACATCGAGTGCCAGGTTGTTGCTGCAGCACCACTCCACTAGTTGGCATATCTCACTCCTGTACGCCCTCTTGTCTCCATCTGAGATTCAACCAACAATGGTTGTATCGGCAGCAAATTTATAGATGGTATTTGAGCTATACCTAGACACACAGTCATGGGTTTAGAAAGAGTAGAGCAGTGGGCTAAGCACACACCCCTGGAGTGCAGCAGTGTTCCTCATCAGCGAGGAAGAGATGTTATCACCAATCTGCACAGATTGTGGTCTTCCAGTTAGGAAGTCAAGGATCCAATTGCAGAGGGAGGTACAGAGGCCCAGGTTCTGTAACTTATCGATCAGGAAATGGGAATGATGGCTTTAAACGCTGAGCTATAGTCAACGAACAACAACCTGACACAGGTATTTGCATTGTCCAGGTGATCTAAGGTCGTGTGAAGATCTTGGTGTCCTTGTTCATCAGTCACTGAAAGTAAGCATGCAGGTACAGCAGGCAGTGAAGAAAGCTAATGGCATGTTGGCCTTCATAACAAGGGGAGTTGAGTATAGGAGCAAAGAGGTCCTTCTGCAGTTGTACAAGGCTCTGGTGAGACTACACCTAGAGTATTGTGTACAGTTTTGGTCTCCAAATTTGAGGAAGGACATTCTTGCTATTGAGGGAGTGCAGTGGAGGTTCACGAGGTTAATTCCCGGGATGGTGGGACTGTCATATGTTGAAAGATTGGAGCAACTGGGCTTGTATACACTGGAATTTAGAAGGATGAGAGGGGATCTGATTGAAACATATAAGATTATTAAGGGATTGGACACGCTAGAGGCAGGAAACATGTTCCTGATATTGGGGGAGTCCAGAACCAGAGGCCACAATTTGAGAATAAGGGGTAGGCCATTTAGAACGGAGTTGAGGAAAAACTTTTTCATCCAGAGAGTTGTGGATCTGTGGACTGCTCTGCCTCAGAAGGCAGTGGAGGCCAGTTCTCTGGATGCTTTCAAGAAAGAGTTAGATAGAGCTCTTAATGATAGCGGAGTCAAGGGATATGGGGAGAAGGCAGGAACAGGGTACTGATTGTGGATGATCAGCCATGATCACAGTGAATGGCGGTACTGGCTTGAAGGGTCGAATGGCCTACTCCTGCACCTATTGTCTATTGTCTATTGTGAAGAGCTATTGAGATTGCATCTGCCATAGACCTATTGTGGCGATAGGTAAATTACAGTGGCTCCAGGTCCTTGCTGGGGCAAGAGTTCATTCTAGCCATGATCAATGTCTCAAAGAATTTCATCACCATAGATGTGAGTGCCACTGGGTGATAGTCATTAAGGGATAGTCATTCCCCAGGTCCTCCTGGGTTGCATCTTCCCAGAAGCTGAGAAACTGCTCCTGAATCACACTCAACACACATCAAAGTTGCTGATGAACGCAGCAGGCCAGGCAGCATCTCTAGGAAGAGGTACAGTCGACGTTTTGGGCCGAGACCTTCGTCAGGACTAACCGAAGGAAGAGTTAGTAAGAGATTTGAAAGTGGGAGGGGGAGGGGGAGATCCAAAATGATAGAAGACAGGAGGGGGAGGGATGGAGCCAAGAGCTGGACAGGTGATTGGCAAAGGGGATATGAGAGGATCATGGGACAGGAGGCCTAGGGAGAAGGAAAGGGGGGGGAACCCAGAGGATGGGCAAGGGGTATAGTGAGAGGGACAGTGGGAGAAAAAGGAGAGTGAAAGAAAGAATGTGTGTAATAGAAATAAGTAACAGATGGGGTACGAGGGGGAGATGGGGCATTAGCGGAAGTTAGAGAAGTCAGTGTTCATGCCATCAGTTTGGAGGCTACCCAGACGGAATATAAGGTGTTGTTCCTCCAACCTGAGTGTGGTTTCATCTTTACAGTAGAGGAGGCCGTGAACAGACATGTCAGAATGGGAATGGGATGTGGAATTAAAATGTGTGGCCACTGGGAGATCCTGCTTTCTCTGGTGGACAGAGCGTAGGTGTTCAGCAAAACGGTCTCCCAGTCTGTGTCGGGTCTAGCCAATATATAGAAGGCCACATCGGGAGCACCGGACGCAGTATATCACCCCAGCCGACTCACAGGTGAAGTGTTGCCTCACCTGGAAGGACTGTCTGGGGCCCTGAATGGTGGTAAGGGAGGAGGTGTAAGGGCATGTGTAGCACTTGTTCCGCTTACAAGGATAAGTGCCTGGAGGGAGATCAGTGGGGAGGGATGGGGGGGACGAATGGACAAGGGATTCGCGTAGGGAGCGATCCCTGCAGAAAGCAGAGAGGGGGAGGGAAAGACGTGCTTAGTGGTGGGATCCCGTTGGAGGTGGCGGAAGTTACGAAGAATAGTATGTTGGACCCGGAGGCTGGTGGGGTGGTAGGTGAGGACCAGGGGAACCCTATTCCTAGTGGGGTGGCAGGAGGATGGAGTGAGAGCAGACGTGCGTGAAATGGGGGAAGATGCGTTTGAGAGCAGAGTTGATGGTGGAGGAAGGGAATCCCCTTTCTTTGAAAAAGGAGGACATCTCCCTTGTCCTGGAATGAAAAGCCTCATCCTGAGAGCAGCTGTGGCGGAGATGGAGGAATTGCAAGAAGGGGATGGCATTTTTGCAAGAGACAGGGTGAGAAGAGTAATAGTCCAGATAGCTGTGAGAGTCAGTAGGCTTATAGTAGACATCAGTGGATAAGCTGTCTCCAGAGATAGAGACAGAAAGATCTAGAAAGGGGAGGGAGGTGTCGGAAATGGACCAGGTAAACTTGAGGGCAGGGTGAAAGTTGGAGGCAAAGTTAATAAAGTCAACGAGTTCAGCATGCGTGCAGGAAGCAGCGCCAATGCAGTCGTCGATGTAGCAAAGGAAAAGTGGGGGACAGATACCAGAATAGGCACGGAACATAGATTGTTCCACAAAGCCAACAAAAAGGCAGGCATAGCTAGAACCCATACGGGTGCCCATAGCTACACCTTTAGTTTGGAGGAAGTGGGAGGAGCCAAAGGAGAAATTATTAAGAGTAAGGACTAATTCCGCTAGACGGAGCAGAGTGGAGGTAGAGGGGAACTGATTAGGTCTGGAATCCAAAAAGAAGCGGAGAGCTTTGAGAGCTTCCTGATGGGGGATGGAAGTATATAGGGACTGGACATCCATGGTGAAAATAAAGCGGTAGGGGCCAGGGAACTTAAAATCATCGAAAAGTTTAAGAGCGTGAGAAGTGTCACGAACGTAGGTAGGAAGGGATTGAACAAGGGGCGAGGTATGCAGAAATGAGTTCGGTGGGGCGGGAGCAAGCTGAGACAATAGGTCTGCCAGGACAGGCAGGTTTGTGGATCTTGGGTAGGAGGTAGAAATGGGAAGTGCGAGGTGTGGGAACTATAAGGTTGGTAGCAGTGGATGGGAGATCCCCTGAGCGGATAAAGTCAGTGATGGTGTGGGAGACAATGGCCTGGTGCTCCTTAGTGGGGTCATGATCGAGGGGTAAATAAGAGGAGGTATCCGCGAGTTGTTGCTGTGCCTCGGCAAGGTAGAGGTCAGTGCGCCAGACTACAACAGCAACCCCCTTATCGGCGGATTTAATAGTAAGGTTAGGATTAATGCGGAGGGAGTGGAGAGCAAAGTGTTCAGAAGGAGTAAGGCTGGAATGGGAACAAGGTGCGGTTATTTTTATTACACACATTCTTTCTCTCACTCTCCTTTTTCTCCCTCTGTCTCTCTCACTATACCCCTTGCCCATCCTCTGGGTTCCCCCTCCCCCCCTTTTCCTTCCCCCTGGGCCTCCTGTCCCATGATCCTCTCATATCCCCTTTGCCAATCACCTGTCCAGCTCTTGGCTCCATCCCTCCCCCTCCTGTCTTCTCCTATCATTTTGGATCTCCCCCTCCCCCTCCCACTTTCAAATCTCTTACTAACTCTTCCTTCAGTTAGTCCTGACGAAGGGTCTCGGCCTGAAACGTCGACTGTACCTCTTCCTAGAGATGCTGCCTGGCCTGCTGCGTTCACCAGCAACTTTGATGTGTGTTGCTTGAATTTCCAGCATCCGCAGAATTCCTCTTGTTTGCCTGAATCACACTGTGGGTTCCTTCTACCCAGAAGCACAACAGGCATAATTTTCATGGCAGAAAAACTCAAAGGAAAATGTAGGGAGCAGCAAAAACCACAAGTCATAGCATTTCTACCATTGTGTTGTTATTAGCCTTCAGAATCCCAAAAGACCTCTGTGGTAGCAAGTGATCCTCAGTCCTTAAGAAGATAATGAACTCCACAGGAAAAAGAAAAAACTTCAGACCTCAAGATACTGATTGGTCAGTTTTCCCATTCTATTTATGTTACATAATCTGTGTGCATATGCTTTTCCAGATTGTCTCTAGTACTGAAGTTCTAGTTACTCTCAGCCAATTACATTGGGCCCACAACTCATTCCAATGCCTGACACCAGAGTCACAAAACAGTGCATCTACCAGGGGACAGGATTATTAGACAGGCAAAGTAAAAGGTTCAAGGGCGTGCTAAAGAAGTACAGCCTCCCCACTTTCTCCTGTGAATCTCTGGACCATGTCCCCGCAAAAAAGGGAAGTATTCAAAATGCACTGAAATCCTCAAGGCCATCATCCAGAGTGTTTGGAGGCCACGTGAAACTGTTGTAATGAGTGGTCCATCTCACAAGTTATCCATGTGTCCCATCAGTGGAAGGGTTTGTGTTTCCTACATCAGTGACCCATCGGGCAAGGGGAAGATGTTCCAAAATGTAAATTAACTATCATCATGCCTTCACCAAGCACTGGTTTGTACATTAGGTAATCAATGTGCTTGGTATTTGTTCTCACCCTATCAAAGATATCTCCCTTTGCCTTATCCTTCCCTCCCCCACCTTCTCAGCAGCTGTAAATTCACTTCTTTTCTTTCTTTTCTGGTTTTGAAGAAATGTTTCTGACCTGTTTTCCTTATCACAGACACTACCTGATTTGCTAAGTGCTTCCGGCATTTCCTCCTTTTATTTCAGATTTCCAGCAGCAACTGATTTTTTTCCCAACATGGACAAGGCTGGAGAATTAGACCATAAGACCATAAGACAGAGGAGCAGAACTAGGCCATTCAGCCCATGGAGTCTGCTCCACCATTCCATCGTGGCTGATCCCAGATCCCACACAACCCGATACACTTGCCTTCTCGCCGTATCCTTTGATGCTCTGACCGATCGGAAACAATCAACTTCTGCCTTATATATACGCACGGACTTGGCCTCCACTGCAGTCTGTGCAGAGCATCCTACAGATTTACTACTCTCTGGCTAAAAAAAATTCCTCCTTACCTCTGTTCTATAGGGTCGCCCCTCAATTTTGAGGCTGTGCCCTCCAGTTCTGGATGCCCCCACCATAGGAGACATCCTCTCCACATCCACTCCATCTAGTCCTTTCACCATTCAGTAGATTTCAATAAGATCCCCATGCATTCTTCTAAACTCCAGTGAGTACAGGCCCAAAGTTGCCATACGCTCCTGATATTCCTGGAATCATCCTCGTGAATCCCTCTGATGACAACACATCCTTTCTGAGATATGGGATATTCTGAAATAGGATGGAAAGGGATAGTAAATAATTGATGATGGAATGGCAAAGCAGGCTCAATGAGCTGAACGGTCTCATTCTGCTACTATCTCCTGTGGTCTAATTGATACAGCATGGGAAATGGTATGTTGGAATCCATAGGGTAGAAAATGTCACAGAGGTGTTTCTCAACTCTTGTCTTATCTTCCAAAAAGCTCATGCCCCATGTGAGGATCGAACTCACGACCTTCAGATTATGAGACTGATGCGCTGCCTACCACGCTAACGAGGCCTATGAGGTACCATTACCCAGGTTACAAATCAGAAGTCAATGCACAAATCAACAGTTTGCACTTTTCATCTTATTCTGTCACACACAAACAATACCAAATGTTTAAAGAATTCTTACCAATAACAATTCTGTCTACAAAGTCCTTTATATTTGTGAGGAGAAACTAGCTTTCTCAGGATGCCTACAGTACTGAGATTCCAGTTTCACTCAGGCAGCTCCATTGAGCTCACGCTATTCCGATGTCTGGCTCCAGAGTCCTGAAACAGTGATACAACCAGGGGAGCGGAATCACCAGGCAGACAAAAAAAAAAGATTCAAGGATGTGCTACATGGCGTCGTGAGCAAATGCAACCTCCCCTCCTAATGAATCTCTGGACCAAGTCCACTGAAGAAAAGAAGAGGCATTCAAAATGCACTGCAAACCTGAAGGCCATCATCCAGAGGGTTTAGAGACCGTGTGTAAGCGCTGTAATGAGTGGTCCATCTCACAAGTTATCCTCCTGTCCCATCAGTGGAAGGGTCTGTGTACCCTACATTGACCATTACTGATCCACCGGGCAACGGGAAAATGCTCTAAGTTGTGAAGAAACCATTGGCCAGCATCCGTCTGACATTTGTATGCACATGTTAGTCAATCAATGTGCATGATATTAAACTATTATGTCTCTCTCTCTCTGTCAGAGATATTTCACTTGTCCTATCCATCCCTTCCCACTTTAAATTAATTTCTTTTCTCCCTTTTCTAGTTCTCAAGGAAGGTCTCCAACCTGAAGGTATAGCCATTTTCCTCCGCACATTAGCAGTGGACCAATCGATTCACGATTCATCAGCAGGAGCAAATAAAAGTAAAGCAGAGCGGCCATTGTGTGAGTGGACCAGTGTAAGAGTGGGAACTTGAGACTTTGGCTCAAGAGACTTCAGCAAGGAGGCACAGGTAAGTAGCAGGTAAGGCTTTTGTAGTGGTTAAATAAAAAAGTCACTAAATTAAGCTAATTAAATAAAGTAGGGATGACGCAGGATCAGGTGATGTGCTGTAGCTGCATGATGTGGGAGCTGGTGGACCCCATTGTGGTTCCTGGTGACCACATCTGCAGAAGTGTTGGCTGCTCGAGGAACTCATGCTCAAAGTTGATGACCTGGAATCTGAGCTTCAAACACTGTGGCACATCAGGGATGGGGAGAGTTACCTGGATTCTCTGTTTCAGGAGGTAGTCACACCCATTAGATTAACTGCCTCAAATACAGTCTGTGGTCAGGGACAAGAGGGTGTGACTGCGAGTGAGGCGGGTAGTGGGATCCAAGAGACAATGCTGGAGGAGCCTCAGCCCGTGAGCTTGTCCAACAGGTCTGAGATTTTTGCTCCCTGTGTGGATGAGAGTGGGGCTGTAGGAATGACGAGCAACCTAACTGTGGCACTGTAGTTCGGGGGCGGGGGGGAGGAAGAAGAGAAATGCAGTGGTAATTGGGGATAGTATAGTCAGGGGAATAGACAGAGTTCTCTGTCACGAGGATAGAGCATTCCCGAAAGCTGTGCTGCCTGCCTGGTGCCCAGGTTCAGGGCATCTTATCTGACCTTCAGAGAAATTTGCGGTGGAAGGGAAAAGGTCCAGTTGTCGTGCTCCATGTGGGTACCAACAACATGGGTAGAACGAGGAAAGAGGTTCTGCTGAGGGAATTTGAGCAGCTAGGAACTAAACTAAAAAGCAGAACCAAAAAGGTGGTAATCCCTGGATTACTACCTGAGCCATGTACAAATTGGCATAGGGTCAAGAAGATTAGGGAGTTAAATGCATGGCTCAAGGATTGGTGTGGGAGAAGTGAGTTTGAATTCATGGGAAATTGGCACCAGTATTGGGGAAGGAGGGAGCTGTAGGAGGGCTCCACCTGAATTGTGATGGGACCTTAACTTGTCCCATTGTCAGATTGGGTGAATCAACTGGTCGAGGCAGTCTTGAGGAGGACTTCTTAGAATGCATCCATTATGGCTTTCTTGAATAGCATGTTCCTGAACCTACAAGGGAATGTGTTATCTTAGATCTGGTCCTGAGCAATGAGACAGGTAAAATTAATGATCTTATAGTTAGGGATTCTCATGGAAAGAGTGATCACAGTATAATTGAGTTTCTCATACAAATGGAAAGAGCAATAATTCAATCTAAAACCAGTGTATTATGCCTAAACAATGGAGACTACAATGAGATGAGGGAGGATTTGGCTAGTGTAGACTGGGAATACAGGCTATATGCTAGGACATTTGAGGAACAGTGGAAGACTTTCAAAAAGATTTTTGACAGTGCTCAACAGAAATATATTCCAGTTAAAAGCAAGAACAGTAAGGGTGGGGAGAGCCAGCCTTGGATAACTAAGGAAATAAAAGAAGGCATCAAATTAAAAGGTCATGCATATGAAGTCGCTATGAGTAGTGGGAAACTGGAAGATTGGGAAAACTTTAAAAAACAGCAAAGAACCACTAAGCAAGCAATAAAGAAAGGAAAGATAGATTATGAAAATAAACTAGCACAAAATATAAAAACAGATAGTAAAAGTTTTTATAATCATATAAAGCGGAAAAGGGTGGCTAAAGTGAATGTAGGTCCCTTGGAGGAGGAGAAGCGGGAATTGATATTGGGTAATGAGGAAATGGCAGAGGCTTTGAATGACTATTTTGTGTCAGTCTTCACGGTGGAGGACACATCTAACGTGCCAAAGAGAGATGTTATGGATGCATTGGGAGGTGAAGGCCTCAATACAATAGCTATCACTAAAGAGGTAGTGCTGAGTAAACTTGTGGTCCTGAAGATAGACAAGTCCTCTGGTCCTGATGGAATGCATTCCAGGGTACTGAAAGAAATGACAGAAGTTATAGTAAAGGCTTTGGTTATAATTTACCAAAATTTTCTGGACTCTGGCCAGGCCCCACTGGATTGGAAGACGGTGAATGTCATACCTGTTCAACAACCGATGTAGGCAAAAAACAGGGAACTATCGGCCAGTTAGTTTAACATCTGTCATTGGGAAAATGCTTGAAGCTGTCATTAAAGAAGAATTAGCAAGGCATCTGGAAAGAAATGGATCCATCAGGCAGATGCAGCATGGATTCAGCAAAGGCAGGTCCTGTTTGACAAACTTTCTGGAATTCTTTGAGGATATAACGAGCGCAGTGGATAGAGGGAACAGATGGATATTATTTACTTGGATATCCAAAAGGCATTCGATAAGGTGCCACATAAAAGACTTATCCACAAGGTGAGGATGTATAGAGTTGGGGGTGATGTATCAGCATGGATAAAGGATTGGTTAACCAATAGAAAGCAGAGAGTTGGGATACATGGGTGTTACTCCGGTTGGCAATCAGTGGTGAGCAGTGTGCTGCAGGGGTCGGTGCTGGGCCCGCAACTGTTCACGATATACATTAACAATCTGGAAGAGGGGACCGAGTGTAGCGTATCTAAGTTTGCTAATGATACTAAATTGAGTGGAAAAGCAAATTGTGCAGAAGATACAGAGAGTCTGCAGAGAGATATAGATAGGTTAAGTGAGTGGGCAAGAGTCTGGCAGTGTTGGTAAATGTGAGGTTATCCACTTTGGAAGGAAAAATGGTAGAGCAGATTATTATTTAAATGGGAAAAATTTGCAGCATGCTGCCTTGCAGAGGGACTTGGGAATGCTTGTGCATGATTCACAGAAGGTTGGTTTGCGGGTACAGCAGGCTATCAAGAAGGCAAATGGAATGTTGGCCTTCATTGCTAGAGGGATTGAATTTAAGAACAGGGAGGTTATGCTGTAACTGTACAGGGTACTGGTGAGGCTGCACCTGGAGAACTGCGTGCAGATCTGGTCTCCTTACTTGAGGAAGGTTATACTAGCTTTGGAGGCGGTATAGAGCAGGTTCACCAGGTTGATTCCAGAGATGAGGGGTTAGACTATGAGGAGAGATTGAGTCACCTGGGTCTGTACTCGCTGGAATTCAGAAGAATGAGAAGAGATCTTATAGAAACATATAAAATTATGAAAGGGATAGATAAGATAGAGGCAGGAAAGTTGTTTCCACTGATAGGTGAGACAAGAACTAGGAGACATAGCCTCAAGATTCGGTGGTGTAGATTTAGGACAGAGATGAGGAGAAACTGCTTTTTCTAGAGAGTCGTGAATCTGTGGAATTCTCTGCCTAATGAAGCAGTGGAGGCTACCTCAGTAAACATATTTAAGACAATGTTGTATAGATTTTTACATAGTAGGGGAATTCAGGGTTATGGGGAAAAGGTAGGTGGGTGGAGATGACCGGATCTTACTGAATGGCAGAACAGGGTCGATGGGCCAGATGGCCTACTCTTGCTCCTATTTCTTCTGTACTTATGTTCTAAGAGCTGCCTGATCTGCTGAGTCACTCCAGCATTTCCTGCTTTTACTTCCTTAGTTTCCAAAGGGCATGGGATTTAATTTTTGAAATGGACTTTCAATGAGATTTCAAAACCTCGAACATAAAGGCTTGGAGATCGTCACAGGGGATTTTCACAACTGTTGCATTAAAGGTTTAACCCTTTTCCACTGCACGAGAGCTGCCTAATCTGATGAGTGACTCCAGTATTTTCTGCTTTTATTTCAGATTTCTAGTTTTCAATAGGGTTTTGGTTTTGATTTCTATTGAATGCACAGTGGGCTGCTAAAGAGGTGTGAAACCCTCAAACATCAAGGCTTGGAGATCGTCACAGGGGATTTTCACAATTGTTGGTATTGGCTCCCATAAAACTAGTGCCCCATGTGAGACTTGAACTCACGACCTTCAGATTATGAGACTGACGCGCTGCCTACTGCGCTAACGAGGCCCTGTGGGGATGGTATCACTCAGATAATGAATCAGAAGTCAATGTACAAATCAGTTACTTAATTTATTTTCATTGTTCTCACAAGCTCGAAGCTTTAGCTGGAACTCAAGAGTAACACACAAAGATCTGGAGAATCTCAGGCAGCATGTATGGAAAGGAATAAACAGCTGATATTTTGGGCCAAAACCCTTCATCAGCACCTCAATTGTTCATTTGTTCAGTCCCCACATCTGGGAAGAGGCGGTTATTTTAGAGGACCTCAGAGATGCTGTAATTTTTACTATCTTTGACTAAACAGACGTCAGACCGCAGCTATTGCAGAACAATCTTCCTTCTACCAATTAAAGGGAAGGTCATTCCCTGGGTCCTCCCGGGCTGCCACTTCCGAGGAGACGAGAAGCTGCTCCGGAGTCACACTGTGGGCTCTGTCTATCCAGGGGAAGAGTATATCTGATTTTCACAGAACAAAACTTCTGAGGAAAATGTAGGGGGAGCAAAACCCTGAGTCATGGCATTTCTAGCACACTGTCATTATTAACCTTTAGAATCCCAAAAGACTGCTATTGTGTCATTATTAGGTCAATTTGGAGCCTTCCCTGGCTATAAACTGAACTTTCAAAAAAGCAAATGCTTTCCCATTAATTAACTTGGCCCTACAGATCCGACAGGAATCTATGCCTTTTCCTTTATCTCAAGATGGTTTTGTATACCTAGGAATACATATTACTCGCTCTTTTACATCTCTGTTTGAAGCTAACTACAGGCCTCAGGTTAGCCAAATGAAGGCTGATTTCGAGAGATGGCGCAGTTTACCCCTTACTATAGCTGGGAGAATTCAATCAGTGAAAATGACTATACTTCCTAGATTTCTTTATTTGTTTCAGTGTTTGCCGGTTTTCTTATCTAAGTTATTTTTTAAATCTGTCAACCAAGCTATAGCCTCCTTTATTTGGGAAAATAAGGTCCCAAGGGTTAATAAGCACACTCTCCAAAGAGGTCGTGACGTAGGTGGAATGGGTCTTCCCAGCTTTATTCATTATTACTGGGCATCGAACATTCAAAAAGTATTATTTTGGCTCCACCGGCCAGATATAATCTGGTGCCTGCTTGAGTCACGGTCTTGCCACTCCTCGTCTCTCCCAGCTTTGGTGTATTCTTCCTTACCATTGAAATCCTCTCAATTCACATCTAACCCGGTCGTGCTCTCCACCCTCAAAATTTTTAATCAATTTCACTGCCACTGTAAGTTCATATCAGCTTCAGTTTTGGGCCCCATTCATAAAAACCATTTATTTCCTCCCTCCACATTGGATTCAGCTTTCAGACAATGGGGTTTGAATGGTCTTATGCGCATTAAGGATTTGTATACTGATAACATATTTGATAGTTTTGATAACCTGTGCGGTAAGTATGACCTTCCGCATAATCATTTTTTTAAATACCTGCAGATTCGCCACTTTGTCAAGGAAAAATTTCCCTCTTTTCCTGTTCTACCACCTGCTATGTTATGGGAAAAATTCATTCTTAGCTTTAACAATAAAGATCTGATCTCTGAACTATACTCTCAGCTGATGTCTTTGGGAGTTCAAGATCTAAACAAAACTAAGAGTAGGTGGGAGGATGACCTCGGTATGGATCTGGCTGAGGAATATTGGGCAAAAGTATTGCATAGGGTTCATTTCTCATCATCATGTGCTAGACTGGGGCTCATACAATATAAAGTTTTACACAGGGTACATTTAAATAAAGCCAGACTTGCAGACATATACCCTGGGACAGACGCTGGCTGTGACAGGTGTTCCTTCTCTCTGGCTGGTTTAGTACATGCATTTTGGTCTTGCCTTTGGCTTGATGACTATTGGGCACTGGTTTTTAAAATTATCAGTGAGGTTTTGGGGGTGACACTGAGACCTTGCCCGCTTATAGTTGTATTTGGTGTGGCAGATGATGATCTGGGTTTATATGCAAGCCAGTCGGATACCATTGCATTTACATCGCTATTGGCCCATAGGAGAATTTTGCTGGTTTGGAAATCTGCCACTCCCCCAACTGCTGCTGCTTGGTTAGAAGATGTAATGTTTTTTCTGAAATTATAAAAGATTAAATTCACTTTGAGGGGGTCTGTGAAAAAGTTCTATTCGAAATGGGGACCTTTCTTATCGTATTTTGGGAGTCTTAAGGAATGACCTACTAGTTGAGGGCATTTGATTGTACTTGGGAAGTTGCCTCCCATTTAACACGTTTATAATTTACCTCACAGGGTGGTTGATGAATTGTAAATATGAGTGCATTTTGGATCATCTGACATGTTGCAGATGTGTGTGAGCCGTCGTCTTGAAGTAGTCTGGGGGTATGGTTGTGAAATGTCCGTACTTGTATTTGTGAATTGTTGTGTTGTAAATATATTAGCTGCCATGATATGTTCGGGGAGGGCAGGTGGGGTGAGGTTTGTTTGGGGGTAAGATATAAAAGAAAAATGGAAGAAAATGTAATCCACTATATATTCTGTATTGTGTCATTCCTTCAATAAAATTTTTTTTTAAATTAAAAAAAAGAGAATCCCAAAAGACCTTTGCAGTAGCAAGTGATCTTCAATCCTTTAGAAGACAGTGCACTTCACAGCAAAAGTCAAAAAAGTTAAACCTCAAGATCATGATTGGCCAGTCTTTCCATTGCATTTATGTGCACTAGTTAAGCAGTCTATGTGCAAGACAATTAACTATTTGGTATCACCATATTGGAGATATTCCCTTTACTCTATCCACTCCTCCTACACCTCCTCTGCATTTTAAAGTATTTTTTCTCCCTTTCCCAAGGGCCTCGAATCTGAATGGTTCTTTTTTTTCCACAGATGCTACCAGATCTTATGTGTGTTTCCAGCATTTTTCTCTTTTTGTTTCAGATCTCCAACATCAGCAGATTCATAAAGCTAGTGCCCCGTGTGAGATTTGAACTCACGACCTTCAGATTATGAGACTGATGCGCTGCCTACTGCGCTAACGAGGCCTATGAGAGCTCATTACCCAGGTTACAAATCAGAAGTCAATATAGAAATCAATATTTTGCACTTTTCACAAACACAATATCAAATGCTTTAAAGAATTCTCGCCAATACCAACTCAGTCTGCAAAATCCTTCAGATTCACTGGGAGGAGAAGCAACTGAGACCATATTCTTTTACAAGATGTCTCTAGCACTGAGGTTCTAGATACTCTCAGCCAGTTCCACTGGGCACACAACTCATTCCAATGCCTGAGACCAATAAACTGAAAAAGAGAATCTACAGTACCATGGGAGGGGATCATAGAGAGACAAATTAAAAGGTTCAAGGGCGTGCTAAAGAAGTACATCCTCCCCTACCCCCACTTTCTCTTGTGAATCTCTGGCTGTTGTCCTCTCAAAAAAGAGAGGGAGTATTCAAAATGCACTGAAAACCTCAAGGCCATCATCCAGAGTGTTTTGAGGCCGTGTGAAACCGTTGTAATGAGTGGTCCATCTCATGAGTTATCCATCTGTCCCATCACTGGAAGGGTCTGTATTCCCTACATTGACCATCACTGTTCTACCGGGCCATGGGAAAACGCTCTAATTTGTAAAGAAGCCATTGACAAGCATCTGTCAGACATTTGTATGCACATGTCAATGAATCAACATGCATGATCTTAAACCATTTTGTCCCTCTCTGTCTTTGTCCTATCCATCCTTCCCTACCTTCTCTTCAACTTGAAATTAATTTCTTTTCTCCCATTTCTAGTTATCAAGGAAGTTCTCCAACCTGAAGATTTAACTGTTTTCCTCTGCACAAGAGCAGCCTGATCTGATGAGTGGTTCCAGTATTTTCTGTTTTTACTCCAGATGTCAAGATTCCAGAGGTTTTGGCTTTGATTTTCATTGAGTGCACAGTGGACTTTAATGAGGTGTGAAACACATAAGACCATAAGATATAGGAGCAGAATTAGGCCATCGAGTTTGCTCCACCATTCCATAATGGCTGATCCTGGATAACACTCAACTCCATACACCTGCCTTCTCGCCATATTCTTTGATGCCCTGACCGATCAGAAAACTATCAACTTCCATCTTAAATATAGTCACGGAATTGGCCTTCACTGCAGATTGTGGCAGAGTATTCCACAGATTCACTACTCTCTGGCTAGAAAAATTCCTCCTTACCTCTGTTGTAAAAGGTTGCCAGTCAGTTTTGAGGCTGTGCCCTCTAGTTCTGAATACTCCCACCATAGAAAACGTCCTCTCCACATCCACCCTATCTAGCCTTTCCAATCAGAAAAGGCCCTCTTTATTCCCTTTCACTGCCTCCTGGCTGTCTACCATTCCTCTATCCATGCCAGTATCTCTCCTGTGACATCATTGGATTTTATCTTGTTATACAGCCTCATGTGCGGAACCTTATCAAATGCCTTCTAAAAATCCAAGTAAAAGACATTCACTGCCTCTCCTTTGTCCACTCTGCTTGTTACTTCCTTGAAGAACTCTCACAGATTTGTCAAGCAAGATCTCCCTTTACAGAAACCGATGCTGACTTTGTTCCAAGTACCCCGAAACCTCATCCTTAATAATAGAGACCAATACTTCCCCAACCGCTGAGGTTAGGCTAACTGGCCTTTAATTTCCTTTCTTTTGTCTTCCTCCCTTCTTAAAGAGTGGAGTGACATTCTCATCAAGGTTTAGATATTGTCACAGGGATTTTCACGACTGTTGTATTCTCTCATAAGAACATAAGAAACCGGAGCAGGAGTAGGCCATCTGGCCCGTTGAGCCTGCTCCACCATTCAATAAAATCATGGTTGATTGGGCCATGGACTCATCTCCACCCACCTGCCTTTTCCCCATAAGCTTTAATTCCCCTACAATGCAAAAATCTATCTAACTTGTCTTAAATGTATGTACTGAGGTGGCCTCCACTGCTTCATTGGGCGGAAAATTCCACAGATTTGCTAATCTCTGGGAAAAGCAGTTCCTCCTCATCTCCATCCTAAATCTACTCCCCCAAATCTCGAGGCTAAATCCCCTAATTCTAGTCTCACCTACCAGTGGAAACAACTTTTCTGCCTTTATCTTATCTATCCCTTTCATAATTTTATATGTTTCTATAAGATCTCCTCTCATTCTTCTGAATTCGAATGAGTACAGTCCCAAGTGACTCAATCTCTCCTCATAGTCTAACCACCCATCTCTGGAATCAACCAGGCGAACCTCCTGTGCACCACCTCCAAAGCCAGTATATCTTTCCTCAAGTAAGGAGACCAGAACCTCATGCAGTACTCCAGGTGCAGCCTCACCAGTACCTTGTACAGTTGCAGCATAATTTCCCTGCTCTTAAGTTCAATCCCTCTAGCAATGGAGGCCAACATCCCATTTGCTTTCCTGATAGCCTGTTGCACCTGCAAACCAACTTTTTGTGATTCATGCACAAGCACTCCCAAGTCCCTCTGCACAGCAGCATGCTGCAAGTTTTTACCATTTAAATAATAATCTGCTCTACCATTTTTCTTTCCAAAGTGGATGACCTCATATTTGCCAACATTGTACACCATCTGCCAGACCCTTGCCCATTCACTTAACCTATCTATCTCTCTCTGCAAACTCTCCGTATCTTCTACACAATTTTCTTTTCCACTTAAATTAGTATCATCAGCAAACTTAGATACACTACACTTGGTCCCCTCTTCCAGATCGTTAATGCATCTCCCATCAAACTAGTGCCCCATGTGAGACTGAACTCATGAGCTTCAGTTTGTAAGACTGACGTGCTGTCTACTGCACCTATGAAACCCTATGGGGTGATGTCAATCAAGTAACGAATCAGAAGTCAATGTACAAATCAATGACTTGATTTATTTTCCAGAACTAAGGAGATACGTTCTCCTTCTTCAAAGAAAGGGGCTCCCTTCCTCCACCATCAACGCTGCCTTCACCTCCATCTCTTCCATTTCACACATGTCTGGCCTCACCCCATACCCTACCACCCCACCAGGGGCAGAGTTCCTCTTGTCCTAACCTAGCACCCCACCAGCCTTTGTGTCCAGTACGGTCTCACCCTGCCAGAGATATTCCCTTTGTCCTATCCACCTCTCTTGTTCCTTTTCTGCAACTTTAAACTAATTTGTTTCCTCTGTTTCCCAGTTCTATTCAAAAGGTCTCTGATTTGAAACATTCTCTTTCCACAGATTCTGCCTGACCTTCGGTGTGCTTCCAGCATCTTTTTTTCCCAATTTCTGGCATTTGCAGATTAATCCTGATTTTCAATGAATGCACAAGGACAAATTACAGGAGAGGCAGTTGTTGAACATAAAGAGTTGGCAATTGTCTGAGATGTGTTTCACAGCTCTTGTATTGTCTCCCATAAAACCAGTGCCCTGTGTGAGGCTTGAACACTCGACTTTCAAATTATGAGACTGACATGCTGCCTACTGCACTAATGAGGTCCTATGGGATGATGTCATCTAGGTAACAAATTGGATGTAAGCATATGAATCAATAACTAGCACTTTGGAGGCGGTATAGAGCAGGTTCACCAGATTGATTCCGGAGATGAGGGGTTAGACTATGAGGAAAGATTGAGTCACCAACAATACCAAAAAGGCAGTCAAAGGATTAGGTTTAAAATTTACTTTAAAAAGCACCGAAAAAGTTTGAAATATTTCCTTCCAATATTTTTCAAGACTTAGACAAGTCCAAACCATATGGATTAATTAATGAAGCTTCTCCATTATTACATCTATCACAAAAGGGAGATATATCCAAATAAAAACAAAACAGCTTATCTTTAGACATATGGGCTCTATGAACCTCTTTAAATTGTAGAAGGGAATGACGGGCACATAGCGATGAGGTATTAACCAATTTAAAAATTTCATTCCAAGCATCCTCAGAAATTGAAATCTGCAAATCTTGTTCCCAAAGATTTTTAATTTTATCTAAAGGAATATTTCTTATTCCCAACAACATACCATAAATATTAGATATAGATGCATTATGGAAGGATTTCAAATTAAAAATTATATCAAGTAAATTTTTATCTGGACTTTTAGGAAATGTATGTACTTGAGATGCAAAAAGTCTCTAATTTGTAAATATCGAAAAAATTGAGTTCTCGGTAGGCTATACTTAACTGACAGTTGTTCAAATGAAGAGGGAGTATCTCCAACAAACAAATCATGAAAACATTTAATACCCAATCTATTCCACTCTATAAAAACTACATCAATCATAGAAGGTTTAAAAAATAGTTAGAAAAAATGTGACTTGAAAGTGAAAAACTCAATAAACCAAAATATTCTCTAAATTGTACCCAAATCCTCAAAGCGTGTTTAACTACTCAGCTAAATTACTTAATGATAAAGGAATTGAGGATCCGAGAAGAGAAATGATAGAGAATTTATTAACAGAGTTAGCTTCTAAAGAAACCTACACCGGACAGTCCTCTCGATTAATATAATATAACCAAAACATAAGATTCCGTATATTGACTGCCCAGTAATAAAACCTAAAATTGGGAAAGCTAAACCTCCATTCTTTTTAGCTTTTTGAAGATGAACTTTATTTAATCAAGAAATGTTATTTTTCCATATATATGAAGATATAATAGAATCCAAAGAATCAAAAAAAGGGATTTAGGAATTAAAACAGGTATAGCCTGAAATAAATACAAAACTTTAGGCAAAATATTCATTTTAATGGAATTGATTCGGCCAATCAATGATAAAGAGAGGGGTGACCAATTTGAAAGTGCCTTCTTCACATAATTCAGAAGTGTAAAAAAATGTTCTTTAAAAAGCAATTTATAATTCCTAGCAATTGTTACGCCCAAATAAGTAAATTGATTTCTTACAATTTTAAAAGGAAGGTTAGTATTAACTACTACCAAATTATTCAAAGGAAAAGTTCACTCTTATGAAAGTTAAGATTATATCCAGGAAACTGACTAAAGCAGGAAATTAAAGAACGTAGAGAAGGTAAAGCAGACTCCACATTAGAAACGTAGAGCAAAAGGTCATCAGCATAAGTTTGTTGCTCCTGACTGCAGCATCTGCAGTCTCTGTGTCTCCACTCTTAGTCTTTCTGTTTCCATTATTGTGTCTTAAACTTAGGAAAGCAGTTAATCTATAGAACTAATGGGAAATTTCTTTTCCCATATAACTACACTCCTGGAGCAAGATTCCCGATCCTTGGGCAGAGATGATGCTTAGATTTCCATATACTTCAAGACTGAGCTCCAATCCATCATTGGCACTTTCACTGAAACGTACAAGAATGTGAACTATGAAACATAGAAGAATAGGGTAAAGGAAATGTTTCAAATGTAACATCAAAATCAGCCAGAAGAAACTAAACGTGACATCAGCAAGACGAAGGAATTGGTTGTTGACTTCAGAAGGAGTAGTGGACCGCACGATCCAATTTACATCGGTGGTGCGCAAGTGGAACAGGTCAAAAGCTTTAAGTTCCTTGGGGTCAATATCACAAGTGACCTGACTTGGTCCAACCAAGCAGAGTCCACTGCCAAGAAGGCCCACCAGCGCCTTTACTTCCTGAGAAAACTAAAGAAATTTGGCCTGTCCCCTAAAACCCTCACTAATTTTTATAGTTGCACCGTAGAAAGCATTCTTCTAGGGTGCATCACAACCTGGTATGGAAGTTGTCCTGTCCAAGACCGGAAGAAGCTGCAGAAGATCGTGAACACGGCGCAGCACATCACACAAACCAATCTTCCATCCTTGGACTCACTTTACACCGCACGCTGTCGGAGCAGTGCTGCCAGGTTAATCAAGGACACGACCCGCCCAGCCAACACAATCAGGGGCTTGAAGACTCATATGGCCAGATTTGGGAACAGCTTCTTTCCAACTGTGATAAGACTGCTGAACGGATCCTGACCCAGATCTGGGCCGTACCCTCCAAATATCTGGACCTGCATCTCGGTTTTTTTTGTACTACCTTATTTTCCATTTTTCTATTTTCTATTTATGATATATAATTTGAATTTTTAATATTTACTATCGGTTTGTAATCCAGGGAGCGAGAAGCGCAGAATCAAATATCGCTGTGATGATTGTACGTTCTAGTATCAATTGTTTGGCGACAATAAAGTATAAAGTATAAAGTAAGTAAGTAAAAGCTGGGAAGACATTGCAGTCAATAGATAGACCTGGAGGTAATCTGTTCAGGAGGGAGTTGTGCTAAATGAGAATGACTTCTGCTGTGCTGCATTGAAGAAGGAGAGATTGAGAAACCAAAAGACCCAACCATAGCCAACACTTACTCTTGCCCACATTGCACCAGAACATGTGTGTAATGCCCTGGGAAAGGTTTCACTGCTAATGTAATGGTTTCTCTGTAGGAGCAGTGTTTGGGTTATGACTAGAGATAACAGGAGCTTTGGAATGTGTGCCGGCCAATGAAGGGAGTGTTTTTTTCTTTCTTGTGTGCTCAAGAGAGAGGTATTCGCGGGCTTTTGTTTGGCGGGAGATGGAGAGAGAAGATGCCAGAACGGAGAGGCCGTAGACTACAGGATGGAGTGGACTTAGAATGGGGCCAGGAGTCAACGCCGCCCGGGGGAAATTGATGGAAGACTAACCCACAGGAAACCGTGAGCTCCAACATGCACATTAGACTGTTTCATTGAAATGGGCCCTTTTCTTTTTGTTTTCTTTACTAACCCTTCAGTCGAATTAAGAATTATAAAGCTAAGTTGTTCAATTGCATACAGTGTACTGTTTGTTATTTTGTAGTGCTGATTTGTAACAGGGGACACATCAGGCAGCATCCACACAAAAAAGAGGCTTTACACCTCAGATTTCACACGTTTGGTGGGCCACAGACTGTCTTCCCAAGACTAACGCCGCCGACCGAAACTGAGGGTCACATGCGGACCTGAGATCAGCCGCTTGAAGACCCACTGATAGACAATTCCATCATGCTCAACTCGAGTGGTCACGGTACTACTACTATGGAGTTTTGCTGAACACCCACAAGACACAGGTACTCCACCTACTTGATCCTGCTGCTCTAAACTGTCAGACAAAAGTAAAGGTTCAACATGTGGTTGACTGCTCGGGAAGGCAGATTTTGAAGATGACCTTCAACATTGCTTTCAATGGGCAGCACCCTGTCTTTGGTCAATTGTGTTTAAAGGATATGTGAGGACTTGGTTTACAGTGTAGAGTTGTTTTTCTTTCTGAATTGTCTCTCTTTGCTCATTCGTTGTTCTTGTAACATTTAGTAAAACCACCCAGTTTCATGTCTTATTCTTGACCTCCGAAGAACCTCTGGAAAATTTGTCACCAGATCCAACAGAGATATATGTCCTCAAACCTGGCACAAGCTCATGATCTCCTAACCACCTCTATTTTCTGAGGTGTGGACTCCCTACAGCTGACATGGAACAATACCACAGAAAATCATCCAAATCCAGTGTAAGTTCAAATTATAAAGTACATTTTATTATCAAAGTACATATTTGTCACCATATTTTAATCCATTATGGACAACCTGGCACACCCTCTCCATGACCTACTGAATAAGCAGTAGAGCACCCTTTCCAACAGGCGCATTCAGCTCCACCATCAGAAGGATTGTTACAGAAAATCCTACCAAATGCAATAAGCATATACAACAGTTCATCTCCGTGCGATGGGAGAACACACATCATATACAATAGTCTCTGTTTTATTATTTCGTACATTATTATTGCACATTGGCACATTATTATTGTGTATATTATTATTCTGCACGTTATTATTAGTTAAGTCTGCACATTGATAAGTGTGTTTTTAAATGTTGCTGCTGTAACGAAAGAATTTGCCACCTGGGATCAATAAAGTACTTATCATTATTATTATACATCCCTGAGATTCATTTTCTTGTGGGCATACTCAACAAATCTATAGAGAAGGAACTATAACAGCATAAATGAAAGACCATCCAACTCGGTTGTTCGACCAGAGCACAGAAGACAACAAACTGTGCAAATGCAAAAAGAAGAAACAATATTAATAAATAAGCAAAAATATCGAGAACATGAAATGAAGAGAACTTGAAAGGATAAGCAAGATACTGTCAAGGACAATAGAATTGAGCCTCTAATTACACTCAGCCAAATCCGTCACCCTGCTACGTTCTTGCACCTTATTATTTGCCCGCACTGCACTTTCTCTGCAGCTGTTACACTTTATTCTGCATTGTTATTGCTTTACCTTGTATTTCTATGCCCTATGCAATGATTTTATCTGTATGAACAGTGTGCAAGAACAAACTGTTCACAGTACCTCCATAGAGTGGGAATAATAAACCAATGCCAATTCCATTGGGCAGAGTGCATCTTTCCTAAACCTGACATTAGTCTCCTGGCACAGATATTCCCTTAAACAACAGGAATTCTGCAGATGCTGGAAATTCAAGCAACATACATCAAAGTTGCTGGTGAACGCAGCAGGCCAAGCAGCATCTATAGGAAGAGGCGCAGTCGACGTTTCAGGCCGGCCTGAAACGTCGACTGCGCCTCTTCCTATAGATGCTGCTTGGCCTGCTGCGTTCACCAGCAACTTTGACAGATATTCCCTTGTGTGTTTTTCTCTGTGAATGGATTGCCAGACTCATAAAGGTATATTTTGAGATGTCTATTCAAAGATATGCTGCAAGAATCCTTGAAGAGTTGAAATACCTTCAGTTTTGCTTGGAATTTCCACTCCATGGCACAGAGCCTTGTTAGCACAGTAGGCAGTGTGTCGGTTTCCTGATCTGGAGGTTGTGAGTTCGACCTTCACACGGGCCACCAGTTTTATGGAATATGGAAGACACCACAAGAGCTTGGACATTCTCCAACACTTAAAGTTCAGGGGTTTTATCTTCTGTGCAACGTCAATCGCGGAATCATTAAAACAAAAATTAGAACGTCGAATAAGAAATGCTGGAATTGGGTTAGCGTACTGCAGCTTAGTGTAACACTATCACAGCACCAGCAATCCACCTTCAGTTGTACCACTGTCTGTAAGAAACCTTAAGTTCTTTCCATGACTGTGTGAGTTTCCTCCAGCTGCTGTGCTTCCCTCCCACATTCTAAAGACATAAGGGTTACAGTGCTGTGTATCTACATTTTTTTTATAGTCCAATTGAAGTGGAGAAGGACCATTGAGAATGTTAATGTGAACACAAGGCCCTACATGCAGAGCGTACTTAGCCTCAGCGTATGCCGGGGAAAGAGCAGACCAATTGATAAAGTATCCATCTACCCTATTGGCGGAAAGGTCTGTGGCCCCCACATTAGCCTTCTTAGTCACCTCAAAACCCTCAAAAGAGGTGCAGAAGCAACTAATGGTGAACCTCAAAGCACCAGCAGGAGAAGACACAGACTTATATGACGGAAGAAAGTAAAGGTATGTCTGTAGCCCTTACTTTTTCCTTTGCCCAATCTCAGCCCCACAACATACATTTGAAGTTCAAAGTACAAAGTACAGTCATTATCAAAGTACATATGTGTCTCCATATCCTACCCTGGGATTCGTTTTCTTGTGGGTGTTCACAGTAAAACAAAGAAATACAATAGAATCAATGATAAACCATACACAAAGATAAAGAATGAATGTGCAGAAGATAAATAGTGTAAATATAATAAATAGATAAACAGATAAATAAATAAATGAATGAATGAGAACATGAGTTGTAGAGTCCTTGAAAGTGAGTCCATAGGTTGTGGAATCAGTTCAGTGTTGAGGTGAGTGAAGTTATCCACACTGGTTCAGGAGCCTGAAGGTTGAAGGGTAACAACTGTTCCTGGAGCTGGTGGTGTGGGTAAAGAGCTGTTCTTAACAAAAGATCCCGCTATATTTCAGCTAACAAGACAAAGGTTGATCCCTAGCCAAATATTAAGTAAGCATCAAAGGATTAGAAATTGAACTTTAGATTAGGTTATGAAGTAATGCATGCATTAAGAAATGATACAGTATTTCCTCCGGTGTGATATCACAAAACACAGAACAAACCAAGAATGAAAAAAACTAACAAAACCACATAATTATGACATATAGTTACAACAGTGCAACAATACCATAACTTGATGAAGAAGTCCATGAGCACAGTAAAAGTTCAAATTCACTCAAATGTCCCACATCTCACGCAGACGGGAGAAGGAAGAAAAACTCTCCCTGCCATATCCGACCACGGTCCGACTCTGATTCATCCAAAAACTTCGTGCTCTGATCAGCCCTCTGACACCGAGTACTGAGCGCCATCTCTGTCCGAACGATTCAACCTCCTTCTCGGTCGCCAAGGGCAGGCAAGACCGGGGATTTTGAGGCCTAGCCTCCGGAAGATTCCCGACCGCGCAGTAACAACAGCAGCGAACGAGCGTTTCAGAAATTTTTCCAGATGTTCCTCTGTGCTTTCACGACCATCTTCATCAAATCAGAATTGTCTACGGCCCCTGTTTAACAGATACAATATCATTTTTCATCGGAGGGCTGCGCATGCGCGGCGTGCTGCTTCTCTTCTCCTCATGCCTGAACTTAACAATATCGACAGAGAAATGGCAAATAATGCCCCATTAATCCATTGTATAGAGATCTTCTCAAAGAACTTTTGGTGTCTATATGCCTGCTCAATGGGGCACATGGACAATATCCGGGCACAAGAGATTCTGCAGGTGCTGGAAATCCAGAAAAAAACAGAAAAGCTGCAGGAACTCAGCAGGTCAGGCAGGATCTACGGAAAGGAATAAACAGTCAATGTTTCAGGTTGAAACCCTTCATCAGGATGGGAAAAGAGGAGAGGAAAAGCCAGAATAAGAAGGTGGGGGGAGGGAGGAGTACGAGCAGCCAGGTGAGAGGTGACGCCAGGTGAGGAAGGTGTGTGGGTGAAGGATGGGGATGAAGTGAGAAGCTGGGAGGAGATCGGTGGAAGAGGTAAAGGGCTGGAGAAGAAGGAATCTGATAGGAGAGGAGAGTGGACCATGGGGGAAAGGGAAGGAGGAGGGAACGTGAGGGAGATGATTGACAGGTGAGGAGAAAAGGTAAGTGGGGAGTAAGAATGGGGAATGGAACAAGAGAGAAGGTGGAGTGGGGAGAAATTACCATAAATTAAAGAAATTGATATCCATGCCATCTGGCTGGAGGCTACTCTGACAAAATATGAGGTGTTGCTCCACCAACCCGACAGCAGCCTCATCATGGCAGTAGAGGAGGCCATGGACCAACATGTCTCTAGAGTTTATAGAGAGTGGTGTGAAAAGACACATTGCAAATTATTGTCGGTGACTTCAACTGCGCCAATAGACAATAGACAATAGGTGCAGGAGCAGGCCATTCGGTCCTTCAAGCCAGCACCGCCATTCACTGTGATCATGGCTGATCATCCACTATCAGTATCCAGTTCCTGCCTTATCCCCGTAACCTTTGATTCCGCTATCTTTAAGAGCTCTATCCATCTCTTTCTTGAAAGTATCCAGAGACTTGGTCTCCACTGCCTTCTGGGGCAGAGCATTCCACATATCCACTACTCTCTGGGTGAGAAAGTTTTTCCTCAACTCCGTTCTAAATAGCCTACCCCATATTCTTAAATTGGTTCTGGACTCACCCATCAGTGGGAACATGCTTCCTGCCTCCAGCGTGTCCAATCCCTTAATAATCTTATATTTTTCAATCAGATCCCCTCTCATCCTTCTAAATTCCAGTGTATATAAGCCCAGTCGCTCCAATCTTTCAACATATGACAGTCCTGCCATCCTGGGAATTAACCTTGTGAACCTACGCTGCACTCCCTCAATAGCAAGAATGTCCTTCCTCAAATTTGGAGACCAAAACTGCACACAGTACTCCACGTGGGGTCTCACCAGGGCCCTGTACAGCTGCAGAAGGACCTCTTTGCTCCTATTATGAAGGCCAGCATGCCATTAGCTTTCTTCACTGCCTACTGTACCCGCATGCTTGCTTTCAGTGACTGATGTACAAGAACACCTAGATTTCATATCTATCTGAAGAAACCCCTGCCCAATTGTCAGCAGCATATAAGTTGTACACCAGACGTCCCAACACATTCGACCACTGCTACACTATGATATGGAATGCCTATCATTCCTTTCCTGGATTACCACAACAGATGCCATCTTATTGGCTCTTCATACCACCCTAGAACATCTGCACAGCAAAGAAGCATACATCAGGATGTTCTTTATCAATTGCAGATCAGCATTTAATACCATCATCCCCTGAAAACTAATCAGTAAACTCCAAGAGCCGGGTCTCAATACTCCTTGTGCAATTGGATCCTGGATTTTCTCAGTTGCAGACCACAGTCGGTTCGGATTGGCAAAAACAACTCCTCCACATTCTTCATCAGCACAGGTGCACCTGTGTGCTTAGTCCCCTGCTCTACTCGCTTTACACCTATGACTGTGTGACTAAGTATAGCTTCAACACCATATACAAGTTTGCTGATGACACCACTGTTGTGGGCCATATTGAAAGTGGTGATGAACGACCTGGCACTCAACATCAGGGTAAGATGAAGGAGCTCATTGTGGACTTCAGGAAGGGTAAGACGAAGGAACACATACCAATCCTCACAGACCAATCAGAAGTGGAGAGAGTGTGCAGCTTCAAGTTCCTGAGTGCAGGCTGCATCACTGGCTGGTATGGGGGGTGGGGGGGGGGGTTACTGCACAGGACCAAAAGGAGCTGCAGAAGATTGTAAATTTAGTCGGCTCCATCTTGGGTACTAGCCTATGATGTACCCAGGACACCTTCAAGGAGAGGTGTCTCAAAAAGGCAGCATTCATTATTAAGTACCTCCAGCACCCAGGGCATGCCCTTTTCTCACTGTTACCATCAAGTAGGAGGTACAGAAGCTTGAAGTCACACACTCAGCGATTTAGGAACAGCTTCTTCCCATCTGCCATCTGATTCCTAAATGGACATTGAACCCTTAGACACTACCTCACTTTTTTTAATAAGTAGTATTTCTGTTTTTTGCACAATTTTTAACTTATTCAATATACATATACTGTAATTGATTGATTGATTTTTTTTCTCCTATATTATGTATTGCATTGTACTACTGCTGCTAAGTTAACAAATTTCACGTCACATGCCGGTGATAATAAACCTGATTCTGATTCTGAATCAGCATACAGGAGGGAGATTGCAAATTTGGCTGAGTGGTGTCCTAAAAACAACTTCTCACTCAATGTCAGCAAGACCAAGGAACTGATTGTGGACTTCAGGAGAAGGAAACCAGGGGTCTATGGGCCAGTATTCATCAGAAGATCAGAGGTGGAGAGGATCAGTAACTTTAAATTTCTGGGTGTCACTATCTCAGAGAAACGGTCCTGGACCCATCATATAAATGTAATTGCAAAGAAAGCACAACAGCACCCCTACATCCTTAGGAGTCTGCAAAGATTCAGCATAACATTAAAAACCTTGACAAACTTCTATAGATGTGTGGTGGAAAGTGCATTGACTGGCTGCATTACGGCCTGCTATGGGAACATCAATGCCTTTAAATCCTACACAAGGGAATGGATTTGGCCCAGTACGTCACAGCCATTGAACACATCTACATGAAATGTTGTTATAGGAAAGCAAAGCTCCTGAAAGATCGTCAGAGATCCTCACCACCCAGGCCAGGCTCTATTCTCACTGCTGCCATCAGGTAGAAGGTACCGGAGCCTCAAGATTCAAAAACAGTTACTATCCCTCAACCATCAGGCTCTTGAACAAAAGAGGATAACCACGCTCATCTATTGAGATGATCCCATAACCAATAATCTCACTTTATGGATTCTTTACCTTGTTATTTCATGCTCACATTATTTATTGCTATTTATTTATATTTGCATTTGCAGTTTGTTGTCTACTATGCTCTTGCTCCTGTTTACAGTTACTATTCTATACATTTGCTGAGTATGCCCACAGGGAAAACAAATCTCAGGGAATTTGATCTTTGAAAAAACATCCAGTGAGCAGCAGCTCTGTGGGCAAAAACACCTTGTTAATGAGAGGAACGGCCAGACTGGTTCAAACGGACAGGAAGGCGACAGTAACTCAAATAACCACATGTTACAACAGTGGTGTGCAGAACATCTCTGAACACATAACATGTTGAACCTTGAAGTGGATGGGCTACAGCAGCAGAAGACTACGGACGTACACACAGTGGCCACTTTGTTAGGTACCGAAGGTTACTAATAAAGTCACCACCGAGTGTATACTTGCTTTCTGTGTTCAGTTGTCAGGCTCCTGTGCTTCAGAGTCAGAATCAAGTTTATTATCAGTCACATGTAATTCATGAAACTGGTTGTTTTGTAGCAGTAGTACAGTGCAAAGACATAAAATTACTATAAATTACAAAATAACTAGTAAGTACAGAAAAAAGGAATAAGGTGCAGGTTAGGTGTTAGACTGTTCAGAAATGTGATGTGGAGGGGATGAAGCTGTTGCTAAGGTATCTGTTTATTTAGTAATACTGTGTGGGGCAGACCCCTCTGGCCAATCAAGCCGCACCGTTCAGTAACCCATCTATTTAACCCCAGTCCAATCATATGACAATTTACAACGGCCCACTTTCGACTGTGGGAGGAAACCAGAGCACTCGGAGGAAACCCAGATGCACACGGGAAGAACGTACAAACTTTCCTTAAAGAGGATGCCGGAATTGGACTCTGAACTCCGACGCCCCAAGCTGTGATAACGTCGTGCTAGCTATTACACCACCATGGTTGAGGGTATATCTTCAGGCTCCTGTGCCTCCTTGCTTATGGTAGTGCTGAATAGAGGACATATGGCGAGTGTCCTTCATGATGCTTCTGGAAGATGTCCTCGATGGTAGTGAGGGTAGTGCCTGTGATGGAGCTGACAGTAACTACAGACTGCTTTGATGTAATACAGACGATTTTATTGGAACCAGCCCCACAGCAAAGGGACGTCCCTTTAGAATGGAGTTGAGGAGGAATTCCTTCATCCAGTGGATGGTGGATCTGTGGAATGTGCTGTCACAGAGGGCAGTTGAGTATATTCAAAGCAGAGACTGATAGGTTCTTGATTGGCAAGGGGTGCGGGTGGTTAAAGGTTACAGGGAGAAGCCAAGAGAAGGGGGTAGAAAAGAACTCAGCCATTATTGAATAATGGAGCAGACTCGATGGGCCAATTAGCCTAATTCTGCTCCTATATCATATGGTCATATCCCAAAGGCAGGTGGGTTGGTAGCTTAAATGGCCACTAAACCTCCTTCCCAATGGTAATAATGAGAAGAGGGCATGTCCCAGTTGGTGAAGGTCCTTAATGATGGATGCTGCCTTATTGACTCGATGGCGGGCAGGATTTTGATCGTGATGGAACTGGCATAGTCGACAACCCTCTGCAGTATCTCATGATCCTAAGCATTGGAGGCTCAATGCCAGAATGTGATGCAACTCTCCATGGTACATTTATCGTTCTTTGTAAGAGTCTTTAGTGACATACCAAATCTCCTCAAACTCCTAATGGAGTAGAATGTCTGGCATGACATCTCCTCCTCACTGGCAATCAGCACTGCTCTACTCTCTCTGCACCCCTGTGGCTAGGCACAACTCAAATGCCATCAATAAATTTGCCAGTGACTCAACTACTGTTGGCAGAATTTTGAGTGGTGGCAAGGAGGCGTACAGGAGTGAGACAGATCAGTTGATTGGCATGGGTCACAGCAACAACCTTGCACTGAATGTCAGAAAGACCAAAGAATTGATTGTGGACGTCAGTAAGAGTACGATGAGGGAACACACTCCAGTGCTCATCAAGGGATCAGAAGTGAGAGAGGGAGAAGTTTCAAGTTTCTGGCTATCAATATTTCTGAGGATCAATCCTGAGCCCAACATATTGATGCAATTATCAAGAAGGCATGACAGCGGCCATATTTCGTCAGGAGTTTGAGGAGATTTGGTATGTTATCAAAGACACTCGCAAATTTCTACAGATGTGCCATGGTGAACGTTCTAACTGGCTGCATCACCATCTCATATGGAAGAGCCACTGCACAGGATCAGAATAAGCTGCAAAAAGTTGCAAACTCTGACAGCTCCATCTTAGGCATCAGCCTCCCCAGCATCAAGGACACCTTCAAAAGACGATGCCTCAAAACGGAGCATCCATCATTAAGGACTCCCATCACCTAGGACGTGCCCTCTTCTCATTGCTATCATCAAGGAGGAGATAAAGGAGCCTGAATACACACACACACAATGTTTCATGAATGTTTCTTCCCCTCTGCCATCAGATTTCTGAATGGATACTGAACCCATGAACACTTTCCTCAGTATTTATTTTTCCAACCTGGTTCTGATTCTGATTGGATCGAGGTAATGGGCCCAGCATAGATCCTCTGTTGTGTTGATGCCCAGGAACTCGCATGCTGCTCACCCTTTCCCCTGCTGACCTCTCAATCAGAGCTGGAGTGTGTTTTCCCAACTTCCCCTACCTGAAGTCCACAATCAAATCTGTGGCCTTACTGACGTTGAGTGCAAGGTTGTTGTTGCGACAGTGGTACTCAACCAGGTGATGTCTCTCACTCCCGTACGCTCCCTCATCACCATCTGAAATTCTGCCAACAATAGTTGTGTCATCAGTGAATTTATAGTTGCATTTTCATCTGTGCCTAGTGTAGAGTGTAGGGAGAGTAGAGCAGTGGGCTAAGCATACATACTTGAGGAGAACCTGTGTTGATTGCCAGTGAGGAAGAGATGAGCCAAGAAATATTTATCTAAGAATACCCCAGTCCTGCTGAAGGGTCTTGGCCCGAAACATCAACTGTTTACTTTTCTCCATAGATGCTACCTGGCCTGCTGAGTTCCTCCGGCATTTTGATCCTGTTGCTTGGATTTCCAGCCTCTGCAGATTTTCTCCTGTTTCCTTTCTAAGAGTTGTCCATTTTATAATTATTTTCCTTTATCCCGAGGGCATGAACTCCCTAGCAGGGGTTCTCAAGGGGCACCATGTTCACAGACTTCTCATTCTGCACAGCAAGATCCTGTTTATCAGCTACACAATTGGAGATACAGCACTGTAACAGGCCCTTCGGCCCATCGAGCTCATGCCACCCAATTAGACCCATGTAAGCTACTAATGCATTAGTTTTTGGAGGAATCTGGGGCACCCTGAGGAAAGCCACACGGTCACAGGGAGAATGTCCAAACTCCTTACAGACGGCGGCAGGAACTGAACCTGGTCGGTCACAGGCTCTGTAATTGCAACATCCTAACTGCTACACAATCATGCCAATGGAAGATACAAAATATTCTTGTGCTCCATTATACCTAATTCACTTTAGTGCTAATTCGATTCAAAATTTTACACAGAGCTAGAGGTGCAGCAGGATATAAATGAAGCTTGGCTCAGAAATATGGAGTTATCTTAAAAGCCACTTGTATATCTCACCTCAATTCTTCAACATAATGCATTAGAGGTCACTACTAATCTCATCAATCTCAAGTAAATGATCATCAAAAATCTGGAGGTGTCAAATGTCTGCCATAAAAAAGGAAAATGCTCTCAACACTCCCATCTATATGTAGAACATTCTCTGTTTTATTGTAGGATCTACCAGAGCGCATTATGGTTTGGTGTAAATGGTTTGCCACTGGGCTCTGCTGTTTAGTGGAATGAAGCAAATAGATCAATTAACGTAGCTTTTAAACCATAGCCCTTACTGTGAGTGCTGATGTCATTGTACTGCAAGCAAAATTTCATCTAGGAAGTACAGTACGGTACTGTGCCACAGCACATTATTGTAGTGAGGGTGTCTAAGACTTGAGCACGGTACCATAGTAATTTTATGTATTGCATTGTACTGCTGCAAAAAAAAAACAATTTCATGACGTCTGTGAGTGATGATATTCCTGATTCTGATATGGGTCTCTATTGTGGACTGAGAGTGGGAAGGGGGCAGGGTGGGAAGGTGAATCGTGGTTGGGAGAAGGAAAAGGGAGAGGGGAGGGAATGGGAAGTACTGGAGAGATATTCTGTAATGCAATAAACCAATTGTTCAGAATCACATGACCTCACCTGGTGTCTCAGGGCTGGGTGTGTCTGCACCCACACCACCCCCTGCCCTGGGTACTCCTTCTCTACCACCTGTCCCACACCCCTCCCATGGCATTTCACCCTCACCATTCTCAACATCCTTTGCTCCTGCCAGATTTACCAACTTGCTCTCCACTCCACATTGATAAATAGAGCACTGTGTAGAAGTCTTAGGCACCCTAACCTTAGTATGTATATGCGCCTAAGACTTTTGCACAGATGCAATATTAAGTCAAGACGAGACAAGTTCAAGTTTATTGTCAACTGACTGTACATATATATACAACCAGATGAAATAATGTTCCTCCAGACCAAAAGGTGCACCCACCAAACATATATCACACACAGCACGTAAAACAAAATATTACCACAAGTAAGTTAACAAAATATAATTCAGAATGCATGTGAAGTGTGCAGTGCAGGTAAACAGTAAACAGCTCACAGTCCTGGAGGTGAGACCTCAGTGGTGGCAGGGTATTCACTTGTTTCACAGCCTGGGGGAAGAAGCTGTTAGCTAGTCTGGCAGTCCTAGTCCTGATGCTCCTGCACCTCCTTCCTGATGGTAGTGAGTCAAAGAGATAGTGGGATGTGTGGACGGGATCCTCAACAATGCTCCAGCACTCCCAGTAAATGTCAGCAATCAAGATATTAAATGTGAAATTCAAAACATTAAATACATTGTGCATCACACATATTATTTAGTTTTATATGTTTTGTTGTTAGATGTTTTTTTTTCTCTCTCATCTTTCTTATTATTTTTAGCTGATAATTGATCATGTATTATGTTGTTTCAGCAGTGTGTATAAGTAGCCACCCAACTCACATTATTTGTCTTTAGTTAACCAGCCCATTCCCAGTCATTCCATTCCTGGTGTTGCTCTACCAGTGGCCAGTCCATTACAATAGTGTGTCATATCTATCCACACCCATTCTACAGTATATATACTTTAGATAGATGCAACATAGCACTGGTGAAACACAGCGATGTTCTACTGGCTACGTACAATACTTCTAAATGAATCAGGGTTGTATATGATGGCATACTGTATACGTACTTTGATGATGAATTTACTTTGAACCTTCCAACTCCCACTGTTGTCCATCAAGAGTTTGTTCATTCTCCCCGTGACCGCTTCAGTTTCCTCCCACGGACCAAAGACGTACCGGTTGGTAGGTTAATTGGTCATCGTAAATTGTCCCGTGATTAACTCGGGAGTTGGTGAGTGGCTTGGCTCGGAGGGTTGGAAGAGCTGTTCTGCACTGTAGCTCTATAAATAAATAAAATAACTGTGGGTAAGCAGGTTAATTGGTCACATGGGTGAAATTGGGCAGCACAGGCTCATGAGCCAGAAAGGCTTGATACTGCACTATATCTATAAATAAACAAGCAAACAAATACATAGAGAGACAAATAAATAACTAATAGACAGATAAATATAACAATAAATAAACAGTCTTATGCATATGTTATATCATAACAAATGTAGGTAGGTCACTAACCTCCAGGAAAGATAATAAAACTGAAAGAGTACAGAAAGAATTTACAAGAATGTTGCCAGGATTTGAGGATCTAAGTCATAGGGAAAGGTTGAATAAGCCTGGACTTTATTCCTGGAGTGTAAGAGAATGAGGGGAGATTTGATCGAGGTATACAAAATTATGAGGGTAGAGATAAGGCAAATGCGAGCAGGCTTTTTCCACTGAGGTTGGGTGGGACTACACCTCAAGGTCATAGGTTAAGGGTGAAAGGTTTAAGGGTAACCTGAGGGGGAACCTCTTCACTTAGAAGGCGGTGAGAGTGTGGCAAGGGTGGATGTCGGTTTTAATGAAATTATTTAAGAGAAATTTGGATAGTTACATGGATGGGAAGGGTACACAGGTGCATGTTGAGACTAGGCAGAACAGTTCACCATGGACTAGATGGGCCGAAGGACCTCTTTGTGTGCTGCAGTGCTTTATGAGGAGGGGAACGTCGACTCAGACCATGAGAGGCCTGCGTCGCCCCACAAGGCGCAGAATGGAAGTGTGGGGCGCCACTCCTCGCACAGACTAGAGCAATGTGTAATTAAGTGCCTTGCTCAAGGGCTCAAACACACTGCCACAGCTGCTCGAACTAGCAACCTTGAGGTAACTAGATGAACGCCTTAACCACTTGGCCACATGCCCAACATAAATGACTCAAGTGCTCTATGACTCCATTAATAATGGTGCTCTATCACAAACTACCCCATTACCAGTCAATGGTCTGTAAATTGCTATTCCCCAATCAATAACACTCTTCCAATAGCCACTCCATAACTAGTGATGCTACCTGCAATGTCATTACCAATCAATTGTTCTATTATTGATCACCTCATTATCAGCTCGCTATTGATGGCCGCACTCTTCCATTGACGATATTCTATAGTTAGCTCCGTAACTAACTACCCCATTAGCCGTGGTGAACTGTGCATTCCCACTCCAGAACCAGGATTATTATCACTGACACACACTCTGAGATCTGTTGTTTTGTGGCAGCAGTGTGCAGTGCATAAATCACTCTCAGAATATTTTAAAAAGTGCAAAAGGAAAGCAAAATAGTGAAGTAGAGTTCATGGGTTCATGGACTGTTCTGAAATCTGATGGTGGAGGGGAAGAGGCTGTTCCTAAAACATTAGAGTGTGTGTCTTCGGACTTCTGTACCTCCTCCCTAATAGTAGTAATGACAGGAGGTCACGTCCAGGTCGGTGAGGGTTCTCAGTAATGAATGCCACCTTGCTCACCCAGAAAACAATCTCACCTATCATCTGCCAGCCTGTACTCCTCCCCCTCCCCTCCTTTGCGGTCCTGATGAAGGGCCTCAGCCTGAAACGTCAACTGTTTATTCCTCTCCGTAGATGCTGCCCGACCTGCTGAGTTCCTCCAGTATTTTGTGTTTGTTGCTGTACCGAAGTTACCTCATTTTATTTGGCACCCAGCCATGAAGCTAGCTACTCCTTGTGTATATTGCAAAGAATTCAACAGCATGACACTGCTTGAAAAAAAATATTTTAAATGTAAGGTTAGAGTTTAACAGCATGGAAACTGCCCTTCAGCCACAACATGCCCATACTGACCAAGATGTCTATCTGAACTAGTCCTACTTGCTTGCATTTGGCTCATGTAGAGTTGAGTGAAAAGCCAATGAGTTGGCATCTGCTGTAGACCTGTTGCTCTGGTAGGCAAATTGGAGCGGATCCAAGTTGCCTTTTAGGCAAGAGCTGGTAGGTTTCATCACCAGCGCCTCTAATTCCTTAGGAGTCTACAGATGTGCAGTGGAGTGAGAGTTCATCCATCGTCGACGTTGATGAGGACCTCAACACCATTATGATGGTGTCGAGACTAGCACGAGATTTGGATTTAAGTGAGGGAGAGTTGCGCAGTGCCAGCCTCACTCTCTCTTCCCAATTCCCAGCTGGATCCAGTGGCAAGACAGAGTTGAGACGGCTGGAGATGGGACTAGGCGCAGTGGATGACCAGGACGTCTTCTGTGTCTTGTCCTGCTCTACACGTTCCACGACGCTTGCAGAGACCGCCTTCTTGACCGTTGGACCTTCCATTGGTCTCATCCGCTCAATCCGCCTGTCTGTCTTCTCATGCTGGGATAGACAACTCCCTGTCTCACCGAGGGTTTGAGACCCGTCGGCTACCCTCACCTGGTTTAGCCGGCTTGTCGAAGCCGTTGCCCGGGATTTGGCCGCTGTCACACGCAAACAGCTACGGGGAGCCACAGGTGAGAGCTGAGTGCCAGGTGGGGACCAAAGATGGACTAACCGCCTTGAAAAGGACGCGACATGTTCCCCCGCCAGAGGTGCTACTGCTCCCTGACACCCCATACACCCCAATATAGTGGAGTGAGTATTGTCTGGCTGTATCACTGCATGGTATGGAAAAACCAATGCCTTTGAATGGAAAATCCTACAAAAGGAAGTGGATTTGGCCCAGTACATCACAGGTAGAGTCTTCCCAACCATTCAGCAACCCAGACCATGCTCTCTTCTTGCTGCTGCATCAGGTAGAAGGTACAAGAAGCTCAGGACTCGCACCTCCAAGTTCAAGAATAGTTACGACCCCTCAGCCATCAGGCTCTTGAACAAAAGGAAATAATTGCACTCACTTACTCATCCATTGAGATGTACCACAACCAATCATCTCACTTTAAGGACTTGTTATTGTTATTTATTGCTATTTATTTATATTTGAATCTGTACAGTTTATTGTCTTCTGCACTCCAATTGATCTTTCATTGATCCTGTTATAGTTACTATTCAATAGATTTGCTGAGTGTGCCTGCAGGAAAATAAAAATGGATCTCAGGGTTCTATAAGGTAACATAATAAATTTACCTTGACTTTGAGATCCATTCTAAACCTTTCCTATCCATGTATCTGCTTAAATGTCTTTTAAGCATTATAATGGTACCCACCTCTACAGCTCCCACATACCCACCACCCTCTGTGGGAAAATTTTTCCCCTCTCACCATAAACCTACGCCATCTAGTTTTAGACTTCCATACCCTGGGGAAAAGACTGTGGCCATTCATCTTTTCTGCTCTATTCATAATGTAACTTTGAATTTAAAAAGCTTCACCTGAATTGAAAGCTGGTATTAACTATCCACAAGGATCAATGATCAACGATCGATGATCTGTCTCTGCCTCGTTTACACAGAATGAGCCAAATCTATTTCTGTGTAACTCGCTATTGTAAACCCGGCGGGACTTGAGGACCTGAGTCACAGGGAAACATAGACATAGAGACATAGAAAATCGACAGCACAATACAGGCCCTTTGGCCCACAAAGCTCTGCCGAACATGTCCTTACCTGAGAAATTACTTTGGGTTACCCACAGCCCTCTATTTTTCTGAGCTCTATGTACCTGTCCAGGAGTCTCTTAAAAAATCCTATCGTATCTGCCTTCACGACCATCACCGGCAGCCCATTCCACACACTCACCACTCTCTGCGTAAAAAACTGTCATCTCCTCTGAAGCTACTTCCAAGCACCTTAAAACTGTGCCCTCTCGTGCTAGCCATTTCAGCCCTGGGAAAAAGCCTCTAACTATCCACACGATCAATGCCCCTCATCATCTTATACACCTCTATCAGGTCACCTCTCATCCTCCATCACTCCAAGGAAAAAAGGTCAAGTTCACTTAACCTATTCTAATAAGGCATACTCCCCAATCCAGGCAACATCCTTGTAAACCCTTTCTACGGTTTCCACATCCTTCCTGTAGTGAGGACTGAAAAGGAGGGGGGGGGAGGAGTTCAGGCTGGCAGAAGATGGATGAGATTTGTTTTCTGGGTGAGCACGGTTGAATAGTTTAGGAATTTATTCCCCGAAGAGTAGGAGAATGAGTGGAGATTTGATAGGGGTATAAATAATTTTGAGAGATATAATGCAGACAGGGTGGTGGGGTGGAGATAAGTCTCTACCAAAGCTGCTCCTACCCTCCACGAGCCAAGGTGTAGCACCTGCTCATCCCCACACCCTACCCCCACCCCAATCAGAGTCATGTGAAACCATGGGAGCAGGTGGTGGATGGTCATATGAGTAGCTGGTGCATATCACAAGTCCTGATTATGTGACCACTGACACCAGGCAGATAATCTCTGAAGAGTATGATTATGAGGACACGCAGTCCCCTTTTATTGTCATTTAGTAATGCATGCATTAAGAAATGATAAAAATGTTTTTCCAGAATGATATCACCAAAACACATGACAAACCGACTTAAAAACTAACAAAAACCACATAATTATAACATATAGTTACAACAGTGCAAAGCAATACTGTAATTTGATAAGAACAGACCATGGCACAGTAGAAGTCTCAGAGTCTCTCGAAAGTCCCATCAAGACTTGATACTTTATTGTTGCCAAACAATTGGTACTAGAATGTACAATCATCACAGCAATATTTGATTCTGCGCTTCCCACTCCCTGGATTACAAATATTAAATATTAAAAATAGTTAAAATTAGTAAATATTAAAAATTTAAATTATAAATCATAAATAGTAAAAAGAAAAATGGGAAGTAAGGTTGTGCAAAAAAAACTGAGGCAGGTCCGGATATTTGGAGGGTACGGCTCAGATCCGGGTCAGGATCCGTTCAGTAGTCTTATCACAGTTGGAAAGAAGCTGCTCCCAAATCTGGCCGTGTGAGTCTTCAAGCTCCTGAGCCTTCTCCTGGAGGGAAGAGGGACGAAAAGTGTGTTGACTGGGTCCTTGATTATCCTGGCAGCACTGCTCCGACAGCGTGCGGTGTAAAGTGAGTCCAAGGACGGAAGATTGGTTTGTGTGATGTGCTGCGCCATGTTCATGATCTTCTGCAGCTTCTTTCGGTCTTGGACAGGACAACTTCCATACCAGGGTGTGATGCGCCCTAGAAGAATGCTTTCTACGGTGCATCTATAAAAATTAGTGAGGGCTTTAAGGGACAGGCCAAATTCCTTCAGCTTCCTCAGGAAGTAAAGGCGCTGGTGGGCCTTCTTGGCAGTGGACTCTACTTGGTTGGACCAAGTCAGGTCACTTGTGATATTGACCCGGAGGAACTTAAGCTTTTCACCTGTTCCACTTGCGCACCACCAATGTAATTGGGGTCGTGCGGTCCGCTACTCCTTCTGAAGTCAACAACCAATTCCTTCGTCTTGCTGACGTTGAGGGATAGGTTATTGTCTTTGCACCATGCCACCAGGTTCTTAATTTCCTCTCTGTACTCAAACTCATCATTACCAGAGATACGGCCTACAATTGTGGTGTCATCAGCAAACTTATATATTGAGTTCGATGGAAACTTGGCTACACAATCATGGGTGTACAGTGAGTACAGCAGGGGGCTGAGTACACAGCCTTGTGGGGCACCAGTGCTCAGAGTGATTGTAGAGGAGAGCTTGTCCCCTATTTTGACAGTCTGGGTCCTGTCTGTGAGGAAGTTGAAGATCCAGCTGCAGATCTGAGTGCTAAGGCCCAGGTTCCAGAGCTTAGGAATCAGTTTATTTGGAATGATGGTATTAAAGGCAGAGCTGTAGTCAATGAAAAGGAGCCTTACGTATGCGTCTTTATTCTCCAGGTGTTCTAAGGAGGAATGTAGGGTCAGAAAGATGGCATCTGCCGTTGACCTGTTGCTCCGGTAGGCGAATTGCATCGCGTCGAGTTTGACCGGTAGGCTGTGGTTGATGTGTGCCATAACCAATCTGTCGAAGCACTTCATAGCAATTGATGTCACAGCCACAGGTCAATAGTCAGTCAGGCATGCCACCTTGCTCGTCTTCGGCACTGGGATTATCGTTGCCTTATTAAAACACGAGGGGATCTTAGACTGAAGCAAGGAGCAGTTGAAGATGTCAGCAAACACTCCAGTTAGCTCACTAGCACAGGCCCAGAGAACCCGTCCCGGGACGCCATCTGGGCCCGTTGCCTTCCTTGGATTTATCTTCAGGAAGGCCCTTCTAACGTCCTCCTCAGTGATGATGAATCTCGATGCCACCAGGTCCGGTTCCTCCGGAGGGAGTGGGACGCTCCTCTTCAGTTCGAATCTTGCGTAGAATACGTAAATTCGTCAGGAAGAGAAACGCCACAGTTATTGATATTCCCAGCCTTTTCTTTGCGCCCAGTGATCTCATTTAGACCCTCCCTGCCATAGTCTACTGGCATCCCTTTGGTTAGCCTGGGCCTCCAACTTGGTTTGATATTGTCTCTTGGCACCCTTAATGGCTTTCCGGAGTTCACGCCTGGATTCCGTGTATCCCTGGACCTAAAAGCCACAGCTCTAGCCTTTAAAAGGGACTTGACCTCATAATTCATCCAAGGTTTCCGGTTAGGGAATACCCAGATCGTCTTGTGAGATACATAGTCCTCCGTGCATTTCCAAATAAAGTCCGTAACGCAGATGGTGAACCTCCAGCGCCGCCAACTTGCCGATGCAGCATCCCGGAAGCATCCGACCACAGTCCGACTCCGAGTCAGTCCGAAAAACTCCGAGCCTCCGACCACCTATTCGATACTGAGCACCGAGCACCATCTCTGCTGAGCGTTTCGACCCCGGCCCCAGCAACAGGCGATACGCAAAGCCGAGGATTTGGGGCCTTCGTCTCCGGAGATTCTCGATCGAACAGTAGCAGCGACAGTGAAGTTAATCTAGATGTTCCTCTGCGCTTTCTCACGGCTATCCCCATCAAATCCGGATTGTGCATGGCACCCCTAGTTACACATATCGATATTCATTCGGAACGGCCGCGCACGCTGCGTCGCGCCGCCATCTTCTTCTCCCTCTTTTGATAATGGCTGGGGTCACCTGTATTGTAAAGACACTGCCCAGAAGAAGGCAATGGCAAACCACTTCTGTAGAAAAATTTGCCAAGAACAATCATGGTCACATCATACAACACGGCACATGATGATGATGATGATGAATAGAGGACCTGCGTGTGTTGCATCAGTACTGTTCTACGGTATTATACGGTGAGCAGCAACATACTGATAAAATATGTCGTCTTAAATAAGGCGTGGAGGCTACGGCTCCCAAGAGTGAGTTCTGATTCCCAGATCATAGAGTCACATAGCATGGAATCAGGTCCTTCTGCCAAATGGTGCATGCTGACCAATATACTGTACCCCTGTAAACCAAGTCCCATTTGCCCCATATGCCTCCCCACCTTCCCAATGCATGCAGCTTTCCAGGATGGGTGGACACTTGACTTCACTATCCACCTCGTTATTGTCTTACCCCTTACTGTCTGCCCGCACCGCACTTTCTTTCTATCAGTAGTACCTCATTCCGCATTCTGTTATTTTTTTCCCTTGTACTACCTCAATGTACTGATGTGATGAAAGGATCTGTATGAATGGCACCCCAAACATCTTTTGCTGTACCTTGGTATGTGACAATAATAAACCAATTTAAGTGATTTGCAAAAATTCTGATTGATACTAGGTGTTGCAGAACAGTCTGTGTCATAGTCATAGAGTCTTACAGCATGGAACTTCTCCAAGGATTATCACCTTGCCATGGTGGAGAAACTAGTGAGTTCCTGAGATCCCAAGAGAGATCCCATCAGGACCTTAACTCCTGGTAGGGTCACCATGGTGGTGAGTTCAACAGGGAGGTTCCAGACAGAGAGAGATCCAACCAAGACCTCAATGGTGGAGCTGGTGGAAGATGATGGCGTATCTAAGTGACAGTGAAGGCTGCAGCAGTGAAGATTCTCCAGTCGCCTTGTGTTCCATGACTCCAATCTGTCAAGGCCCATGCAGAGGCTGCTGATGCATCACCCTCCCTGTGGTATACAAAGTCACACATGGACATTCTCCAGTAAAGGCAGAATATACGGATCCCAGATCAGTCCCTACAGCCACCTGAGGACCCACCGATAGATGACCTCTTTGGAGAATATCAAATTCAACTCGAGGGTTCACATTACTACAACATGGAAACAGGTCCTTCAGCTCAACTTGTCCATGTCAGCTGTGTTGCCCGGTGTGCTAGTCCCATTTAACCACAGCCCTCCAAAGCTCTGCACTGGCCAAAGAGAGGTACTGGAGATGATGGATGCAGGAAAGTAAAATAACATGGAATTACACAGAATGCATAGAGGCACTCCATTGAACCAAAGTGGTCCATGACACTTTCCATTCCACCTTAATTTCCTCCCAACATACATCAAAGTTGCTGGTGAACGCAGCAGGCCAAGCAGCATCTATAGGAAGAGGCGCAGTCGACATTTCAGGCCGAGACCCTTCGTCAGGACTAACTGAAGGAAGAGTGAGTAAGGGATTTGAAAGCTGGAGGGGGAGGGGGAGATGCAAAATGATAGGAGAAGACAGGAGGGGGAGGGATAGAGCCGAGAGCTGGACAGGTGATAGGCAAAAGGGGATACGAGAGGATCATGGGACAGGAGGTCCGGGAAGAAAGACAGGGGGGGGGTGACCCAGAGGATGGGCAAGAGGTATATTCAGAGGGACAGAGGGAGAAAAAGGAGAGTGAGAGAAAGAATGTGTGCATAAAAATGAGTAACAGATGGGGTACGAGGGGGAGGTGGGGCCTTAGCGGAAGTTAGAGAAGTCAATGTTCATGCCATCAGGTTGGAGGCTACCCAGACGGAATATAAGGTGTTGTTCTTCCAACCTGAGTGTGGCTTCATCTAATTTCCTCCCATCCTCCTTCAGTACCTCCTTCCTTGTATGTCTACTTAGAGGACTTAAATGCTCCCATACTGTTAGCCATCAACCCTGTGGTAAGACAATAGGAACAGAATTAGGCCATTCAGCCCATCAAGTGTGCTTCACCACTCCATCATGGCCGGTTTATTATCCCCCTCAACCCCATTCTCCCACCTTCTCCCTGTAACTTTAACGCTCTACCAACTTCTGCTTTAAATTTGCCCAAAGACTTGGCCTTCACAGCCATCTGTGACACAAATTCCATGGATTCACCACTCTCTGGCTAAAGAAATTCCCCCTCATCTCTATTCTAAAGAGAAGTCCTTGTATTATGAGGCTGTGCCCTCTGGTCCTAGCCTCCCTACGACAGGAAACATCCTCACCACATGCACTCTGTCCACATTTCAATGTTCTTGCACCTTAATGCCTGCCTTCAGTAACTGGAGGACCTAATGCTGCATTCTGCTACTGTTTTTCTCTCGAAATACCTCAACGTACCCATACGATGAAATGATCTTTCAATATTTGATAGATTTCAATGAAATCCCTGCCTCATTCTTCTAAACTCCAGTTGAGTACAGGCCCAGAGCCATCAAACACCCTTTCATTCCCGGGATCATCCTTGTGAAACTCCTCTGGACCCTCCTCAAAGTCAGCACATCCTGTCTTAGATAAGGGGCCCAAAACTGCTCACAATACTCCAAGTGCAGTCTGACCAATGCCTTATAAAGCCTCAGTCCCACATTCTAACTACTCTGAGGATAAACAAGATTTTCCTGAATTATCTGTGACTGTCTTTAAATACATTCCCCAGTTTTGGTCACCCCCACAGAAGTCATTACCAGAACACCTTCTCTGTAAGATCAAAGTTAAACATTCAAAGTAAATTTGCTATCAAAGTACATACGGTATATGTCACCACGTACAACCGAGATTCATTTCCTCATAACTGTTGAAATCTTGACCTTACTATCTTTATCATTTACCTGCACTGCACTTTCTCTGCAGCTGTTACACTTTATTATTGTTATTGTCTTACCTTATTCTACCTCAATGCACAGTGTAATGATTTGATCTGTGTGAACAAAACGCAAGACAAGCTTTTCACTGTATCTGGATCCATGTGACAATAATAGACTAATGCCACCAAATTCATTTGATCATAACATTTATTTATTTACTTTTATTATGAGATACAGTGTAGAACAGACCCTTTGGGCTCAATGATTTGACACTGATCTAATGGGGCAACTTACAATGACCAATTAGCCTACTAAAAGGTTATGTTGAGAAGGCGGGGGAGTGGGACTAAATGGGAGAATGGATCAGCTCATGATAAAATGGCGGAGCAGACTCGATGGGCCGAATGGCCGACTTCTGCTCCTGTCTTATGGTCTAAAATGTAGGTCTTTAAGTCGGAAAACAGAGCGCCTGAAGGAAACCCACGTGGTCACATGAGGAGAACGTACAAACTTCTTACAGATGACTGTGGAATTGGACTCCCATCTTTGAAATAGTAGTGTTCCCTCTGTTCTAATTGTACCGTCCCTTTGCCCAGCACGGAGGTTTAGAGGACTGTGGATCAAATCTGGGTAGATAAGACTAGGCCGAGCTGTAATAGTGTCGCTCTAATCGCTACGCTACCTTGGTGCCTAATTTAGTAGCATTATCATCTCGATTGAACCAGGATCTGGATGCTGAGAATCTTCAGTGAATATACCCAATTACAGTGAAACAACCATTAAAATAACCTTGAGTCGAAAACATTTACCGTATAGGCAGAAGAGATTTCCTATAAAAACAGAAAATACACAGCAGGTCAAGCAGCACAGTGGGGGGAGGGGGCGTCGACAGAAACATTTAACATCTGAGGTCCATGACTTGTAAACAGAGGTGTTCTGACCTTTCATAAACATGGCCATCCAAAGTTCGCACAACTCCTGAATCAGAATCAGGTTTATTATCACTTGACATATGCCCTCAAATGCCGGCAGCATTACAGCGGGAAGACATAAGCATTATTAAAATAAGACGTATGACGAGGTCGTATTTATGGACCGTTCAGAAATCTGCAAGCGTAATAGAGATGATGAAGTATACATAAATATTAAAACTATTAACCTTTTCTGACGGTGTTACTAAGTAACTTTTAAACTGAATGTTATTCGATTACAGTTCCACAGCTTAACTTTATAAAAGAAAAGTTTTGATCTGGCACTTTTTCCTTTGCAGCGAGCGATGAAATGCGATTAAAAATCGGCGAACAGGCGCCCTCCCCCTTTAGTGTCTGTGCGTTGACGTCGGGGTGTTCACGTGATACGGTTTGTTACATCGTCCTGTGTTTAGACACATCGGGAACAGCCGCGTCCGCTGCACGTCTTATCCTCGGATTCTCCAACCTAGAAAATGCCTTCTGACAAGTCGTTCAAACAGAGGAGAAGCTACGGTAGGTGGTCGAGCTGTAGAGGCGGCGGGGCAGCGAGAAAAAAAATGGGAGAAATGAAGGATCTTCGAGAGGGGGCGGGTAAAGCGAGAAATGAAATACTTGGCGAGGAGTCTTGGCTTGTGTTTTTCTCTCTGTCTCCCTCTCGCTCCTTCCTCAGCGGGGCTTATTTGCCTTTGACCTCCTCTCAGCTGACTGGGATATGGAGTGATGCCGCTGTGGATTCTCTTAGACAGCTGCTCAGAGGGTAGAGCCCTAGCCGAATATGTGGTAGGAGAGAGAGGGTGGTATCAAGCGCCCAGTCGCAGGCAGAGCGAAGAAGGAGCCTTCGCTAACGTGTTTAAACAAAGAGGACGCGCTCTGCCTGGGGACAATGTATTACAAATTCAAAGCCCAACTCTCAGCATTATAATTGACACAAATCTTGATTATCTTTCTTTTATCTCCCTTGTCAATGGGAGACAAACCCAAGTTATATCTTTCAGCGTTGATATACAACCTATATCAGCGTGACTCGAGCTAACATTAACAGCAATTCTCGGGAAAGCGCTTTCAAAACAAAAAAGAACTGTGAATTCTTGTTATTGTTACCGTCCTTTGGAAGCCATTTTACAGTAAAGTCGCCTCTTTTTAAAAAAAAACAAATCTGTTATGGACAAAGAATTCCTACATCTCTGCAGGTGTTTTTTTTCTCGTTTCCCTTCCACCACCAATCGGAAATTTAATGTTAAAAAAGTCCCATTTTGTCAGCCGATCCAAGCTACAATGTTTTAAAATGTTGCCTTTCCTTTTAAAAATAAAACGTAACGACATTATATTTTGCCAGCGACTTGGTAGTGGGGTGGGGCGGAGCACCAGTTCTTTATGTATAACGTGCAATTTTTACATTTAGGGCAAATTAATGTTTATTTCATAACTCTTAAAAGTGATGGACGTTGTTTAAACAATAACCACAGCGATTATTCCCTATTGATCGCTCCTGTTTCAGAAGTAATTTCTGTTCTTGCCACAATTGTATGTTATAATGATAGTTTATAAGACACATCAATTTGGAATAATGAACATTTTAATATTCATTTACGGCTTTACTTTAAAAATTATTTTCAAAAACTTGACTAGTTTGTCAGGCCGTGACAAATGACGTAATACGTAATGGATACATATTTTGACATCTAGTTATAAATGACTCTTAAGTGGTTTGACTTTGGCTACAGGCACTGTTATTTAAATACGTTTCGTCCATTTTTTTGGTGGTGCGTGCAAAGCTGCGTTTGGCGTTAAATACCGGGACTTGCTATAACAATTCCTGCAAGAGGCCCTTTTCTCAAACTATTTTCTCATGGAGATTTGGGTCTTGTTTGCTTATTTACGTTCAAATATTGGCTCCTGAAACTTTTTGGGCAGGATCGAAATTATGGAAACTAAAAATCAGATTTTAATTACTGAGTCCTTTAAATTTCCGGAATATCGTGATTCGATTAAATTATTTTCGTATCGCCTTTTCTTAGTCGGAGCCAAACCAAGTATTGTCTGCATCCTGTGTTCGTGTGACTCGAACTAACGCTTAATAAACGGATTATAATTTCCTTTTTTTCTATACTAAAACGTTAGTACTTTACCGTCTATACTAAATTTTTGATGTAATATTCTAAAAGGTGGGAGAGTTTTAATGTGACAAGAGACCTATTGACGGCCTTCAGAGCAGTAACTCGCAGTACTGTTTCTGGTACTTGGGTGTATCCCATGTAATTGAGTTGTAAATGCCTGCAGATCCACCCAGGGTCCAGGTACCCTGGGTTTCCACTACCTCTCCAGATGAAGGGACCCCAGAAAGTTCAAAGTGCCTATATGCTGCCCTGAGATTTATTTTCTTGTAGGCATTCGCAGTAGAACAAAGAAATGCAGATGAATCAATTTTAAAAAAACACTCACAAAGACTGACCGATGTGCAAAAGAAGATAAACTCTGCAAATAATAATCATAAATAATAGGGAGGAACAGTGAGTTAGTGACTCACTCGTCCACCCTCGGTACGAATAGTTGTCTCCTTATCCTTGTATCTACCAGGTGATATTGTGTTCCAATCCGCCCCTTTGTCCAGGGAATCAAGACTTCGTATCGCACACAGGCCCTTCGGCCCAACCGCTTGCTTCATGCCAATCAGGATTTTCATCTAAGATGGCCTTGTTTGGCCTATATCTCTCAAAACTTTCAAACCTCTAAATCACATATTTGCAATCCATTTCAGGGTGTGGACATTTGTTATCTACAAGCCAACAAATGGCTTGCAAAAGTTCATGAAATACTGCCTCTTATTATAATTATTATTTTTTTGTATTTACACAATTTGTGTCTTTTGCACACTGATGGAATGCCCAAATTGGTGCAGTCTTTCATTGATTCTATAATAGTTATTATTCTATTATGGATTTATTGAGGAAGCTCACAAGAAAATGAAGGTAAATACATGTACTCTGATAATAAATTTACTTTCAACCCTCTTGCCTAATTTGATGCTATCTATTAAATAAATCTATTGTCTTGACAACCGGGTCATCTTAATGTATCTTGTTTTCCTGTACTGCAGCTGACAGAGTTAAGGAAGTTCAGCAGATTCGGGACCAGCATCCTAACAAGATACCAGTAAGTCACCGTTCACTTCAGTACTGAGACTAGAGTTGGAATTGCTTGTTTTTTTTAAAAATAGAGTTTCGCTTTGGATTACTGCTGAGAATTGACTGGATAAACGGGAATGTTTCAAAGAGCCAGAATCAGGTTTATCATCACTGACATATGTCGTGAAATTTGTTTTAAGATAGTTTTCTACAGTACAAGACATACAAGTTATAATGTGTATAAATAAGTATTGCAAATATAGCGAAGTAGAATTCATAGTTTCATTAACCGTTCAGAAATCCTGTATCTCTTCTCTGGTAGTAATGAGGGCGTGCCCTAGGTGGTGAAGTCCCTTAATGATGGAAGCCGTCTCGGGTTGGCCAGCCATATAGATTCCGACGGCTCTCTAACAGTCGATAATCCTTTTCTAATGACCGTCAAGGCTGGATAAACATTTTTTTTTGCAATTATTCTTACTAACTTCTCAGTTGTAAAACGATTGTTAAGTGGGATTTTGACTATCTTTAAATGTGTTGGTGTGGACGTGCTGCTTCGCGGTACTGTGTGCGCAGCCCTGCGATGGGCAGGTGGGATGGGATGGGATGAAGCCGGCTTCTCGGTGACGAGCAGAGACGGCATTACATCATTGCATTTTACCGCATTGCGTTTCGGGAAGTCGACAGCATTGAGCTAACAACCTCCTGCGCCGTTTTCTCCTTTGCAAGCCGCTTGGCACCACTTTTAAAATTAAAGAGCGTGCTAATGCGTTTGCCTGTTGGGAACTTCGTCTTAAAGGGGCAGGATCTCTTGGCGATTAATAGCGTTTATTTCACACACCGTTTAAATCAAGTTTCCTAGACAGGACGAGAATGAACTATCACGGTAGTATTATTGGCATAAGTTATAGTCCCACAGCGCAGGAACGGACCTTCGGCCCGTCGTGACCATGCTAGCCACTGTATTGCAAGCCTCCAGTTTTTTTTTGCTGGTTGCTTCAGATTTCCAGCAGCTGCAGTCTCTTGTTTCTTTGTTCAGCGCCTACCCAATTCCTCTTCCAGCACCCGGCTTCTATCCCCTCCTCCAGCCCACTCTATCTGTCCATCACCCACACACTCCTCCCCCCGTCCCATCTATCCATTCATCTCCTTTTGTTTGATTCAGTGCCCCACCTTCACTTATATTACATCATCATCTCCAGCCCTTTGTTATCTGTCACCTCAGAGACTATCGCTAGTCGCACTCTCCACCTGTCAATCATCCCTTTTCAAGCTGGATGAACCAATCACCTGCCAGTTCTTGTCCCGCCTCTTCCTCACTCTTTATATCGCTACCTGTCCTCCACTGTCAATCTAGATGAAAGTTCTTAACCTGCAACATTTCCGTCCATAGATGCTGCCTGACCACGAGTTCCTCAAACAGATTCCAGCATCTGCAGTCTCCTATATCTCCACTGCATTTATCAATATAGTTCCATTTACCCAGCCTTAGTGATTTGTGTGATTATTTAAATACTGTTTAAAGCTTAACAGTACCCATTTCCTACTGCACCTCACACAGATATTATCTAGGTTCTGTGTGTGAAACGCCCTCAGATCAGTTCTAAACTTTGTGCCTGACACCTGTGTCTTGTTTTAGACATAGTGATAGGAAAGTACAGCACAGAAACAAGCCCTTCGGCCCATCTAGTCCATACTGAACCATTTAACCTGCCCAATCGACCTGAACTGGGATCATAGTCCTCCATGCTCCTATCATCCACATAACCATCCAAATTTCTCTAAACGTTGAAATCGAGCTCCAACATGGAGAAAAGATCTTTACTATTGCCCTTTATCTACTCCACTCCTAACTTGCCTCTCCCAGATCCGTCTTCAGTCTCCCCCACTATAGGAAAAGCAAATCCTCGCCCCTCTGCTTTCGCCTATTACCTATCAGCTTCCCTTCCCCTATGTTTTTATTCTGGCTTCTGCCCCTTTCCTTTTCAGTCCTGTTGAGGGCTCTCAGCCCGAAACATTGAGTGTTTATCCTTCTCCACAGATGCTGCCTGACCTGCTGGGTTCCTCCAGCATTTTGTGTGTGTGTGTGTGTTGCTCAAGATCAAAGTCAAAGTACATTTATTATCAAAGTACCATCACGTCACCATACACTACCCTGAGATTCATTTTCTTGCAGGCATTCACAGAACAAAGAAATACAATAGAATCAATGAAAATTGTACATGAAGACTGACAAAGAACCAATATGTAAAAGAAAACATTGTACAAATAATAATAATAAAGTAAATAAATAATATTGAGAACGGGAGTTGTTGGGTCCAGCACTTTGTTTATGATGCTCTTGTATCTGAAATGATCTGCCCAAGTACATCCTGCTATTTTGAGACTGGGGATAAATATTTTTCTTTTTAATTTTAAAAGGGCATTTGTTTTATAATCTTTTTGTTTATAGCAAATGTCCTCCCATTTAATAATAAAACTAACTTGCTTCCAGATGGAGAATGGGTGGGAATATGAGATGCTGGACAACTGCCAGCGTGCACTGAGGTATGCCTGTTGTACTTCACATCTAGACTGACAAGTGCATCTCTCTCCTGGGTAACCCTCCTGCCTTACATGCCATCAAACTGCTGTGTTCTGAAATGTCTGCTTCTGTTCACCCAGCACCATTGCATATTTTCTCTATTTCTTTGAAAGCATTCTACACTCAGTGGGCACTTTATTACCTAATAATGTGTGCCACTGTGCGCATGTTTGTGAAATTCTGCCTCTGTAGCCCCTCAACACCTTCTGCACACCACTACTGTAACATGTGGTTATTTCAGTTGCTGTTGCCTTCCTGTCAGCTTGAACCAGTCTGCCAATTCTCCTCTGACCTCTCTCATTAACAAAGTGTTTTCACCCGCAGAACTGCCGCTCACTGGATTTTTTTTTACTTGCTTTTCACACCCTTCTCTGTAAACTCTAGAGACTGGTGTGCATGGAAAAAAAACAGGAGATCAGCAGTTTCTGAGATACTCAAACTGTCCTGTCTGACCGCAATGATCATTCCACAGTCAAAGTCATTTAGATCACATTTCTTCCCCATTCTGATGTTTGGTCTGAACAACAACTGAACCTCTTGACCATGGCTGCATGCTCTTATGCATCGAGTTGCTGCCACATAATTGGCTGATTATCATCCTCATTATGTGTTGTGTCGTATGACATGGGTGATCGTAGACTTTGACCATTATTGTTTCTGGCAAATTTTTCTACGGAAGTGGTTTACCATTGCCGCTTTCTGGCAGTGTCTTTACAAGACAGGTGAGCCCAGCCATTATCAATACTCTTCAGAGATTGTCTGCCCGGCGTCAGTGGTTGTATAACCGTGACTTGTGATATGCACCACCTGCTCCCATGGCTTCATGTGACCCTCACCTTGCCCACGGGTGACCTGCAGGCTAGCGGAGGAAAGGAGCATCTTGCACCTCCTTTGGTTGAGACATCTCCACCCTGCCACTCATTATTATATCTGATTATATTTGGATTAATGAGCAGGTGTACAGGTGTGTACCTAATAAAGGGCTACTGAGTGTATGTACTTCCCTGAGCTCCTGCCTACAGAGGCACTGGTTACTCTTAGTGCATGTTGGACAAACTTGAAGGGCAGAAGTAAGATTGTCAACAAATTGCCATTTTGAGTATCGAGGTCAGCCATTCCCAATGCTGTCATTGCTATCGGGTGCAATGATTGGGTACTGGATAGCAATTACATTAAACTTCATTGATTGCAGGGGTACAATAATTCAGGGTGCATTGAAATTCCCCTCTCATGTGAGGCCTACAGGGTGAACACTATACATATTAATAACAAGCACACCTGGATTTAAGTGTTAATAGATAACAGGTGGGCAGATAACTGCAGAGGCGGGGCTTGGAGAGAGATGGGCAAAATGCAGGAAATTCAGATGACATGGGTGGGCACCATGGTCGGTATGGATTTCTTGGGCTGAATGGCTTGTATCCGTGCTCTATTGCTCAGTGACTCATCCTATGTTTAAACGTCATCTGCTGGTTCGGTGTTCCCATTCTCCACCCCAATCCCCCACCAATTCTCCTGTAATCCATCCTCCCCACATTCCCATCAACTCTTACCAGAGTCTGTCACCCCTCCATACTCTAGAGCAGGGGTTCCCAACCTGGGGTCCACGGAACCCTTGCTTAATGGTATTGGTCCATGGCATTAAAACAATTGGGACCCCCTGCTTGAAGGGCAATTTACACTGATCATTTAACCTCCTGCATGCTTACATTGCATGTTACGATGGTGTAGAGGTTAGTGCTGGGATTCCCAACCTGGGTACCACAGGCATCCATTAGTCTTGCGAGACCATGGATCTGCGCCTGGAAAGTCTTCACTCTCCAGGGCGCAGGCCTGGGCAAGGTTGTATGGAAGACCAGCAGTTGCCCATGCTGCAAGTCTCCCCTCTCCGTGACACCAATGTTGTCCAAGGGGAGGGCATTGACCCATACAGCTTGGCACCAGTGTCATCGCAGAGCACTGTGTGGTTAAGTGCCTTGCTCAAGGACACAACACGTTGCCTCGGCTGTGGCTGGAACTCACGACCTTCAGGTCGCTAGTCCAATGCCTTAACCACTTGGCCACGTACCATAGACCGTTTGCTTAATGGTATTGGTCTGTACCAGTAAGAACCCCTGGGTCTTACTGGGTAATACTATGATAGTGCCAGCGGCCTGGGTTCAATTCCTGACACAGCCTGTGAGGAGTTTGTATCATCTCTCTGTGATCACTTGGGTCTCCTCTGGTGCTCTGGTTTCCTCCCACATTCCAAAGACGTTGGGATTAGCAAGATAATTGGTCACATGGGTGGAATCTCCACAAACAATCTTATGAAAGATTGAGGATCAGCTGGAAGGACAGACCCACTAACACCATTCTACTGGAGGAGGCCAACTTGAACAGCATTGCCAACATGAGAAAGCAACACCAACTCTGATGGATAGGTCATGTCATCTGGGAAGCCTAACTCGCGTCTCTTCAGACAGATCCTTTACTGCAAGTTGAAGGAAGGTTGGTGAGCCCCTGGTGGGCAAAGGAAGCACTTCAAAGATGACATGAAAATCAGCCTGAAGAAATTCAACATTACATCTAGAAACTGGGAGGACATTGCACAAATAGATACACCTGGAGGAAATCTGTTCAAGAGAGAACTGCGCTACGTGAGAGCGACTTCTGCTGTGCCACAGAGAACAAGTGGCAGCTGTGAAAGGAGAGAATGAACAGCCCAAAGACCCAACCACTGACCACAGCCACCACTTACTCGTACCCACTCTGCAGCAGAATATGTGGATCCCGGATCGGCCTCTACAGACTCCCGAGGACCCACCAATAGACAACCCCTTAGGAGAACATCATACTCGACTCGAGTGATTGCAGTATTTCTATCCCTCAATAAAATACCGTAAGAGAATATTAACATTACATCTAAAAACTCACTCACCATGAGACAATGCATGCTACACACAGTACCAGAGGTCACGGTTCAACCTGGGTCATTGGCGTGGTGAAGCAACACTTGATATAATGCAAGATCTTGCTTTGTGCAAGGAATCGCAGAGAGTTGTGAGTACAGACCAGTCCATCACACTGAGCAAACTCCCTTCCACTGATTTCCCACTGCACTTCCTGCCTTGGGAAAGCAACTAATATAATCAAACTCACCACCCCCAATCCCAGTCATTCTCTCCTCCATCAGGCACAAGATGCAAAAGCCTGAGAGAGCCAACTTCCGAGTTCACAGATCATAAGACATAGGAGCATAATTAGGCCATTTAGGCCCTTGAGTCTGCGCTGCCATTCCATAATGGTTGATTGATCCCTCTCGACCGCATTCTTCTGCCTTCTTCCGTTGCCTTTGATGCCCTGATTAATCAAGAAACTATTAACCTCCACTTTAAGTATACCCAATGACTAATGCCTCCACAATATCTTCAGCTACATCTTTCAGACCACCAAGATGTAGTCCATCTGGTCCAGGTGTTTTATCTACCTTCAGACCTTAGAGTTTCTCAAACACCTTTTCCTTAATAATAGCAACTGCACTCACTTCTGCCTCCTCTGTCAAATCCCTGACGCTTGGATTTCTGGCATATTGCTATTGTCCTCCACAGTGGAGACTGATGGAAAATACTTAATAGGTTTGTCCGCCATTTCTTTGGCCCCCGTTGCTACCTCCCCAGCATTATTTTCCAGCGGTCTGATATCCACTCTTGCCTCTCTTTCACTCTTAATATATCTGAAAAAACATTTGGTACCCTCTTTTATATTATTGCCTAGCTTACCTACGCCAAGGTAGTAAAACAATTAGTGTGATGCTATTACAGCTCGGGACGTTTTAGAGTTTGACTCTGGCACCATTCTTCAAGGAGTCTCTGTACATTCTCCCTGTGGAATGTGTGGGTTTTCTCCAGGTGCTCTGGTTTCCTCCCACAGTCCAAAGATGTACAGTTGATCACTGTAAATTGCCCTGTGATTAGGTTGGGGTTAATGGGGTGCTGGGGTGGTGTGTTTCAAAGAGTCAGAAGAGCCTACTTGGTGCTGTATTGCCAAATAATAAACATTTCATTTTTCTCTCTCCTTATGGCTTTTTTTTTAAGTTGCTGTTTGGTTTTTAAGAGCTTCCTAATCCTTTAACTTCCCACTAATTTTTGCAATATCATACGTCCTCTTTTACTTTTATGCTGTCTTTGACTTCCCTTGTCAGCCATGGTTGCCTCATCCTTCCTGTAGAATACTTGGAATGTATCTTCCAAATTGCCCTCAGAAACCCCAGCCATTGCCGCTCTGCCATCGTTCTTTATAGTGTCCGCTTCCAATCAAGTTTGGCCAGCTCCTCTCTCATACCTCTAATTCCCTTTATTCCACTGTAATACTGATACATTCAATTTTAGCTTCTCCTTCTCAAACTGCAGTGTGAATTCTAGCATATTATGATCACTGTCTCCTAAGGGTACCTTTATCTTAAGCTCCCTAATCAAATCTGGTTCACAACACACCAAACCCAGAATTGCCTTCCCCATAGTGGGTTTAGTCACAAGCTGCTCAAAAAGCCATCTCATAGGCATGCTACAAATTCACCCTCTTGTCCAGCACCAACCTGATTTACCCAGTCACCCTTCATATTGAAATCCCCCAGACTGTTGTAATATTGCCTTTATTATCTTTTCTATTTCCCATTGGAATTTATATCCCACATCCAGACTACTGTTAGGGGGCCTGTGCATAACTCCCATCAGCATCTTTTTACACTTGCAGTTTCTAAACTCTGCCCACAATGATTCTACATCTTCTGGTCCTTTGTCACTTCTTTCTAAGGATTTGATTTCATTTTTTACCAACAGAGCCACCCCACCCTCTCTGCCTACCTGCTTGTTTTTTCAATACAGTGCATACCTGGTCAAGCAATTCAGTTGTTAGTCAGACCAGACATCAGAACGGGGAAGAAATGTGATGCAGATGACTTTGACCATGGAATAATTGTTGGTGCCAGATGGGTTGGTTTGAGTATCTCAGAAACTGCTGATATCCTGGGATGTTTTTATTCATTGAGTTGCTGCCATGTGATTGGCTGATTAGATATTTGAATTAATGAGCAGGTATACAGGTGTTGCCTAATAAGTGGCCACTGAGAGTGTTAAATTATAGAGCTTTATTTCCTTTGCACTGTCCTCCCAGAGGTTTTGTTAAGCTGTCTGTGCAAGATCAACATTTTTGGCTGTCAGTTATCCTCCCATATCTACTGGGGATACTCCTCTCTGGAAGGATCCAAGGTGGTCTTGACACTTTTTTTTAACCTAACTGTCTGTTTGAAAAGGGAAATTCACTACCTGGTTAATTCCCACATTATTAAGCTTTCTTGCCCCATCGTTTTGGGTCTCCTGTTCCTTCAAGGGCACGGTAGTGTAGCGGTTAGCGTGTGCTATTACATCTCGGGGCATTATGGAGTTCGATTCTAGCGCCGTCTGTAAGGAGTTTGTACGTTCATCCTCGTGACCACGTGGGCTTCCTCCCACAGTCCAGAGGTGCAGGAGTTAGTAGACTGATTGGTCATTGCAGTTGTCCTATGATTAGGCTAGGGTTAAAGAGGTGGGTTGTTGGGCAGTGGCTTGTTGGATTAGAAGTGTCTGTCTGCACTCGGTCTCTAAGTAAATAAGTAGAACCTTTTGACTGTGCATCTGTTTCGTTGACAGGTAATCATCGAAAGATACAAGGGGGAGAAACAGCTGCCAGTGCTGGACAAGACCAAATTCCTCGTTCCTGACCACGTCAACATGAGTGAGCTTGTTAAGATTATTCGGTGAGTATAACCATCCAGTCTGCAGAGGAGAAGTACTTTTCTGGATTGGAAATGCCGGACATTGTCTGGAGTTTGTTTAAAAATAGAAGCGGAAGAGGATGGAGAATTTATCCTTTAGCCAATGTAGCCTCCATTGACCTTTGATGGACATTTAGAACATAGAATAAATGGACTAACCCTCAATTAGGGATTGCATGGATAAAAGGTTTTAGTTAAAAATCTGGCCAGGACTTACCGAGGTTTATTTTGGTGCCAGGAAGGTTGAGGAGAGATTTTGTAAGGAAGAGCTTCATAACTCGGTTAAACAGAGGGAAGTCGATGTTCATATGGAATGGATAGAGTAGGTAGTGGAAATCATCTCAGGGCAGAAATGCCTGAAAGGGCAGAGGGAGAAGCTGGGAAGTGCAAGAGCCTTGCATCCCACATCGCCTGGTTTGGAAGCAGTTGTTGCCTGCAGTCATCGGGCGCCTGGACTGACTTCACACACCTGAGCGCTGAATTGATTCCACAGCTGTGGGCTCACTTTTGGTCACTTTGCAGTTCATGTTCCATGTGTTTTTGTTTACATTTTTTAAAAAACTATTTGCGTGATTTGGTCAAGGCTGAGGATGGAGGACAAACTGGTGGTCAGCTTGCTACTCAGTAAGGTTTACTTGCTTCAGTACTGAACTGAGTCTGCAGCTGAGGCCTACAACCATCGGCACTCACCTTAGTGCCCAACTGATTTTCACTTTCAGTAACTCTGTGGTTAACCGTCTGTATTATTTGCTTACTACTTTATTGTTTTGGGGTTTTTTTTTGCACATTGGATGTTTGGTGTTTATTGTGTAGGTTTCTTAATGGCTTCTACAGCATGGAATAGTTCCTTCTGACCCTTCAAACCTTGCTGCCCAGCAATCCCTGATTTAATCCTGCCTAATCACAGGACAATTCACAATGACCAATTAACTTATCAATTGGTATATTTTTGGACTGTAGGAGGAAACTGGAGCACACAGAATAGTCATGGGGAGAGCGTACAAACTTCTTACAGGCAGTGGCAGGAATTGAACCCAGGTCGCTGGTATTGTAAAGCGTTGTGCTAACCACTACACTACCGTGCTGCCCCAGTTTTGTGGCTGAAGGCAAGAAGATGAATCTCAAAGTTGTATACTGTACGTACACTGATATAAATCTACTTTGAACTTTAATGAAGGCCAACACAGCATATGTCTTCAAAATCATCCTATCAACTTGCATGGTAACTTTGAGGGATGTGAACCTCAACGTCCCTCTTCTTCCACATGGCTAAGAATCCTGTCATTTACCTTGTATTCTTCATTTCAGAGTGATTTTTTGGGGGGGGGGGGAATTGAAGGAATCCAAGGATATTGAGTCAGTGAAAGAGGGGCAATGAAGTGTAGACAATGAAGCATTTGATGACAAGAAAAAAGGAAGCTGTTCACAGAAGTAGCTTTATCTTGTTCTGTGGCAGAGCAGCTGACTGTCCTCCAAATGCAAATTTGCTTAGAAGTGGTCCTGCTCTTATTGGGAGTGGTTGCAGTAGTTTCTGAAATAAGATGTGTAATTGGTGTTTTCTCAGTAAATTCAATCTGTTCTGCAACTAACTCTTTGCTACAGCCCTCTGGTTCCCAGTGTGGGGCTTCGGTTTGACGGGGAGGTTGGGGGTGAGGGTGGCGCACTGTTATTCTTACACTTACCATGTTAATCTAGTTTAGTATGGGCATGGCAGGGTACCTCGGGCTCCAGGGACCGCACTCCCTCAGCTGTGCGGGAACTCCAGTCCGCTGCCCGCTGCCCACATCCTGAGCACTGACACAGAAATTATGTCATTTGGAGGAGCTCAGGCTCTGAGCTTTGCAGCTGGACCCACAGCTGACGTTGCTGCCTTCAGATTTGTTTATCACAAGTACATCGAAACGAGCACAACACAACCCAAGGGGGTGCTGAGGGCAGCCTGCAAGTGTTGTCACGCCCTCTGACGCCAACATAACACGCCCTCCATGCTCAGCAGAACAACAACATACCCCAGAGGATTGGGGAGCGGTGTTGGGGAACGGTATATACTCACAGGTCATAGTCATAGAAAAGTACAGCACAGAAACAGGCTGTTTGGCCCATCTAGTCCGTGCAGAACCATTTAAACTGCCTGTTCCCGTTGACCTGCACCCAGACCATGGCTCTCCATATCCCTACCATCCATGTTTCTATCCAAACTTCTCTTAAACGTTGAAATCGAGCTCGTATGCAGCACTTGTGTTGGCAGCCCGTTCCACGCACTCACGACTCTCTGAGTGAATAATTTCCTCCTCATTTCCCCTTAAACTTTTCACCTTTCAGCCTTAACCCATGACCTTTAGTTGTAGTCCCACCCAACCTCAGTGGAAAAAGCCTGCTTGCATTTATCCTAAAGGTCCTTAAAGGTAGCAGCACATGTCACCACAGTGGCAAAAATGGGAGATCCCTCCCCCACCCCCATGCCAAGACACAGGAGAAAAGCAGGGTTGTGGCGCACTGATCAGCGGGTAGACTGCTGCTTAGCACCAGTGACTCAGGTCCAATCGCAGCCTCCGATGCTGTCTGTCTGGAGTTTATGCATTTTCTCCATGACCATACAGATTTCCCCCCAGGTGCTCCAGTTTCCTCCTCCAGCTCCCTGGCACCTTCAACGTACACTTATTAAAGTCAGAATCGGAATCTGGTTCATTAAAACCGGCATATGTTGTGAAATTTATTCTCTTTGTGACAGCAGTTCAATGCAATACATAATAGAGGGGGAGAAAACTGAATTACAGTAAATATATTAAATAGCGCAAAAATAAAAAGTAGTGAGGTGGTGTTCATGGGTTCAGTGTTCATTCAGAAGTCGGAGGGCAGAGGGGAAGAAGGTGATCCTGAATGTGTCTTCAAGCTCCTGTACCTCCTCCCTGATGGTAGCGATGAGAAGAGGGCATGTGGTGCATGATAGCAGACATCCCACCCTGCAAAAACTCATTTCAGAAAGGTAGCACCATCAATTTGCGGGAGACTCCCGGAACTTCCGGGAGAGGTGGGATGTCTACAATAGAGTAGCTCCTTAGCAGCTGGCCAGCTAGTTTAAATAACATTAGCTATGCTAATGAACGAATGACACCTGTTAAACTCACCTCAACATGTCTTTTACAGTCTTAACCCACCATGGGCAACAGAAAATTCACTGTTGCAAACAGTGCAGCGAGCAACACTGTCATTATTTTTGACCCCTATTAGGCAGGGGTACACTTTAGTGTAGTCTGGGGTGACGTACGTTTTATATATATTTCTTTGGAACACTCTGCCATGGTGCGCGCTCGCGCCCTCGCTCTCAAAAAAAAATTGATTTCAGGGGTATTGTATATAATTTGCGGGCATCAGGGAGCCACTATTAATATGCGGGAGACTCCCGGAACTTCCGGGAGAGGTGGGATGTCTGTGATGGGGGTCCTTCATGATGGATGCCCCCTCCTTTTTTTTTGAGGCGTCACTCCTTGAAGACGACCTGGAAACTACAGAAGCAAGTGCCCATGATGCAGCTGACTGAGTTTACAACTCTCTGCAGCTTGTATCGAACCAGCGAGTTGTAAACTTAGTCAGCTCCATCACGGGCACTAACACATGTTACCATATACTTTGGTGAGGTTCATTTTCTTGTAGGCATTCACAGTAAATGCAAAGATTATGTGTTAATTTGGCTGGCGGGGTGGAGATTTGTCTCTACCAAAGGAGTGCAAGGTGCTCCTTTCCTCCACTAGCCTCAGGTCACCCTTGGGCAAGGTGTAGCACCTGCTTAGTCCCTCAACCAGGGCCACGTGAACCCATGGGAGCAGGTGGTGGATGGTCGTATGAGCAGCTGGTGTATATCACAAGTCCTGGTTATGTGACCACTGATGCCAGGCAGATGTTCTCTGAGGAATATTGAGGTTGCGCATCTTGTAAAGACACTGCCCAGAGAAAGGCAATGGCAAACCATTTCTGTAGAAAAAGATCACTAAGAACAATCATGGTCAAAGATCACCTACATCATACAACATGAAACATAATAATAATGTGTTAATTCAAAGCCTCTTTCAGCATGTGCTGACACTTTGCATTCTTTATAAATTTAACACGGCTGTCCATTTAAAGAAAGGAAAAACTTGCATGTAATTTAAAACCTTTGAAGAACATTGAAAGATTTTTATCTGATACATTCAGTTGACAGAAGGTTCTGTTTAGGCAGAGTTGTTAGAGTGGGGCCAGCTTATTTACCCAGCTAAACAGTGTCACTATGGAGAGTACCACAAAATGCTGGAAGAACTCAGCCACTCAGGTAGCACTATGGAGAGAAATAAACCTGGGCTCTTTTCTTTAGAATACTGTGGAATCTTTCATGTTGCAAGTGGAAGCAGACATCCCACCCTGCAAAAACTCATTTCAGGGAGGTAGCACCATCAATTTGCGGAGACTCCCGGGAGAGGTGGGATGCCTGCAACAGAGTAGCTCCTTAGCAGCTGGCCAGCTAGGTTAAATAATGTTCGCTATGCTAATGAATGAATGACACCTGTTAAACTCACCTCAACTTGTCTTTTACAGTCTTAACCCACCATGGGCAATAGAAAAGTCACTGTTGCAAACTGTGCAGTGAGCAACACTGTCATTATTTTGACCCCTGTTAGGCAGCGGTACACTTTAGTGTGGTCTGGTTGTGACGTACATTTTATATTTTTTTTGAAACACTCTGCCATGGTGCGCTCTCGCTCGCACGCTCTCTCTCTCGTGGTAGCTTGCGCGCTCTTGCTTGCTTTCTTTCTCGCGCTCTTTCCCTCTCTCGCGCTCTTTCCCTCTCTCGCGCTCTTTCCCTCGCTTGCGCTCTCTCGCTCGCGTGCTCTCTCGTCGCTCTCGCGCTCTCTCATGCTTTTCTCTCGCTCTCAAAAAAATTGATTTCTGTGATATTGTATATAATTTGCGGGCATCAGAGAGCCACTATTAATATGCGGGAGACTCCCAGAAGTTCCGGGAGAGGTGGGATGTCTGTGGAAGAGCCCTAGTTGACGTTTCGGGCTGAGACCCTTCAGCAGGGAAAAAGGAGTGCTACAATTACTGGACTGGGATTTGAACCCAGAATCTTGTTAAATTTCCAAGCAGTAGTGACTAAGCCTTGCCTGACACAATGATACCATGTTTACAGAGATCCACATGTCTCCTGGTTTTATAAGCACTTAATCTATGAACTTTTTACCATGGGTGTTATTGACTCTTTGAGGTCAATGTCTTTAACTTGTTGATATATCTCCCACCATGCTCTGCTCTCCACACATGGGGAAATTCTACCAAAATACACAGAATACACCTTCTCAGTGCATATGTCCCCAATATTTTGTATAAACATCTCTCTTTTGTAATTGTTTGCTTCATATAATTCATTATTTAGTTTGGAAATAACATGGAGGAGCAACTTGAATTTTTCTTTAAAGACAAGAAAACCAAGTTTAAAAATCCATTTGTTCTGTTTGTTGAAAACATTTGTGATGTCTTTCACTTGCAGCCTAAAAGATCCTTCAGTATTCTAAAGCAAAGAGCCTGACATCAAGCAAAACATAGAACAGTACAGTACAGACTTTTCAGCCCTCAAAAACTCTGCAGATGCTGGATTAAAAACAAAATGCTGGAAAGACCTGTCAGATCAGGCAGCATTTGTGGAGAAAGGAACGGTTAATGTTAGAAACCTGACTTTGTTTTCTTTCTTTGTTCTGATAAAGGGTTTAGGAGTTAATATTATTAACTTGGTTCACCTTCACAGACCTTCGGAGCTAATTGATTTGACAATACCTGGCTTTTTTTTTTTGTTTTTTGGATCTTCTGTGCGATGACCTGTAATGGAAGCACCAGCACCCAGGAAGGAAAAACTCGACAGAAAGTGGCGGATACAGCCCAGTCCATCACAGGCAAAGTCCCTCACCATCACAGAGAACATCTATGTGGGGCGCTGCCACAGGAAAGCAGCATCCATCGTCGAGGACCCCCACCATCCAGGGCATGCTCTCCTCTCACTGCTAGTACAGGTGCCCCCCGGCTTTTCGAACGTTCGCTTTACGAAACCTCACTGTTACGAAAGACCTACATTAGTACCCTGTTTTGGCTTTCAGAAGGTGTTTTCACTGTTACGAAGAAAGGCAGCGCACGATAAAAAATCAGCGCGCGCCCCGAGCAGCCACTCTCCCCCGGATTCGGAATGGCATTGCTTAAACACGTTGCATTGAGCAGCCGTTAGCAAGATGAGTTCTAAGGTATCGGAAAAGCCTGAAAGAGTAAGGGTGTTACACTTAGCGTAAAACTAGACATAATTAAGCGTTTCGATCGTGGTGAACGAAGCAAGGACAAAGTGAGTTTGGCTTGTGGAAGCTGACGAAGATGATGTTGAAGAGGTTTTGGCATCCCATGACCAAGAACTGATAGATGAAGAGCTAATGCAATTGGAAGAGGAAAGGATAACAATCGAAACCGAATGCAGAAAGTGAAGCACTTTTCGCTGCAATGATAAAGTACGACTTTAATTTTGAAAGGGTACGTAGGTTTAGGGGATATTTGCAGGACAGTTTGAGTTTTTACAAACAACTGTATGATAGAAAAATGTGCGAGGCTCAGTAGTCAAGCAAGCCATCCGCATCAGCCACAGCAGACGACGAACCTCGATCTTCGACATCGAGGCGGGCAGTCATAGGAGAAGATGAGCTGCCTGCCCTGATCGACAGTGAGATGACACCCCCGTGTCCCACCACCCCAACACCCGGGCCCCGGACAGATACTGTACCGATTCACGAAGAACGCAGCGGTAGCTGGGAAGCACACAGCATATCTTTAAGAAAAAAGCCGAAATAAACGTGCTAATTAATTAGGTGCCGCGTAACATGTAATTAATTAGCATTTTTATTTTGGCTTTTTTCAACGATGTGCTGTGTGCCTCCCACTGCATTTTTCGTGGCAATGTATCGGGTTGGCGGCCCGGAGGGTGGGGGCCACTGCACCACCCAGCCTGCGACGACTCAGTCTAACACACCATCATCAGTGTGCTCGGCGCTGTTTTCCCAATTCCGATAAGTGATATACTGTACATACATTACTTCTACTTTATATAAGCTGTGTATTTTTACGTGTTATTTGGTAGATTTGGCAGCTTCATAGCTTAAAGGTTACTGGAGAGCGCGTTTATGCCAACAGCGCTTGCGTGAGATTTTCGCTACGGAGATCTGTGCAGGCAATCATTGTGGAGAAGTATTTCTACTTTATATAGGCTGTGTATTTATCATATCATTCCTGCTTTTACTATATGTTACTGGTATTTTAGGTTTTATGTGTTATTTGGCATGATTTGGTAGGTTATTTTTGGGTCTGCGAATGCTCACAAAATTTTCCCATATAAATAAATGGTAATTGCTTCTTCGCTTTACGACGTTTCGGCTTACCAACCATTTCATAGGAACGCTGTACCTTCGGATGGCAGAGGAAACCTTTATTGGGTCTCACACCACCAGTTCCCTACAGTTATTACCCTACAGCCATCAGGCTTCTGACCTGGGTCTGCAATCTGCAACTGCGATCTGCAACCAATGAGCTCACTTTAAGGTCTCTACAACTCGTGTTCAGTATCTTTTCTCTATTTGCACAATTTGTCTTTTACACATTGGTTGTGTGTCAGTCTTTTTTACTTATAGTATTGTATAAATTCTGTTGTATTTCACTACTTTCCAGTAAGTTCCTGTTGGAAAATAAATCTCAGGGTAGTATATGGTGATATATACATACTTTGCTAATAACTTTGAAACAGCTTCCATTTATATAGCACTTTTCAGAAAGCAAATGTTTTCAACATGCTTCTAGAAGCATATTTGAACAAAACAAATTAAGACACCCAAAGAGGGAGTAAGTGTGGTGAAAGATGGAGGTGTTGTAGGAAGTTAGAGCAGTGTAGGGACGGGTTTCTAGGCTTCAGCTTTGGGCGCTAGAAGAGGCACAAAGGATGCGGGTGCATAAGAGGCTGGAGTCGGAGGAATGTATTAGTCTTCAAGAGTTGTGGGATGAGATGTCATGAATGCTGTTGAATTTTTACCTGTGGGCTACAAGCAGCCATGCAGGCGGGGGGGGGGTGCGCAGGTGGAGGGGGTGTCTGGAATGGAAAGTTTAGGTAGGTCTCCCACTAGGAATTGCTCTGCACAGATCTTTATTAGAGGACACCTTTGGAGCCACATTGAGTTGCTAAGATTTGGCGATGGCTTTTCAGGAGTGCTTTCCTACTCTGAGTCAACACTTCGAAGGGGGATGAGTCTGTTAACCACTGCATGGCCACTGTATGCTTGACCAGGAACACAGCATTAATGTGACTGTTAATAACCTGTAATTCGGAGAACACATTTACTTTGACTTTGGCAAATGTACAGCAAAGTACGTATTTGCTACCACATACTACCTTGAGTTTCATTTTCTTGCAGGTATTTCAAAGTTCAAAGTACATTAATTATCAATGTTTGTATACATTACAAACTTGAAATTTATCTCCTAACAGGCAAGGCAAAGAAACCCAAAAGAACCCGATTGTAAAAAAAGACTATCAGAACACCAGTGTGCAGAGAGAAAACAAAACACATCATGCAAATGATGCAATATGCTGCGAGCGAGCGAGCGAGCAAATAATGTTTTGAACTGGAGTCGGCAAAGAGCCCCATAAATCAATATAGTTCGGGGCAGAGCCGAGTCATGCAGCAGTGACCTGAACTGCCTCAGGTCCCAACACCCTGACCTTTTCAGTCTGGCCCAGCACCTCATTCCAAGAGATCCAGAATACAAGAGCAGGGATGTGATGCTGAGGATTTATAAGGCACTGTTGAGGCCTCACTTTGAGTATTGTGAACAGTTTTGGACTCCTCATCTTAGAAGGGATGTGCTGGCATTGGATAGGGTCCAGAGGAGGTTCACAAGGATGATTCTGGGAATGAAAGGGTTATCATGTGAGGAACGTTTGATTCTGGGTCTGTACTCGCTGGAATTCGAAAGGATGCGGGGGGGGGAGCGCGGGGTGGAACCTCATTGAAACCTTTTGAATGTTGAAAGGCTGAGACAGAGCAGATGTGGAAAGGATGTTTCCCATGGTGGGAGAGTCCCTAGACAAGAATGCACACCCTCAGGACAGAGAGCAAAGGGGCATCCGTTCAAAGCAGATGCAAAGAAATTTCTTTAGCCAAAGGGTGGTGAATTTGTGGAATTTGTTGCCATGTGCAACTGTAGAGGCCAAGTCACTGGGTGTATTTAAGGCAGAGATTGATAGGTTCTTGATTGGACATGGCACCAGGTTAAGGGGAGGTAATGGGGTTGAGGAGGATTTTAAAAAAAAGGATCAGCCAAGATTGAATGATGGAGCAGACTCGATGGGCCAAATGGCCTAATTCTCCTCCTATGTCTTATGGTCTTAGATCATCATCCAAACATCGGGTTCAGTTGCCTCAGAACACTCTGAGGCCAGGACCTCAGTGCCTCGATTCAGCCTGTAACCGACCTTTCTGATTTGGCACAGTCTCCGTCCAAACATTGAGTTCAGTCAATTCAGTATTTACAGGAAAATGAGAAAGATTAGATTAGATTCAACTTTATTGTCATAGTGCCGAGTACAGATACAAAGCCAATGAAATGCAGCTAGCATCTGACCAGAAATGCACAGAATAGTGTTACTTACAAAATAACTGTGAATAAAAAGTGCTACAGCACAAATATAAAAGTACTGAGACAGTACAATACTGCTTAGTGCTGGGATGTGAGGTTCAGCAAGGTTACAGCCTCAGGGAAGAAGCTCTTCCTGTGCCTGCTGGTGTAATACGATAGACTTTATGAAAAACTGTAATAGACAAACAGCCATTGTGAAGAAGAAGACAAATTGTGCAAAGGTAAACAAGTTGTACGGAGAACATGAGAGTGGAGTCCTTGAAAATGAGTCTGTAGTTTGTGGAATGAGTCTGGTGTTGAGCTGTGTGAAGTTATCTACGCTGGTTCAGGAGCCTGATGGCTGTAGGGTAATAACTGTTCCTGAAGAGAGCATCGTTCAGATGGTGGGGGTCCTTGATGGATGTTGCTTTCCTGTGGATGTACTCAATTGCTTGCTCCAGCATTACCAACAAAATCCTTGATTCCAAATGGAATATGCTTTGGAAAAGCTGGACACTGCTAGCCATTGAATCTGGTGGATTGGAGGGATCTGCAGTCAGTGGAATTTGAGTGTTAGATTACTGCTGTTATTTATTAACTCAGAGGGCCTCTCTCCACTGTGCCAGTTCATGGGCAGCTGAGCGGGGCACTAATTATACTGACCTGGACTAACCGAAGCATTGGGTCAGTTGAGGTGACTTATCCACAAAATGTACACACAGCGAAGGAATTCTGGTTTCTGTTTGACAGTGTTGTGAACTCATCAGTGGTAGGAACTTGTAAAGCCCTAGGAAGTAAGTGTGTGTGTGTGTCTGTGTGTCTGTGTCTGTCTGTCTGTCTGCTAGATCTGCAGTTCCTGACCTCTTTTATATGCCATGGACCCTGTGAGGAATTGATTAGGCAGGTACAGAAACATCTTCTAAAAGATACTTGGGCAGGTAGATGGATGAGATACATTTAGAGCAGGAGTTCCCAACCTTTTTTATGCCATTAACCGAAGGGTTCATAGACCCCAGGATAGAACCCCTGTTGAGAAATATGTGGGTCAAACGCAGACAAATGGGACTAGCTCGAGTGGGGCTCTTGGTCAGCGTTGTCCATTTGGGCTGAAGGGTCTGCTCCCATGCTGTGTGTCTCTGATTTGTTACGGGGGAAGGGCTGGAGGAATAGGATATCAATTCACAATGCATGCTGCTGTTAGGAATACTCTGTTGTGACATCCCACACTGTAGGCGCCCCAGAGAATGGTGATGTGGGGGGGGGGGCGTGGAGAGGAGGGTCCAGACATGGAACTTCAACTTGGCCACAAGTTTTATATCCTTGAGGCAAAGTGCAGTAGGTTCAGCCAACCAGGCATCTTGGGGATTGTAGTTTTTCACTTTCTGCATAGACTCAGTGGCTACTTTACTTGCTAGCTCCTGTACCCAATAAAGTGGCCACTGAACGTATGTCCATGGTCTTCTGATGTAGCTCATTCACTTCAAGGTTTGACATTTGCATTCAGAGATGCTGTTCTGTACACTACTGTTGTAGTGCATGATTGTTTGAGCTGCTGTCACTTTCCTGTCAGCATGAAACAGTCTGGCCATTCTCCTCTGATCTGTCATTAATAAGGCATTTTTGCCCACAGAACTGACACTCACTGGATTTTCTTTGGTTTTTGGTCTATTTTTTGTAACCTCTGTAGACTGTCATGTATGAAAATCCCAAGAGGCAGTTTCTGAGATACTCAAACCACTCCATCTGGTACCAACGATCATTCCACAATCAAAGTCAGTTAGGTCACATTTCTTCCCCCTTCTGATGTTTGCTCTGAACAGCAACTGAACCTCTTGACCCTGTCTGCATGCTTTGATGCATGGAGTTGCTGCCACATGATTGGCTGATCAGATATTTGCACTGGAGGATAACTTGTGTTCCATTGTTTAAGGAAAAAAGGCTCTAAGAATAAGCCAGGAAATTATAGGCTGGTGAGCCTGACGTCAGTGGTGGGAAAGTTATTGGAAGGTATTGTAAGGGACCGGATGTATAAGTATTTGGATAGACAGGGACTGATTAGGTGTTGTCAACATGGTTTTCTGTGTGGTAAGCTATGTCTAACCAATCTGTTTTTCAAGAAAGTTACCAGGAAAGTGGATGAAGGCAAGGCAGTGGATGTTGTTACGTGGACTTAGCAAGGCATTTGACAAGGTCCCGCATGAGATGTTATTTGGCACTCAAGATGAGGTAGTAAATTGGATTAGACATTAGCTTTGTGGGAGAAGTCAGAGAGTCTCTGACTGGAGGCCTGTGACTAGTGCAGTGCCTCAGGGATCGGTGCTGGATCCTTCGTTGTTTGTCATCTACATCAACGATCTGGATGATAATGTGGTCAACTGGCTCAGCAAATTTGCAGATGTCTGCCAGGATTATGGGTGTAGTGGACAGTGAGCAGGACTATCACAGCTTGCAGTGGGATCAGGATCAAAAGGGAAACTCTCTGAAAAATTGAAGATGAAATTCAATGCAGACAAGACTGAGGTGTTGCACTTTGGGAGGGCCAGCCGGGATAGGTCTTACACAGTGAGTAGTGGAACAGTGAATACAGATCCATAATTCCTTGAATGTGGCATCACACACAGGTGGGGGTCATAAGGAAAGCTTTTGTCACGTTGGCCTTCATAAATCAAAGCATTAAGTACAGGAGTTGGGATGTTGTGTTGACATTGTATAAGATGTTGGTAAGGTGTAATTTGGGGTATTGTATGCAGTTTTGGTCACCTGCCTACAGAAAAAATGTAAATAACATTGAAAGAGTGCAGAGAAAATTTACAAGGATGTTGCCAGGACTTGAGGACCTGAGTTATAAGGAAAGATTAAATAGTTTTGGACTTTATCTCGGAGAATAGAAGATTGAGGAGAGATTTGATAGAGGTATACAAAATTATGAGGGATAGAGACAGGATAAATGCAAGCAGGCTTTTTTCACTGAGAGTGGTGATACTGGAAGTAGAGGTTATGGGTTAAGGGTGAAATGTTTAAGGGGAGCATGAGGGGAAACTTCACTCAGATAGTGGTGAGAATGCGGAATGAGTTGCCAGTACAAGTGGTGGATGCGGGGTCGATTTCAACAGTTAAAAGAAATTTGATACATGGATGAGAGGGGTATGGAGGGCTTTGGTCCAGGAGCAGGTCAATGGGAGTAAGCAACTTAATAAGACCATAAGATGTAAGACATGGGGCAGAATTAAGCCATTCAGCCCATCAAGTCTGCTCCACCATTCCATCACGGCTGATTCTGGATCCCACTCAACCCCATACACCTGCCTTCTCACCTTATCCTTTGATGCCCTGACCAATGAGGAGAAGATTAACTTCCATCTTAAATATGCCTGCAGACTTGGCCTCCACTGCAGACTGTGGCAGAGCATTCCACAGATTCACTACTCTCTGGCAAAATAAAATTACTCCTTACCTCTGTTCTAAAATGTCGTCCCTCAATTTTGAGGCTGTGCCCTCTAGTTTTGAATACCCCACCATAGGAAACGTCCTCTCCACATCCACTCTATCTAGTTCTTTCAACATTTGGAAGGTTTCAGTGAGATTCCCCCCCCCCCCACATTCTTCTAAATCCCAGTGTGTACAGGCCCAAAGCTGCCAAATGATCCTCATATGTTAATCCCCTCATTCCCAGAATCATCCTTGTGAACAACCTCTGGACTCTCTCCAATGACAACACATCCTTTCTGAGATATGGGGCCCAAAACTGTTGACAATACTCCAAGTGTGGCCTGACTAGTGTCTTATAAAGGCTCAGTATTATCTGCTTGCTATTGTATTCGATTGCCCTTGAAATAAGTGCCAACATTGCATTTGCCTTCCTTACCACAGACTCAACCAGTGAATTTACCTTCCAGGGGTCTTGCACGAGGACTCCAAAGTCCCTCTACACCTCTGATGTTTGAACCTTCTCCCCATTTAGATAATAATCCACACTATTACTCCTTTTACCAAAATGCATTATCATACATTTCCCAACACTGTATTCCATCTGCCACCTTTTTACCCATCGTCCTAATTTGTTTAAATCCTGCTGCAATCACATTGCTTTGTTGGCAATACCTACCCCTCCGCCTATCTTTGTATCACTTGCAAGCTTTGCCACAAAGCCATTAATTCCATTATTTAAATCATTGACAAGCAATGTGAAAAGCAGCAGTCCCAATACTGACTCCTGAGGAATAACAGTATTCAATGGCAGCCAACAGAAAAGGCTCCTTTTATTCCCACTCGCTGCCTCCTGCCTGTCAGCCATTCCTCTGTCCATGCCAATATCTTTCCTGTAATGGCATAGGATTTAATCATGTTAAGCAGCCTCATGTGTTATCTTATTAAATGTCTTCTGAAAATGCAAGTAAATGACATTAACTGCCTGTCCCTTGTACATCCTCTTGTTATTTCCACGAAGAGCTCTTAACAGATTTGTCAGGCAAGATTTCCTTAACAGAAACCATGCTGACTTTGACTTATTTTATCATTAGTCTCCAAGTACCCTGAAATGTTATCCTTAATAATAGACTACAATACTTTCCCAACCACAGTGGTTAGGCTAACTAGCCTATAATTTCCTTTCTTTTGCCTTCCTCCCTTCTTAAAGAGTGGATTGACATTTGCAATCTTCCAGTCCTCAGGGACCATGCCAGAATCGAGTGATTCTTGAAAGATCATAACCAATGCACCTCTCTCAGGACTGTGGGATGTAGTCCAGGTGACTTATCCACCTTAAGACCTTTTTGCACAAACTAGATGGGCCAAAGGGCCTGTTTCTGTAGTGTTGTATGACTCAATGACTATTAACAAGCAGGTGTATCCTATTATGTATTCCCCACTGAGTGTAGAACTACAGAGCTCAGAATCCACCATGACAATCCATACCACAACGTAAACAAGCGAGAGGTTCATAAATATGAACATGGTTCAAGAAATATGGGATTGCATCTTCAAAAATTCTTAGACAAACAGTTCCCATCTCAAAATGGGGTACTGATCCTGAGAATTTTGTGTAACCAAACTGTTTGTAAGTCAGAAATGAACAACAGAGGGAGGGAGAGGATTACAGAAACAGCTGAGGGGAGAGTGAGCTGGTGAGGGAAGAGCAAACACCAGCCTCACTCGCTTGGTGAGTGAGCAAGTTTGCTCTGCTTAAGTGAGGGTGTCTGGGAAAGCACACGGAAATGCACCATCCGTTCCCACCCTTCAAAAATGGTTGCAGCAACCAGCAAATTCAACCCATTCATTTGCTCATATGTATGGAGTGTCCAAGGCTGGGTATTCAGAATTGAGGAAGGACCTGTACTACTTGAATTTGAGGCTTTGTAAGGCATTGGCTGGACTACAGTTGGAGTACTGTGAGCAGATTTGAACCCCTTACCTGTGACGTTGAAGAGGATCTAGAGGAGATTCGCAAGAATGATTCTGAGAATGAAAGGGTTAAATTATGGGAAGTGTTTGGCTCTGGGCCTGTATGTACTGGAGTTTAGAAGAATGGGGAGGGATCTCGTTGAAGCCTATTGAACGTTGAAGAGCCTAGATAGAGTGGATGTGGAAAAGATGTTTCCGACAGTGGGCGAGTCTAGGATGAGAGCACAACCTCAGAATACCAGGACATCTCTTTAGAATGGAATGAGGAGAAACTTCTTAAGAAAGGTGTTGTTGAATCTATGGAATTCATTGCTACAGATGGTAATGGAGGTCAAGTCATTGGGTGTATTTAAAGCAGAGGTCGATAGGTCTTTGATTAGTAAGGGTTATGGGGAGAAGGCAGGGAGCTGGGGTTGAGGGGGATAATAAATCAGCCACGATGGAACGGCAAAACTGACTCACTGGTCCAAATGGCGTAATTCCAATCCTGTGGCTTGTGGTCTTGTAAACAAATAAAATTGGAAGGTTATTGGGAGTTATTTTCTGTCAACAGGGCTGCAGAAGGTACTTTGGGTGCTCAGATGTTGTGGCTGGAGTCTGGCCAAGTGAGCACATGTTCCAAGTGGAGGTCACTGGATACTTGTTGTGAGAAATTGCTCTGGTGCTTACAACGTCACCAAGAACTATTAACTGTTTCTGTGAACTGGGGTAAGAAGAAAAACAAAATTAGCTTGCTGAATGATGACAGCTGGTAAAGATGGAGAGCTGGGACAAACAAAGAAAAAACATTTGCATTTTAAGCTAATAGGGTAATCCATTAGGGTAACAATTCACAATACCCAAGGAGGATGCATTTTTTTCATAGATGTACCCCATTCTCCCCAACACTGATTTTTGTTCCAAATACTTTTCTAAATCCCTTTTGGGGGAAAAAATACCACTGAATATGTTTCCTTTGACTTTTTGTAGGGGTTTCAATGTCATAATGATGTATTAAAGTTCAAAGTAAATTTATTATCAAAGTACATATACAGTATGTCACCATCTACAACCCTGAAATTCATTTTTATGTGGGCATTCACAGTAAATATAAGAAACACAATAGAATCAAAGAATGACCACCCCATAACCAATGTGCAAAAGACAAACTGTGCAAATACAAAGAGGGGAAAAAAAGTAATAATAATAAATAATCAATAAACTTCTAACATAAGTTGTAGAGTCCTTAAAAGTGAGTCTGTAAGTTGTCCATGGGTATGGAACCAGCTCAGTGTTCGCATGAGTAAAGTTATCCCCTCTGGTTCGGAGCTTGGTGGTTGAGGAGTAATAACTGTTCCTGAAGCTGGTGGTATGGGACTTAAGACTCCTGACCTGCTTCCTGATGGAAGCAACGAGAAGAAAGCATGTCCTGGATGGTGAGGAGGTCCTTTCCTGTGACAGCACTCCTTGTAAATGTGCTCAGTGGTGGGGAAGGCTTTACCTGTGATGGACTGGGCTACATCCGCTAGATCTTGTAGGATTTTCCGTTCGAGGGCATTGGTGTTTCCATACCAGGAAGTGATGCAACCAGTTGGTACACTCTCCTTCGCACATCTATAGAAGTTTGTCATAGTTTTAGATGTCATGCTGAATCTGCATAAACTTCTAACCAAGTAGACGGTATGTTGGCGCCAGAATGTGTGGCAAACTTGCGGTCTGCCCCCAGCACGTCCCTGAGTGTATGGTTGGTTGTTAATGTGTGGCAAACTTGCGGTCTACCCCCAGCACGTCCCTGAGTGTATGGTTGGTTGTTAATGCAAACAATGTTGGCGCCAGAATGTGTGGCAAACTTGCGGTCTGCCCCCAGCACGTCCCTGAGTGTATGGTTGGTTGTTAATGCAAACAATGTTGGCGCCAGAATGTGTGGCGAACTTGCGGTCTGCCCCCAGCACGTCCCTGAGTGTATGGTTGGTTGTTAATGTGTGGCAAACTTGCGGTCTGCCCCCAGCACGTCCCTGAGTGTATGGTTGGTTGTTAATGCAAACAATGTTGGCGCCAGAATGTGTGGCAAACTTGCGGTCTGCCCCCAGCACGTCCCTGAGTGTATGGTTGGTTGTTAATGTGTGGCAAACTTGCGGTCTGCCCCCAGCACGTCCCTGAGTGTATGGTTGGTTGTTAATGCAAACAATGTTGGCGCCAGAATGTGTGGCAAACTTGCGGTCTGCCCCCAGCACGTCCCTGAGTGTATGGTTGGTTGTTAATGCAAACAATGTTGGCGCCAGAATGTGTGGCAAACTTGCGGTCTGCCCCCAGCACGTCCCTGAGTGTATGGTTGGTTGTTAATGCAAACAATGTTGGCGCCAGAATGTGTGGCAAACTTGCGGTCTGCCCCCAGCATGTCCCTGAGTGTATGGTTGGTTGTTAATGCAAACAATGTTGGCGCCAGAATGTGTGGCAAACTTGCGGTCTGCCCCCAGCACGTCCCTGAGTGTATGGTTGGTTGTTAATGCAAACAATGTATTTCTCGTTGTTTCAATGTACATGTGATAAAAGAATCTGAATGCAGTGCTCTGGGATGTTAGATGAGCACTGATCCTCCTGTTAACTATGAGGATTACCACATTCCTATTGGTCCAGGCAGCCTGTCTCTGTGTTATATTTTTCACAGCATTTGTTTCTGTTAAAAGATTAAATCCTAGCCAAAAACATGGACTAATTATTAGAAGTATCTTTTTTAAAAATCGTTATTTTATTTAGTGAAGTAGGCCGTTCCGGCCCTTCGAGTCACCACACCCCAGCAGCACCCTTCCGATTAACCCTAACCTAATCACAGGACAATTTACAATGACCAGTTAATCTACCCGGTGCGTGTTTGGACTGTGGGAATAAATTAGAGCACCCGGGGAAAGCTCACGCATTCCACAGGGAGGACGTACAGCCTCCTTGCAGGATGGCACCAGAATTGAAGTCTGGAATGCCCCAAGCTGTTGTGTATTGTGCAAACCGCTACACGACCCTGGCACCAAATGCTCTGCCTGAGGCACAAACTCACAGCCTCAGCATTATAAATACCAAAGTTCTGGTGTGTTCAGATACAATCCAATCTCTCGTCAAACAGGTTGCAACCTGCTCAAATTTTACTGTGCTTTGTTACCAATTCTGCTGTAAAAACATTCCTTTAAGTTGAATGTGATGCTTGTGAGTGGTGATCTTGTGAATTCTGACCCATTCTGTATTAATTTACAAGAAAATTTTCAAAGGGTGTGAGAATTTGTAGAGCACTGCAGCACAGAAACAGGCCCTTCTAGTCTGTGCTGAGCTGTTTTGCCTACTCCCATTGACCTGCACCTGGACCATAGCCCTACATACCCCTCCTATCCATTACTTATCCAAATTTCTCTTAAATATTGCACTCGAACCCACATCTACCACTTCCACGAGCAGCACATTCTACCCTCGCACCAACCCCTGAGTGAAGAAGTTCCTCCTTGTGTTCCCCATGAATACTTCAACTTACACCCTTAATCCATGATCTCTCGTTGTGGTCTCACTCAACCTTAAGGTTAATGTAAGCAGGCTTTTTTCTCGTATCTATATCACTCATAATTTTGTATACCCCCCCCCCCCATTCTCCTACTTTCCAGGGTATAAAGTCCAAACCGAATCAACCTTTCCCTATAACTCAGGTCCTCAAGACCCGGCAACATCCTTGCGGCTTTCATCTGGACTGCTGCTGCAAAGTTAACGAATTTCGTGACATATACCGGTGATAATAAACCTGATTTGGAAAATTCATAAATTGTATGCTAAAACTGTACTGTTTCTTGTGGCTTCTGTATAACAGATACCGCAATCAGTGGTCCCTCTCACCTCACGCATTCTCTTCTGGAATATGTGACAGTAATAAACCAATTAGTAACTAAATTTGCTTCCTCATAAAACATTTAAAAAATGCTTTTAGCTTTTGTTCTCAAGTTCCGATTACTAGTTAATCACTGGTGCGTATACTTTTCTAATGACTTGAGGAACCCAACCTTTAAACATTAACCTCTCTAGGATGTCTAAAATTAGCGATTTCTCTGCTCATAAATGGGAACCTGTGGCAATCAGTCAGTGCAGGAAACACTCAGCAAGTCGGGCAGCATCTGTGGAAAGAGAAACTGAGTTAATGTTTTAACTTGAGGAATGTTTCCAGCATTTTCCGTTTTTATTTCAGGTTTCCAACATCTCCAAATTGCTTTAATTTCAGCCTTATGAAACCCTGTCCTTTTCCAAATCGACCTACACTGAAACACATCAGTAAACTAAGCTAATGTTTGTAATGTGAGAATGAGATCTGGTGTCACATGTACATAGCCCAAGGCATTTCTGATCATTAATACCTGAACATTTTGGTTTAAAATAAAAACTTGAACTGATAAACACATCAAATATTAATGCGCAGTTTAAAACAGTAAATCTGATCAGTTGACCATAAGACATAGGAGCAGAATTAGGCCATTCGGCCCATTGAGTCTGCTCCACCATTCCTTCATAGGTGATTTATTATCCCTCTCAATCACAATCTAATGCCTTCTCCCTGTAACCTTTGATACCCTTACCAATCGAGAACCCATCAACCATTGTTTTAAATATTCCCAATGATGTAGCCTCCACAGCTGTCTGGCTGGAGAATTTTTGTTTCCTCATCTGTTCAAAAGGGATGTCCTTAAATGTTGGGGCTGTGTCTTTCGATCAAAGACTCTCCACCCCACTATAGGAATCATCTTCTCTATGTCCACTCTATCTAGGTCTTTCAATATTCGAGAGGTTTCAATGAGATTCTCCCCTCATTCTTCTAAACTTCAGCAAGTACAGGCCCCAGAGCCATCAAACACTCGTCATAGGATCATTCTCATGAACCTCATCTGGATCTAATACCGGCACGTCCTTCCTTAGATAAGGGGCTCAAAGCTGCTAACAATATTCCATCTGTGGTCTGACCAATGTCCTGTATAGCCTCAACATAACATCCTTGCTTCTAAATTCTAGTCCTCTTGAATGAATGCTGTCATTGCATTTACCTTCTTTACCACCCACACAACCTTTATGGAATCCTGCACAAGGACTCTCAAGTCCTTTGCACCTCTGATTTCTGAATTAGCTCCCTGTTTGGAAAATAGTCTACGCCTTTATTCCATCTACCAAAATGCATGGCTGCACTTCCCTTTACTGTGTTCTTTCTTTGCCCATTTTCCTAATCTGTCTGGGTCCTCCTGTAAACCCCTTGCTTCTTCAAGACTACTGGAAAAAGTACCAAACGGTACGGTAAGTGGCAAGCAAGGACAATATTTACCACTCGTTGCCGTAGCCTTGATTTGAGCTGAACCCCTGCAGTCCTTGTGGTGGAGGTCCTCCCCAGTGCAGTGCATTGCAGCACTCTGGCCTGGTGATGGTGAAGAAACAGCGATTACATTCATGTTGTCAGTGACTCGATGGGGAAGGGATAGAATGCGCACTTGCCTGCTCTTCTTGTCCTCACGTTACCAATCACTGGTTTTGCAAAAACTTCGGCTGCTTATGTTGTTGCATCCCTGATGATTTGCTTTCCAATTAAAGCCTCCATGGCGGCCAAGTGAAGTTTATTTTCATTTCAATAAATTAACCAAAAGGTGAGATGAAGTGAAACCCCAGAATCTGGTTTATTTTCACTGACATAGGTCATGAAATTTGTTGTTTTGCAGTAGCAATACATTGCAATGTGTAAAATATTCTGTAAATGGTAATAAGGCATTAAATGTGTATTTTTTAAAAGATCAAGTAAGTTGGGTAGTGGGGTAGAGATGCATCTCTACCAAAGGAGGTGTAAGTCGCTCCTTCACTCGACCAGCCTGCAGGTCACCCTCGGGCGAGGTGTAGCACCTGCTTAGCCCCAGATCAGGGCCATGTGAAGCCATGGGAGCAGGTGGTGGATGGTCGTATGAGCAGCTGGTGCACATCACAAATCCTGGTTATGCGACCACTGATGCTAGGCTGACAATCTCTGAAGAGTATTGATGATCACTGCAGTCACCTGTCTTGTAAGGACACTGCCCAGAAGAAGGCCATGGCAAACCACTTCTGTTATTTTTACATATTTATATAATATATATATTTGCCAAGAAACAATCATGGTCATAGATCATGATTGTTCTTGACAAGTTTTTCTACATAATTGCCTACGTTGTATGATACGGCACATAACGATGGTGAGTGCAGAAAGAGAGCAAAAATAGTGAGTTGGTGTTCATGGGTTTATTGTTCGTTGTGAACTCTGTTGGCGGAGGGGGAAAATGTTGTTCGTAAAATATTGAGTATGTGTCTGATGGTAGTAATGAGAAGAGGACATGTCCTGGGTGATCCTTAGTGAAGATGTTCTCAGTGGTGGTAAGGCTAGTTCCTGTGGTGGAGCTGTCTGAGTTGACAGCCCTCTGCAGTCTGTCACTATCCTGTGCAGTGGGCCTTCCATACCGGGCGGTGATGCAACCAGTTAGAATGCTCTCCACAGTCCATCTGCAGTCATTGGTGACGTACCAAATCTCCTCAAGCTCCTAATGAAATATAGCCGCTGCTGTGCCCTTGTTGTTGGGCCCTGGATAGATCTTCAGAGATGAAAGTTATCATCAGTTCTGAAGAGTTACCCGAGATAAAGTTGGCATTTAGGGCAGTAATGAAGGTCCTCAATCTCTGTCTGTCCTTGGCCATGTGACGTCACACACAGATATAGGACTCTTCATTGCTGATTCTGTAACAAATTTTTTTGACCAGTCGGGGGTGTTAGCCCTCAGCTGAACCCTCGAACCTGGAGGACCACTGGACCTAGTCTTAATCTCAGCTCTACCTTTAGACCTGTTTGGCATGAGTGACCCTATCCAGAGCCAAAGCATAGAGCCCTGACTCCAACCAACGTGACTCTCTGGGTCATTGAGGGATGCAAGCCTCCAAACCCTCCGACAAAGTTGTGGTCCTGGAGGAAGTTGGCAATGTTCAAAGTAAGTTCCTATCAAAGTAGGTATTTGTTACTATATACTACCCTGGGATTCATTTTCTTGCAGACATTTACGGAAAAATAAAGTACAATAGAATCAATGAAAAACATAACTGGCCAATGACTGACAAACAACCAATGTGCAAAAGACAAACTCTGCAAATAAAAAAATTACAGAGAATCAGTTCAGAGTTGTGGTGAGTTCTTCCTGTCCTGTGCTAAATCGAGGTCCTGTCTGCATACTTAGATAGACATGGATAGACAATCCCACAGTACAGTTGTGAAGAAGCGTTGGCAGTCTTGTCCAGGAATCTAGCCAATAATGATCCCACAATCAGCCCTGAAGGAACTCGTCTTCATCGTGTGCCTCTTTGTGGGGGGTCTACTGTGTTCAAATTGGCTGTCACAGTTTCTTTTTCCAGGTGCAATCATCAGTTATGGTTATGAATAGTGAGGAAAGGCAGCCTCTTTAAACACAGAACAGTACAGGCCCTTCGGCCCACAATGTGTGTTGACCTTTTGACCTACTCTAAGATCAATCTAAACATTCCCTCCAACATAGTCCTCCATTTTGAAAACTTTCTTAAATGTTCTAACATATCTTCCTTTACCACTACCCTAGGCATCATTCTCCACACATTTATGAATCTTTTTTTTTAAAAAACCTTGCTTCTGATATCCCCTCTATACTTTCCTCCAATATCTTAAAATTATGTTCCCATTCCATGCCCCTAACGCTCTGTGTAAAAAGCCTGCCTCTGACATTATACTTTTGCCCACTCACCTTAAAATTATGTGCATATTAGCCATTTATGCGCAGGGAAAAAGTCTTTAGTTGTCCACTCTATGTGTGCCTCTTGTCATCTTGTACACCTTTATCAAGTTGTCTTTCATCTTCCATTGCTCCACAGAGAAAAGTGCTAGCCCACTCAACCTTTCCTCATAAAACATGGTCTCCAATCCGGAGGGCATGCTGGTAAACCACCTGCATTCATTTTCCTATAATGTGACCAGAACTGAATGCAGAATCTAAGGGTTGTCTGTCTAGGGTTTTGTGGAGCTGCAACGTTACCTCATGGCTCTTAAACTCAGTCCCCCAGCTGATGAAGGCCAACATCCATACACCACCTTAACTCTGTCTGGGTTTAGTTGCTGGATACATTTTAAAATGTCTAGAGTGGGGAAGGAAAATCCAAACCTTACAAAGTCTAGTTTTGGAGCTCAGCATAAGTCGTCATTATGATGTCCCATCATGTGGGTGACCATGATTGTTCTTGGCAATTTTTTTTTACAGAAGTGATTTGCCATTGCCTTCTACTGGGCAGTGTCTTTACAAGATGGGTCACCCCAGCCATTATCAGTACTGTTCAGAGATTGCCTGGTGACAGTGGTGGGATGGCAGCTAAGCAGGTGCTACACCTTGACCCAAGGGTGCCTTGCACCTCCTTTGGTAAAGACATATTTCATCCCCCACCACCCTAGAATGCAAGTAACCAATTTAAAAACAAATGATGGGAGGCTGCATCAGCAGTATTGACCTTCAAAGGAGCATGAGGTCTTTTTCAACAGTCTGCAAGGTTGCGGTGATCCAGATGGATACAAAAGTCCTTCAGCAGTTCTGGAAGAAGAGAAATGTTTTCTCTGAACTGTGGCCAAAACTTTCAGCTTCAGTAAGCACCTGGCAAAAAATAATCAGTTGTTGTTCTCGGGGTTTTTGTTCTGTTGTCTTGTTTTTACAGAAAGTTGATTGTACCTTATCTTTAGCAACACATAGAAAATGCTGGAGGAACTCAGCAGGCCAGGCAGCATCTATGGAAAAGAGAAAACAGTTGACATTCTGGGTCGAGACCCTTCATCGGGTTTGGGTCCCTGTTACTCTTTTCCATAGATGCTGCCTGACATCCCGAGTGCCTGCAGCATCCAGTTCACATCCGTCTGGATCACTGCAACCTTGGTAGACTGGTGACAAAGTCTGCATGCTCCTTTGAAGGTCAATACTGCTGACGCAGCCTCAAATAGTCTGTTTTAAATAGTTCCTCCAGCACTTACGTGTGTGTGTGTGTGTGTGTGTGTGTGTGTGTGTGTGTGTGTGTTGCTTTGGATTTCCAGCGTTGGCAGATTTCCTCGCCTTTGTGCTACCTTACTTTTAGTTCATTTCATGGCCCTGGATTCACTGAAGCATTTCATTATGGTTAGCAAGACGCTATTACAGCTTGCGGGAGTCGGAGTTCAATTCCAGAGGAGGTTCGCACTTTCTGCCCGTGAAACTTGTGTGTTTCCACCGGGTGCTCTGGCTTCCTCCCACGGTGCAAAGACGTAGCAGTTGGTAGGTTAACTGGTGATTGTAAATTGTCCTGTGATTAGGCTTTGGTTAGATAGGTGGGTTGTTGGGCGGAGTGGCTCAGTGGGCTGGAAAGGCCTCTTTCGTGCTGTATCTAAAGAAGAGGAAGCCACACTGCCCAGCAACCATAGCTCAATCACAGGACAACGTACAATGACCAGTCGACCTACCAGCCGTGGGAGGAAACCCATGGGCATACAGGGAAGGACTTTCTGAGAGGAGCTGAACTTCGAACTCCAGCACCCCGCGCTGTAATAGTGTTGCGCTAACCGCTACACTACCGCGGCTCGTTGGGCAAGAGAGGCCTGTTCCGTGCTGTATATCTAAATAAAAATAAATAAAATTTCTGACCCCTGCTGTGAGTTTGCGCTCTGTAATGCCGTCTTACTGTGCTAAATTCCCGAGAAGTAATCACTCGCTGAGTGCCTTCAAGGTACAACAAACGACACATCAGCACACGGCTTGAGTGATCAGTCATTTTTCTTAATCCTCTTTCTCTTAAGTACTTGAACAAAAACGATGGGATTGTATTACACATGCACTCTTGCAGAAATAAATATTTAACTCCAGTCAACAGCTGCTGCTTTTGGCTTAATCAGCAATAAGAAGCTTCTGGATTTTCTTTTTGCATTTTGCAAGCACCAGTAAATTCAGCTAAGGTTTATTTATGTGTTAAACTGATACCCAGGTGGATGTAACAGATCCCACTGTTTCTGGAGCAATATCCAATATTTATTTATTTAGTGAGATGGTACAGAACAGGCCCTTCAGCCTAACAAGCTGCATCCCCCAGTAACCCACCTTTTTAACCCTAGCCTAATGATGGGACAGTTTACAATGAACAATTAACTTATTAACAGGTACATCTTTGGACTGTGGGAGGAAACTGGAGCACCCAGAGGAAACCCACACGGTTCAAGGGAAGAACGTACAAACCCTTTACAGACAGTTGAACTCTGAAATGCCCAGAGCTGTAATAGTTCTGATACCGTGCTGCCTGACCGGTGCCCTGGTTGTTTGTCTCTGGACTCGCATCACAGAATACCTGGCCATTATTAAATTGTCTGTGAGATCCTGCAGAGTACAGATTGTGGCTGCGGGGCTTCCTAAGTTACACAAATGACTACAGTTCAGGGGTTAGCTACGTCTCACAGAATGGTCAATCTGCCATCCTTGTCTCAAGTGGCCAGCCTCATCCCTATGTTTGAGTGATAACACAGACTTTAGCAATCGGGTTTTTATCTCATGAAGGAATATATAGCATATGGGTGAAGTCACACCCAGAGTATTTCTGTACAGTTTTAGCAAAGAGACACAACCGAGAAGCAGCTCCTTCCCTTCAACCATGAGCACGACCTCTTCACTCCTTTTATTTTGTATTATTTATTCAGTTTGTGTACTGCGCTGCTGCAGAACAACAAATTTCACATCATATTAGGCTGGAAAGAAGGACAAGGTGTAGTAAACCATGTATGTAGGTTGTAATTGGGTTACCTGTTGGACATGCCCCTCTGCTGACAGCTCCTGTTGCTCCTCCCACAGACCCCTGAATAAAGGCCATTGTGCCACTGCTCCTCCCTCGTCCGGGGCAGATACTCAGCATGGACGTTGGTCCATTTACTGTTAATAAAAGCCTTTCAGTATTTACTCTACTTCCAGTCTTTTGGAGTAATTGTTAGTGCATCACAAGGTTTATAAGAACGTTGGGCCCAGGCGGTAGGGAGAGGTTGGGAAGACTAGGGGGTGTATAAAATTATGAGGGCCAGTGACCAGTCTTCTTCCATAGGGATACACAATCACAAACCAGGGTTAAGGTGAGGGAAAAGATCTGAGGGGCAACATCTCCGTGCAGAATGAGGAAATAGTTGAGTAAGGTACAAACATCATATTTAGGTAATTTGGACGGGTGCATAGATAGGAAAGGTTTAGACCAGGGGTTCCCAACCACGGACCAACACTATTAAGCAAGGGGTCCATGGACTGCAGGTTGGGAACCCCTGCGATATGGCCCAAAGCTGAGCAAATGGGACTCACATGGGCACCTTGGTTGGCATGAATAAGTTATGTTAAAAGGCTGGTTATTGTACTGAATAAATCAATAAATATACAGGTTAAGCTCCTATCTATATAGTATAGAGTGTAGAGAAGAAGTGGAGAGGCTGCTGGATTGGTGTGAGAACAACAACCTAAGCCTAAAGACAAAGGAAATCATTGTGGGCTTCAGGGAAGTGCAGATGAACCATCCCCTTTTGCGAATTCATGGCTACTGTAGAGAGAGTTAAGAACACCAAGATCCTGGGATTTCACATCATGGATGGGCTCACCTGGTCCCTTAATATCACCTTCCTGAACAAGAAGACACAGCAGCACCTCCACTTCCTAAGATTAAGGCAAGTAAGGCACCCCCCCCCCCCAAAAACATCTACCATAAGGCAGGAGACTCCGATGCATAAAAACAAGAATGGTCAGGATGAGAAACAGTTTCTTCCCCTGGGCCTTTGGGCTTCTGAACTCCCTGCTGCGTAATCTTCAGAATGGCTCTGGTCACACATACAAAATGCTGGTGGAACGCAGCAGGCCAGACAGCATCCATCGGAAGAAGCACAGTCGACGTTTCAGGCCGAGACCCTTCGTCAGAACTAACTGAAAGAAGAGATAGTAAGAGATTTGAAAGTGGGAGGGGGAGGGATGGAGCTAAGAGTTGATTGGCAAAAGGGATACAAGGCTGGAGAAGGGAAAGGATCATGGGATGGAAGGCCTAGGGAGAAAGAAAGAAGGGGGGAGCGCCAGAGGAACATGGAGAGCAGGCGAGGAGTTATTGTGAGAGGGACAGAGAGAGGAAAAAAAGGGAAAATAAATAAATAAATAAATAAGGGATGGGGTAAGAAGGGGGGAGGGGCATTAACTGAAGTTAGAGAAGTCAATGTTCATGCCATCAGGTTGGAGGCCACCCAGACAATATATAAGGTGTTGTTCCCATCAGGTTGGAGGCTACCCAGAAGGGTCCAAAACGTCAACTGTGCTTCTTCCTATAGATGCTGCCTGGCCTGCTGCGTTCCACCAGCATTTTGTGTGTGTTGCTTGAATTTCCAGCATCTGCAGATTTCCTCGTGTTTGCGTAATGTCACTGGTTAATCTGTTCCGTACCTTAAAATAGTTAATATTAATGCACTTTAGTTTGTTTTTTATGTGTGATCCACCTGTAGATTTTGTCCTCACCTTCACCTTCATGTTATGGGTACTACTGTGCTTTACACGCTGGTTTGAAAAAACATTGTCTCGTTTCTATATATGGTTATATACATTATATACCTGTATCTAGTTAAATGACAATAAACAACTTGATATGTCACCCTTGGAACCTTGAAATTGAACCCCCCCCCCCCCCCAAGTATCATCCTCACTTTTTGTACTCCTAAGTTTACCTGAGTCAGAAACACTGTGGTTTCAGGTTGCTCTGGTAAGTTAATTAGCTACAAATTTGTCTTCATTGCTGCCATTTGGAAGGAAGTACAAGAGTCTCAGAACTCACACCACCAGATTCAGGAACAGTTATTATCCACCAAACATCAGGCTCTTGAACTAGAGAGTGTAACTTCACTTGCCTCATCACTGAACTGTTCCCACAACCTATGGACTGACTTTCAAGGACTCTTCGTCTCATGTAATTGATATTTATCATTTATTTATTATAATTTTATCGCTTTTATATTCGCACAGTTTTTTGTCCACCCTGTTGAATGTGGTCTTCCATTGGTTCTATTGAGTTTCTTGGATTTACTGTGTATCACATAAGAAAACAAACCTCAGGGTCGTATATGGTGACATATATGTCCTTTGATAATAAATGTACTTTGAACTTGAGCTTTGATTAGCACTGTATTTAGTTACTTTTTGTATTTAGTTAGAATGAACTGATGAGTACAGATCTCTACGAGAGATCAAAATATTGGACCAGGAAGTTCCACAGCTCAGCACATCACCCTCCACGGACTCTGTTTACATTTCTCGTTGCCTCAGTAAAGCTGCCATCATAATCAGACCCCACCCATCCCTGACATTCTCTTTCTCCCCTCACCCAACAGACAGAAGTCTGAAAGCATGTACCACCAGGCTTCTATCCACTGTTATCAAATTCTTCAATATAGTGTAGTCGTTAGCACAATGCCTGCCTGCTGCGTTCACCAGCAACTTTGATGTATGCTGTCTGTAAGGCGTTGGCTTGTTCTCCCTGCGACAGCGTGGGTTTCCTTTGGGTGCTCCGGTTTCCTCCCAGTGTCCAAAGACATACTGATGGTAGGTTATTTGGTCATTTGTAAATTGTCCCATAATTAGGTGAGGGTTAAATTGGGGGGCTGCTTGCAGGCGTGGCTCGATAGACTCCTCCAACCTATTCCACGCTCTTTCTCAACAAAATAAAAATAAGATGGACTCTTGGTCTGGTAATCTGCCTCGTAATATTCTTGCACTTTATCATTTACCTGCACTGCACTTTCTCGGTAGTTTTTACACTTTATTCTGCATTGTTATTGCTTTACCTTGCTCTGCCTCAATGCACTATGGAATGATTGGATGTGTATGAGCAGTAGGCAAGACAAGCTTTTCACTGCATCTCGATAAGTGTGATGATAATAATCCAATACCATCAGATTTCCTTGGTCATGGAACCAAAGGAATTCCTTCTGAAGTTATCAATAAGATTGAAAGAGTACAGAGAAAAGTTACAAGGATGTTGCTGGGACTTAAGGACCTGAATTATAGGGAAAGGCTGAATAAGTTGGGACTCTATTTCCTGGAGGTTGAAAGAAGATGTGATAGACGTATACAAAATTATGAGGGTTAATAATAGGGTAAATACAACCAGTTTTTTTCCACTGTGGTTGGGGAAAGACAAGAACATGTCTTAAGGGTCATGGGTTAAGGGTGAATATTTAGGGGGACGACTTCACTCGGAGGGTCATGAGAGTGTGGAATGAGCTGCCAGCAGAAGTAGTGGATGTGGGTTCCATTGCAACGTTTAAGAGAAGTTTTAAATAAGTACATGGTTGGGAGGGTATGGAGGGCTATGGTCCCAGTGTAGGTTGATGGGAGTAATAATAGTTTGGCACAGACTAAATGGGCTGAAGGGCCTGTTTCTGTGCTGTAAGGTTCTATGACTCTGTGACAGGGGTTCCCAACCTGGGGTCCATGGACCCCTTGGTTAATAGTAAGGCTCCATGGCATAAAAAAACGTTGCAAACCCCTGCCCTATGGTATTTAGTAACATCATTACCCAAACTCACCAAGAAGCTAAAGCAGGAGCCGGATTCCTGCTGCTGCCCGTAGCATAGTGCTTGGCACAACGCTTTATGGAGCAAGTGACCCGGCCCTGCCTGTAAGAAGTTTGTACCTTCTCCCTGTGATGGTACAGCTTTTCTCAGGGTGCTCCGGTTGGTAGGTTAATCGGTCATTGTAAATGGTCCCGTGATTAAGCTGGATTTAAATTGGGAGGTTGCTGAGTGCAGGGCTGGAAGGGCCTGCTCCACGTTGCATGTCGGTAAGATAAAATAAAAAATGGAAGTGCTGAGAGTCGTCAGTAAATGTAAACAATTAGAGTGAAACAGACTTTAAATATTAATATCAAATTGCTAAGTGCTTTTGGGTGTCCTGATATTACAAAAGGATTTTTAGAAACTACAGATCCTGTGACATTCACATTTTAAAATTTCTTAAAGCTGGTGTTAATTTTAAAGCTGATAAAGTGAGTCTAGCTCTCCTTCCTTCTAGTTAAGTGAGTAAAATTTTTGCTGTGATGAACTTGAAATGCCGCGGGTACTAGAAGTATAAATGGGCTTCATCCCCGCTTCAAACCGAGCATCCTCTCTGTCTAACTGAGGGTAGTTTTCTCAGAGCCTGAGAACAGGCTGTCTGCTCGTCAGAGATTCCAATCGTGGAAGATCAGTCCTTCCCCAACACCCACCAAAGTTTGCTGAGAGCAACTCCCAGAGAAAGATACAGGAGCATGTTTTTTTAAAAAATGGGGTGACAGTGTGGAGATACGTCTCCAGAAAAAGGTGTAAGGCATGCCTTCCCTGTTAGTCAGCGGGATACCCTTGGGCAAGGTGTAGCACCTGCTTCGTGTCCCCCCCCCCCCAAAATGGAAAGACCTTAATTGCCCACATCATAGGTCACAACACATGATGATGATGTTTAAAAAAAAAGTCCAGATGAAGGGTCTTGGCCTGAAATGTCAACTGTACTCTTTTCCATAGATGCTGCCTGGCCTGCTGAGTTCTTGCAGCATTTTGTGTGTGTTGCTTGGATTTCCGGCATCTGCAGACTTTCTCTTGTTTCTGATGACAAAAAAAGACTCTTATTAGTTGTAAATAAAAATTTTTAAAGATAGTTGGCCAAGTACATGGATAGGAAAAATTTAAAGAAAAAGAAGGGTAAAGAAAGTTTAGCAACACACATCAAAGTTGCTGGTGAACGCAGCAGGCCAGGCAGCATCTCTAGGAAGAGGTACAGTCGACGTTTCAGGCCGAGACCCTTCGTCAGGACTAACTGAAGGAAGAGTTAGTAAGAGATTTGAAAGTGGGAGGGGGAGGGGGAGATCCAAAATGATAGGAGAAGACAGGAGGGGGAGGGATGGAGCCAAGAGCTGGACAGGTGATTGGCAAAGGGGATATGAGAGGATCATGGGACAGGAGGCCCAGGGAGAAGGAAAAATGGGGGGGAACCCAGAGGATGGGCAAGGGGAATAGTCAGAGGGACAGAGGGAGAGAAAGGAGCGTGACAGAAAGAATATGTGTATAAAAATAAATAACGGATGGGGTATGAGGGGGAGGTGGGGCATTAGCGGAAGTTAGAGAAGTCAATGTTCATGCCATCAGGTTGGAGGCTACCCAGACGGAATATAAGGTGTTGTTCCTCCAACCTGAGTGTGGCTTCATCTTTACAGTAGAGGAAGCCGTGGATAGACATGTCAGAATGGGAATGGGATGTGGAGTTAAAATGCGTGGCCACTGGGAGATCCTGCTTTCTCTGGCAGACAGAGCATAGGTGTTCAGCAAAGCGGTCTCCCAGTCTGCGTCGGGTCTCGCCAATATATAGAAGGCCACATCGGGAGCATCGGACACAGTATATCACCCCAGTCGACTCACAGGTGAAGTGTCGCTTCACCTGGAAGGACTGTCTGGGGCCCTGAATGGTGGTAAGGGAGGAAGTGTAAGGGCATGTGTAGCACTTGTTCCGCTTACAAGGATAAGTGCCAGGAGGGAGATCAGTGGGGAGGGATGGGGGGGACGAATGGACAAGGGAGTCGCGTAGGGAGTGATCCCTGCGGAAAGCAGAGAGAGGGATGGAGGGAAAGATGTGCTTAGTGGTGGGATCCCGTTGGAGGTGGCGGAAGTTACGGAGAATAATATGTTGGACCCGGAGACTGGTGGGGTGGTAGGTGAGGACCAGGGGAACCCTATTCCTAGTGGGGTGGCGGGACGATGGAGTGAGAGCAGATGAGCGTGAAATGGGGGAGATGCGTTTGAGAGCAGAGTTGATGGTGGAGGAAGGGAAGCCCCTTTCTTTAAAAAAGGACAGGGGCTTCCTTTAAAAAAGGAGGACATCTCCCTCGTCCTGGAATGAAAAGCCTCATCCTGAGAGCAGATGCGGCGGAGACGGAGGAATTGCGAGAAGGGGATGGCGTTTTTGCAAGAGACAGGGTGAGAAAAGGAATAGTCCAGATAGCTGTGAGAGTCAGTAGGCTTATAGTAGACATCAGTGGATAAGCTGTCTCCAGAGATAGAGACAGAAAGATCTAGAAAGGGGAGGGAGGTGTCGGAAATGGACCAGGTAAACTTGAGGGCAGGGTGAAAGTTGGAGGCAAAGTTAATAAAGTCAACGAGCTCAGCATGCGTGCAGGAAGCAGCGCCAATGCAGTCGTCGATGTAGCGAAGGAAAAGTGTGGGGCAGATACCAGAATAGGTACGGAACAAAGATTGTTCCACAAAGCCACCAAAAAGGCAGGCATAGCTTGGACCCATACGGGTGCCCATAGCTACACCTTTAGTTTGGAGGAAGTGGGAGGAGCCAAAGGAGAAATTATTAAGAGTAAGGACTAATTCCGCTGGCGGAGCAGAGTGGTAGAGGGGAACTGACTAGGTCTGGAATCCAAAAAGAAGCGGAGAGCTTTGAGACCTTCCTAAAGGGGGATGGAAGTATATAGGGACTGGACATCCATGGTGAAAATAAAGCGGTGGGGGCCAGGGAACTTAAAATCGTCGAAAAGTTTCAGAGTGTGAGAAGTGTCACGAACATAGGTAGGAAGGGATTGAACAAGGGGTGATAAAACCGTGTCGAGGTATGCATAAACGAGTTCGGTGGGGCAGGAGCAAGCTGAGACAATAGGTCTGCCAGGACAGGCAGGTTTGTGGATCTTGGGTAGGAGGTAGAAACGGGAAGTGTGGGGTGTGGGAACTATAAGGTTGGTAGCAGTGGATGGGAGATCCCCTGAGCGGATAAAGTCAGTGATGGTGTGGGAGACAATGGCCTGGTGATCCTTAGTGGGGTCACGATTGAGGGGTAAATAAAAGGAGGTATCCGGGAGTTGTCGCTGTGTCTCGGCAAGGTAGAGGTCAGTACGCCAGACTACAACAGCACCCCCCTTTATCGGCGGGTTTTAGCTTTGTTTGTCACATGCCCATCAAAAAGTACAGTTAAATGCATAGTTTGTGTCAAATCTGATCAGCAGGGATTGTTGCAATGTTTCTGGCAGCTACATAAATCACTAACTCTAAGCTTAATGTCTTTGGATTGTGGGAGGAAACCCAGGCAATCATGGGGGAGAACATACCAACTCCTTACGGGCAGTGGCGGGAATTGAACCCCAGTCAGTGATGGCTGGCAGTGTAAAGCGATGTGCTAACCTCTATGCTACTGTGCCACACACTTCAAATTTGGATTTAGGTTCAGAAGGTTTTAGGCCAAACACTAGCAAACGGGACTAGCTTGGGTGAGGCACCTTAGATAGTATGGATTAGTTGGACCAAAGGGCCTGTTTCCAATGCTCATGACTTCAACGTCTGTCCAACATGGTGTTAGAAGAAACCTCCAAAATATATGTAGAGTTGCTGACCCTTCAGTGTTTGCAGTGAGGGTGGGACCATGGTGAGTATGACCTGAAATGTTGACCCTATCTCTTTCCACAGATGCTGCTTGACCTGTTAAGTTTCTGTGCGATTTCTGTTTTTATTTAGGTCAGGATCTTGGCTCCTTAGGAGGTCATTTAGTGTATCAGTGTTTTGTTTTTATTTTACTTAGAGATACAGGACAGTAACAGGGCCTTTGGCCCAACGAGCCTGCACTGCCCAATTACACCCCCGTGACCAATTGACCGACTAACCAATATGTCTTTTTATGGGGGGTGAGGAGGGGGAACCGGAACAAATCCAGACAGTCATGGGGAGAACGTGCAAACTACTTATCGACAGTGGCGGGAATTGAACAGTAGCTATAATTGCGTTGTGTCAACCGCTATGCTGCTGTGCCACAAACAAGATGCTGTAGATCTGTAGATGCTGGAAAGCCAAGCCACACACACAAAAGCTCCTGCCGAAATGCCAACTGTACCCTTTTCAGCAGACGCTGCCCGGCCTGCTGAGTTCCTCCAGCGTTCTGTGTGCCACACACGGCAGCTCAGACCACGTTGGCCATTGCCTTTTGTTAGAAGTTAAAGGCTGTCTTTTCTTCCACAGGCGCAGACTCCAGCTGAACCCCAACCAGGCCTTCTTTCTGCTGGTGAACCAAAGGAGCATGGTCAGTGTCTCGACCTCCATCTCGGAGATCTACGAGCAGGAGAAGGACGAGGATGGCTTCCTTTACATGGTGTACGCCTCCCAGGAAACCTTTGGATGCTGAGGGTGACCGCAGCGGACTCATGCCGAAGTTCCCTGCATTTCATTAACTGGTCGAGGAAGAGCAAATTTCACTGTGTTTTTAAAAAAGAAAACAAAAAAAGCAAAAGATCAGGATTGCCATCCTGTACTCTGTCACTCACACATACTAAGGTCGCATAGTGTACCAGGGTTATGTAAAACATTGAACAGTCTTCTCTCACCTGTATCTATATGATTGGCAATTGTTTATTTGCTACTTATCGGTCTTTATTTTACTTTATTTTTTTTCATGGTTTTGTAATTAAACAAAAACAAATGTGATTAATGCATGGTCCACCTACCCAAGCAGTGAGGAGTTTTAAGACGTTATTGATGACTGATATGAAATTCTGGAGGCTGGAGACAGAGATTGAGGGATATATAT